>NC_089844.1:59524016-59839016 GCF_035609145.1 Eleutherodactylus coqui | reverse complement strand
GAATGTGGCCAGGGCACTGTGTCTTGCCTTCCTCTGGATTAATAGCTAGATTCTAGAAAGGTTGAGTTCGATGAACAACGGTCTTTTTTTTTTTTTTTCAGGCTCACTAACAACTTTTTTCGCTCCATGTCAAAAAATACAAGAATTGTTACTGCACAGTCTGAAACTGTTTTGAAGCTTCTGTTGCTTCCTCAAACTGGACAGTGGTCCACCCTGTCATCTGCTGCCAAGTAAAAGATTGTAGCCAGGAACTGTTAAAGGTTAATTACCAGTGTTTATTGCAGCAACACAATGTAACCCTGGGGAGAATTCCGATTGCTGAATTATGTTTGCACGCCTCTGCAGATTTACACTTTATGGTCCTGATGTGCATCACTTGCTGCATGAACATCATTTCTGTTATGAGATCTTAGGTAGTTCAGATGGGAAATAAGCCCGGATTCATTAGGTATGTGTATCTAGAATGTCGAGGAGACACAATTGTGCTTGTTCATTTCCTCCTCGTATGTATTTCATGTCTTTAAATTTTGTCGAAGGCTTGAATTATTTATTCACTGTGTCTACTCTGCACTTCAGTAAGTACTTCCCTTGCAGAGCTCCCACCATGTGCATTTTGGTGAAAAAATGTAATAAAGGATATCCTCCAGATCTTTACTATAAATCGTTCTAACACTATAGGCCTGATCTTTAGCTAAGATTACATCTAGTCTGCATCGTGCTGGGGATAGATATTTTACTCTTATATCCATCTGTATGGCTTGTGGTTTTTTTGTTTTTTTTTGGAGATAGCCGAGCACTGCACTCTGGCATCGCTGTCAGACCCCTAGGGTTGAATAGAGCGACAATGCATGATCAACCACCCCTAAATTTGAAATGGGGACTCCTGTTTCTTTCCTCCATGAGGTTTGCAATCATTGGACTCCTACTGATTAGACGCTTATCACCTATCCTGTAGAAAGATGATACATTTGACTCTTGGGCCGACCCTTTTAACCCCTTGATGACGCAGCCCCTTTTTCGCCCCATTTTTATTTTTTCCTCCCCCCTTCGTTCAAAATCGTAACTCCTCTATTTATCCATCGACGTCGCTGTATGAGGGCTTTTTGCGGGACGAGTTGTATTTTTCAATGATGCTATTTAATGTACCATATAATGTACTGAAAAACGTTAAAAAATTCAAAGTGGAGTAAAATGAAAAAAAACGACATTCCACCATCTTTCAGTACGTTTTGTTTCTACGGCGCACAAACTGCAACAAAAACGACATGATAACTTTATTCTATGGTTCAGTACGATTACTACCATACCAAAGTTATGTAGTTATTTTTTATACTGCACTACTTTAAAAAAAATTTTTTTTTCAAAGACATTTAATTTTTTTCAATTATTTTCTGCGGTCATTTTGTGCGCGCGATAACTTTTTAATTTTTCAGTCGACGTAGTTGTGCGAAGGCTCATTTTTTGCAGGGTGTCCTGTAGTTTCCGTTAGTACCAATTCGGAATACATACGAGTTTTTGATCGCTTTTTATTGCGTTTTTCTGGGAGACAGGGTAACTGGAAAAGTGCATTTTTGGCGTTCTTTATTTCTTTCGGATGACATTCACCGTAAATAATGTGCTACTTTGATAGATCGGACTTTTACGGACGTGGAGATAGCAAATATTTATTTTTCTTTTATGATTTTGATTTTTTTAACTTTATTTTTAAGTCCCCCTGGGGGACTACAACATGCGATGCTTTGATCGCTGTTGCAGTATGATGTAATGCTATAGCATTACGTCATACTGCATTCTGACAGGCAGCCTATGAAGCCACCCCTCAGGGATGGCTTGATAGGCAGTCTGCTAAGGCAGCCCTGGGGCCTTTCAGAAGGCCCCCGGCAGCCATGACACCTGCACGGTATCTCCAATCTCACCGCGGAGGGGGGGCCGTATGGGACCCCCAAACAGCGTTAGGGGCATTTGAAGTGCTAATAGCCGCGATTAGCCGTATGGCCGATTGCGGCCATTGCCCGCGGGTGGCAGCTGTACTAAATGGCTGACGCCCTCTCTTCACACATACCCCGACGCTCCAGGACGTAAATGTACGTCACATAGCGGGAAGGGGTTAAAGAGCATTGCCACCTAAAAAAACATATTTACAGATGCAACAAAGCTTAATGTGCCTTTTAAGGCGCCATGATAACTCGCTGTAACACTGTTTGTTTACACTTTTTTAATTACTTTTGTTGTGTTAAGATAAAAGAACAATAACAGTTGAAGATAAAATAACTCATTACAGAAAGTTTATCACAGACTAGTGTAACTCCGCTACATCTTGATTTCATTTTTCTGTGTCTGTTTTGAAACCGTGACAATCAGAAATGTCTGTTAATATAATTTATAGCGGTCACCAAGCCTTCTCCCATATCGTTATGGCTCATCACCCTGACCCTATTGCTACATAACTATGCAGATCTGCCATTCAGCAGTCTGGGAATACTGGCTGACCCTCTTGCACTTGTCATTGCAGCCATTTCTGGTTGTCTATTTTTGCAAACAGAGAAAGGGAAGGATGAAGCCCAGAAATGACTTGTATTTACGGGTGACTTCTTCTGTTTGGGTTGAAGCCCTCTCTGATGATGCTCCACCTGTATGTAGAAGCTTATATTTCTCTGTAGCTCCCCTTCTAGTATATGAAGTTATTGGCATATGACAGCTCGGCAGGGGTTAATTCTTCCAGCTGAATGATTTTCTGATTTGCAGCATCTGTATAAATTAAATATTGATTGTCTGTATGATATTTTCAAGTCCATCTCTGCCGAAAGTCCACTGAAACCCAGCCGTGCCGGAGTTCGAAGTGAAGCAGCAGATTGAATAAGCTCAGTCACGCCACAACTACTGACCTTTAAAAATTTCATACAGCTGTGGTAGTGGAGCAGAACAATTCCCACCGGTGCGACGCTGTCATCTTCGCTCTGTAGACGGTGCCTGAGAAAACCCAGATTCCTGCTTCCTGCGCTTGCAGTGCATCTAAAAAAAAACCCCAGTGTTGTCATTATTATAAAATACATAATTTTAGCTGGAGGCAGCTATTAGGAAGAAGATACCTGGCATCCCAAAATATCCCCGAATGTAGAACTAGATATGGCTGCAAGTCCTTGCAGTAGCTATGGGTCTCGGCATCACAGTGTCATGGATGATGCATAAGAAGTTGTAGAAGAAGAGGTTAAAGTCATGGTTCTACCGGCTACATGTATTCATTATGTCTGATGTTGCTGATTACAGAACCCGGAATAAAATAAAAATAGTCATTGGTTGATCAAGAGTCTTCTGGTGTAAAGTCGCAGTCATTCGGATTTGAATGACCTGTGAACAAATTTTCATGGAGATCTTAGCTACAATTCGCGGAAAATCCCTATAGAATAATAACCTAAAGGCCCATTTACATTGGAGGAGCTAATAGAACAATACAGCGGATTTGCTTAAGCAAACAACTGTAGTGTTCTCTGTGCTTACAGCCCGTGCCCCGCTGTGAACTCACAGCAGGACACAGGCACAGAGAATCTTCAGTGATCAACTCGTGCATAAAAACTGCCGGATGTCCCTGCGTTTAGACAAAAGAAGAATCGCTCAAAAGATTCTTTAAAGTGAATTTTGAGAGATTCTTGTTGTGTCTAAATCAGCCTTAACGTATATGTCAGGAAAAGCTCTTGGGATATATGCTGAATGTATCCATATATGCCATTCATCTGACAGTGACTAAAAGAGTGTCCTTTTGGCCTCCTTTGGGCTAATATGCATCAATATACCTCTTTTCAGCTGTATAGGAAAGCACAGCAGACTTGACTTATACAGAGGGCCACCAACAGGAGCTTTGCTAGGCACTTAGATCCGGGGCACTTAAATGTATCCCTCAGCTCTGGTGTTATTACTCTCCTGTCTCAGCGGCTCTGTTTCTAATCGTTGTGTGAGAAGAAGCCATTCTGTGTTGCAGATGGCTGCTTCCGTTCACAGTGCCCGTTCCTCGATGGACCTCATGCGCTATCATGGACTCATTGCATCAGGTTGTGACATACTGTACTGTGCACCTGATGCATTGAGACCCTGACAATACATCTAGTATGGCAAGGGGAGAAGCTGTCTGCAGTACAGAATGGCTTCTCTCTATACAGCACCCATGAAAGGAGCCAGTGGAGGCAGGACACTAATAAAACCTGCCCTAATAGACAGATCTTGGGAGCACAGGAGAACCAACTAGGTGCTGTTTTGAAGAAAAACTGTGTGGTCACACCAAATATGGATCTCATTTAGCTTTCTGTTTTATTCATTCACTTTGCATTTCATTAATTGACCAAAAACTACTAACCCATCAATTTTGAAAGCATTCTTATTTGGCAGCATTTTTCACATCTGCCTAAAACTTTTGCGCAGTACTGTACATCAGTAAAACCTCCCTACGTATACCTCCCATGGGATAATAAAACGCAATGTGCGCAGAGTCTTAGGCTGTATTCACACGAGCGTATATCGGCTCGGTTTTCACGCCGAGCCAATATACGTCGCCCTCATCTGCATGGGGGGGGGGAGGATGGAAGAGCCAGGAGCAGGAACTGAGCTCCCGCCCCCTCTCTGACTCCTCCCCACCCCTCTGCACTATTTGCAAGGAAAGGAGGCGGGATGGGGGCAGGGCTAAGTTCCGAGAATTAGCCCCGCCTCTCCCCATTGCAAATAGTGCAGAGGGGTGGAGAGGAGACAGAGAGGGGGCGGGAGCTCAGTTCTTGCTCCTGGCTCTTCCATCCCCCCCCCCCCCCCCCGCAGATGAGGACGACGTATATTGGCTCGGCGTGAAAACCGAGCAGATATACATTCGTGTGAATCCAGCCTTATTGATATACCTTCCCACAATTCCATCCCCCAAGGTCAGGGCTTACGGACATGGAACACGACATATTACTTATTTAGTAGTCAAAACTATAATGTAACCATTCCTTGTTATCACATCTAAAAACCTATGTTAAAATCTAAAGGGTAGCAGAATAAAAATGGGACAATCGTGTTCCTTTTCGATGTATACAGGGAATATCTTCTCAGGTAGATTGTGCTGGAAATGCTCTATTTATGGTCATAACCCTGTAGATAAGAATGGGGAGGATCAATCTACATGTGACGTTTAATGGCTTTTAGAAAATGGACCAGATGGTTGTTATCTTTTGTCATGTTCAATCTAGAGCAATTATTTGTGTCAAATTATGATGCGGCTCTGCAGGTCATTCCCTTTATCCAATGGCTTTGTATATTGCTCTGCATCCGTCCACGCAGCCGGTATACAAGTCAACCTATTGTGTCCGGCCTCTCTGCTAAATTACATCTACTAAACAGTGATTCGTGCTGTAGAGAAAACTGTTTGTTCTGTATGCGCCCAGAACAGTGGGTCAGTGTGAATGGGGTATTGTCCTGCAAACAAATTCCCGGCCTCCTAAGTGTGAATCTGGCTTTTCATGTATTGCTTCATTTTCATAACCCAGCTGCTGTTTATTAGCAATAGTTTTCCGAGAACCCGATCGTGATTGGTGGCGTTATCTGCCGGGGCACAAATGGAGGTGACGTTATTTATCTGGTCTCCTGTTTATTCCCTTTTTGCAGTTTTTCTTCACTTTCTATTAAGTTTAACTAAATTCATTAATATTCTCTTTCACAATCAAAATTAATTGAGAGGCGCCTGTTTGTGTTAATTAACCTAGTTGGCTTGCAGAATAATTAGGATATCTCAGCTGTAATTAATAACGAAAATATGATACATTAGGTGGAATCTGAGCACAATCTCTGTAAACAGAAAGAGACGGAGTCAAAGATATATGTAGAATTGTATATTAAAGAACTCCATCTAATGTATCTCCCTATTACAGTTCATTCGTTTATCTTGTTACAATATTTTCCACTTTCATCGTGCAACAAATTAATATAGTAACTGGAGACCATAACTCTATGGAAAACCAGTAATTGGTTCCAAAGCACCAAAATGTCAATCAAAGAAAAATATGAAGAGTAAAGCAAAAAAGTAATTCAGGTAAAGCAAGTACTTACATGTAAAAGTCAGAATTTGCTGCTTTAACCCTTTCCAATCCAATTTGTATCCTGGTTTTCCTAGGGGGCTTACTCTTTTTCTGCTGTTATACAACAGCGCTATATGCTGGCTAAAGCCAGTACTGCATGAGGTGACACGTTGAATAGGCTCCGACAGCAGAGAGGCTGGCAATATACAGTAAGAGAACCCCGACGGACGTCTTCCAAAATCGGAGCTGTACAGCCTTAAATCATAATGTCTTCAGACGTCAGACAGTGGATTGGAAAAGGGTTAAGAGGTGTAAATCCTTTTCAATGTAGAGGACAAGAGCTTCTTCAGGGTCCTCTACAGAACACACAGTGTACCAAAAAATAACCTGGAGCCCTGGTGTCCAAAGGTGCAGCTCATCCGGACACATACAGGTGCTACTAGACCTAGACAGGCAGTCTGTAGCGTATGCACTCCAATAATGTGATTTAGCACTGTAATGCATTCTGATTGGCTGGATATTAAAGCCAATCACAGTTGCCGCAGATCCGGATTTCACGTGGCATTCTATCTTGAATGTGATTTTTAAAAAACACTGTATCTTGCAAATATTGTAACCTGAGGCCATTGTCCGTTGAAGGACCACTGTACACTTCCTGTATCAGCATTGCCTTTATGCGCAGGTCCATCACATCGCCCTTAGAAGAATACAGACCATTGTTTATGGCAGGCTGTAAATTCTGCCTATGGTACAGCAGATATGTAATAGAAAAAGAGGAGAGCTGCTGTGAATTTGACTTTTGGCTTTCCAGTTCTGTTCTGGGAAAGCTTCTGCAAATAAATGAAAGAATTCACGTAATAGAACAATATTAGGAAATTGCTGTGTATGTGATTTGCTCAGTGTGGGAATGTTGGTTCACCTTTGGTTCATCAAAACTTAAGCTATGCTGTCACATTACAGAGACATTTGGTGTGAATCCAGAATTTTTTGTATTTTTGTTGGCCTATGCAAAAAACCCCCAAAAAAACCTGTTATTAAAAAAGTGGAAATAACATACTCCTACTGTAAGCTAAGTGCAGCTCACCAAGTTGAGGCCCTTTTAAGATAATTCGGAATGAGCATGCGACCAGCGGTGATGTAGCAATCGTATATTGTTTGCTAGGCATGCATTTACACTGAAAAGTAATTGGGTAGTTTTTATCGTTCATTCGAGCAGAACCGCACCTCTAGTCAACTCTTCTGCCCTTCTTTCTATTTGGCAAATCCTACAATGCACGTTTATACCAAACGATGCAGTGGCAGACGAGTAATGAATTTCAGGTCCACATGAAAGATCTGATCAGTGATCATCTAACAATTTATCACTGGTTGCTCATTCACTACATACATTTACATCTAACAATTACCGTGCAAACCACTAGATCTAATGATTTGCATGAGAATTGTTCCATGTAAAAGGGCCTTTAGAAATATTTACTTTTCATGCACTGAAATTACCTCCTTTAAATAGATTATTGGAAGCCCCCCTTTTCAGTGGAAGGCAATAACAATAATAAGTTCCATCTCCAACAGAGTAGCATGGCTCAATACAGAAGCATTTTTCATGTGGAGGTTAATGACTAGCAGAGAGGGTATTTAATTGCAAATTTAAATGTTGTAATAAGATAGATAAAATTCAACTTGTGATTGGTGCTGTAGATCATGCTGGGACTTCCTGCTGAGAGAGAGGGATTGCTGCTTCATTCAGTCTGTATTCTGAGCTGCTGCTTGTGGTTTAATAAGTTTTAATTGAAATGAATTGGAACAAAACCTAGGACAATTCATGTAAGCAGAAAAAGAAGGTGATGAGACATAATAAATGGGATAAACATTGTGAGCATAAATAAGTGGCATAATCTTGTTTCATGGATGTTGGCACAGTAATGATTACACTTCAATAAATGTGCAAGATATAGAAAAAGAAAGAGAGCAGAGACAATGAAGTGGACAAATTAAAGGAAAGAAAACAAGACATAAGGGAGAAACAAGGGGAAAGTCTAAAAAAAGGAGATAAAAGAAGTAAGTTCCCTTTATGTAAAAGCGGAAAGATGGGAAGTCTCTAAATGACATCTATGACAACCAGTTTCATTGAAAGGAGTACAGTCACAGCTCTTCAATGTGCAGTATGTCATTTAGGGTATCTACCCGTTGGACCCTAGTTCGTGCAGAGGATCTACAAAAAATCTGACTGATTGAGGCCCGTTTACATGCAAAGATGATTGTTATAATTCATTCAAAAGATAGGGAGAATGAGAGTTTGAGCGATCATTTGGTTTAAGCTGCTAATGGGCACTAATGCATCACAGAAGGGAAAATCAAGAATTAAAAACAATCACAGAAAATGGCCTTTACTTAATGACTGAGGAGTGCATATAGCTGCCTATTAGCAGCTTATTGCCTTCATTTGCATATAATTAGCAACCGGAGTTGTATGCAGAGGATAGCAGGTGGTCTGTTCTTTGCATACAGCTCCTTTGTACTGCCCTGGGGCTGCAAGCTGAATACAATGTAATCGGTGCTCCCTGTGGAGAACACAGCATGCGGTCCCTGCTATCCGCTCTCCAGCTGAATGATGGATTTTATGCTTTGAAAGCCTTTCCTGCATGTGTGTGCATTTAAAGATAACTGTCAATCACCAAGCAGGACCACCTACTGGACTCCTAATCCTACACGCACCAAACTTTTGTGACCTGGGTCTCAAAAATAAGCTATGTAATAGGGGAGGGGGCAATTTAGTGTCAAAAAGGTTTTTGTCAATCAGTACAGGTTCTCTTTAAGGAGTCCCTTGAGGTGATCCTCAGATTCATACTGTCCACTGGACAACTACTGCAGCAACTTGCTACTACTCCTGCAGGGAAACAAGTCTTACAACAGGGTCCCCTCCTCATTATCTAGCCCCAGAGGTCTCTGTCTCTCTTCCGCCTCACGCTGGTCTCTCATTGCTTTCACTTCCCAGTGCTGTAGGCCCGCTCACAGCACGTGTCTCCTAAAATGCTCGCTCGTGAAGACTGAACCACCCTTAATGTACAGCACTTGAAAAAACATTGCCAAACAAGAACCCAATTAACAATAGGTAGCAACATTTTAGGGGCCACTGCCCCACCCAACTTACTCAAATGTAACTGTAACCATAGCTACGAGTCAATCATTAATTCCCGTTAAACTTACACAAATTAAAACATTTTTTTAATTGTTGTTGTGGAATTTGAGAAATGTAACCTAAAAAGGCCGTATAATGTAGTTGAATGTTTGTAAGAAAATAAAGAGAACTTTAGCCTAAAGTAACATCACCGAGATGTCTAATAGTGCAATGTCAAAATTTCCTCATTGTTTTATAGTCAGTAGAGATGAGCGAGCATACTCGATAAGGCAAACTACTCGAGCGAGTAGTGCCTTATTCGAGTACCTGCCCGCTCGTCTCTAAAGATTCGGCTACCGGCGCGGGTGACAGGTGAGTTGCGGCGGTGAGCGGGGGGGGGGGGGAGAGAGGGAGAGAGAGATCTCCCCTCCGTTCCTCCCCGCTCTCCCCCCGCTGCTCCCCGCCCCCTGCCGGCAGCCGAATCTTTAGAGACGAGTGGGCAGGTACTCGAATAAGGCACTACTCGCTCGAGTAGTTTGCCTTATCGAGTATGCTCGCTCATCTCTAATAGTCAGGACTCTTTCGTATAAACTGCATGATGACTAGTATGGCTGCTATTACAGCCCCTACATAGGTCGGCACCCAGACTTAGAAAGTCTGTCTAGACATTTAGTGATGTGAGAGATGAAGCTGTATAAATCACTATATTACTCACCAGCTCTGATTTAACCCCTTCAGTGGCAGGTTTATTATTACCATGTCATGCCTCACAAGGCAGGTTTTTTAAATGAATCAACAATGCAATTTAAAACCACTGGAAGATTTTAGATGACAGCTCAGTGCTTTGCACATTTCAGCACTAGAGCTGTCCACGGAAATCTTCCGGGGTTTAACTGCATGGTCAGTGCAGCAAGCCCCGGAGATTT
The DNA here is from genome assembly GCF_035609145.1 of Eleutherodactylus coqui. Classification (NCBI taxonomy): domain Eukaryota; kingdom Metazoa; phylum Chordata; class Amphibia; order Anura; family Eleutherodactylidae; genus Eleutherodactylus; species Eleutherodactylus coqui. The sequence continues at coordinate 59,828,937 of NC_089844.1, read as the reverse complement.
TTCGGGCGTGCCACTAAAGGTTAAATGTATCTAGGAATCTGGAGCAACAACTTCTGTAAGAGCGGTCACCTAACTTTTCCAGGAACAGATCTAACTAGGAAGTCCCAGAGTAGATGTTTTGACTTCTCAATAGTAGAAAAACATTTGAGGACTTATATTCTGGAGACATCGCCTCCTACAAAAAGACATAAATAAAATTAAATAATTTGAAAAATGGGCTACAAAAAATGATAGAAACTCATAAACTCCCTAAAAGACCAGTACGGTTTGGGCCTTAACCCTTCAAAGACCAGGGTGTTTTTGTCAAAAAGGACCAGACACTTTTTAGGGATTTTACTAGAGATGAGCGAGCGTACTCGGAAAAGCACTACTCGCTCGAGTAATTTGCTTTATCCGAGTATCGCTGTGCTCGTCCCTGAAGATTCGGGTGCCGGCACGGAGCGGGGAGTTGCAGGGGAGAGCGGGGAGGAACGGAGGTAAGATCTTTCTCTCCCTCTCTCCCGCCCGCTCTCCCCTGCTCCCCGCTGTGACTCACCTGTCAGCCGCAGCGGCACCCGAATCTTCAGACCCGAGCAGAGTGATACTCGGATAAAGCACATTACTCGAGCGAGTAGTGCTTTTCCGAGTACGCTCGCTCATCTCTAGATTTTACTCATCCCGTGTAAAAGGGCCTGAAATTAGATAGAATAATTTATGATGCTGCATTACAGCACAGTCCATGACATACAGACATGTCTAAACCAATCTGCTGTATTCTTGTCTGCTCCATTTATTTTTACATTTCTCCACTGCTTTTTTAGTCAGACTTTCAATAGAAGGACCATTTCCTGCTATTGATTGTAATTTGAATGTGTCTGGGAGCCAGATTCAATTACAGGCAGCTGATTGGTCACCGTCATTGTCCTGATTGACAGCTGTAAGTAGATTAATGTGCCATAGACAGCCAATAATACCGTACCTGTCGTATTTCATTATGAAAATGTAAACTTGATCTCGGCTAGATCTACTACTTGCCGTCCAGAGACTAAAATATATGAGATGCCACAACCTTATTACTGGCAATATCCATTAAAATAGTTGTAAAACAGAGTATAATGTGGTCCACGCGTTTCTTAGAAAAGCATAAAATGAGCACTCAAGGTTATCCACCAGTAATTAGTAGTCAGTATTGGTTAGTACTGTAATATACTGTGGCCTACCGCTATATTAGTCTTGGTGTTTATCAATAAAGGTATGGAAATTTGACTGGTTCAAGTCTCCTTCTCCTCCTCCAGTGCTTCGTTTCACCTCCTACTGCTCCAGCACTTCATTTTTTGACTTCACCCCTTGCACCTGTAGGGTGAATTCACACGAACGTATATCGGCTCGGTTTTTACGCTGAGCCGATATACGTTGTCCTCGTGTGCAGGGGGGGAGGATGGAAGAGCCAGGAGCAGGAACTGAGCTCCCACCCCCCTCTCCGCCCCTCTGCACTATTTGCAATGGGAAGAGGCGGGGCGGGGCTAAGTTCTGAGAATTAGCCCTGCCCCCGTCCCACCTCTCCCCATTGCAAATAGTGCAGAGGGGAGGAGAGGAGGCAGAGAGGGGGGCGGGAGCTCAGTTCCTGCTCCTGGCTCTTCCATCTCCCCCCCCCCCCATGCACACAAGGACAACGTATATCGGCTATATATATATTTTGGTGGTTAAAAATCTGGTTCACTTATTTGCCCTCCACAAGGTCCCAGATATGTGGTGAGGGTGGTTAGCACTGTGCGGGGGTCCTAGGTTGAAATCCCATCCAGGACAATATTTGCATGGATTTGAAAAGCATCTGGAGTATTTATGTTCTCTTTGTATGTATTCTAATGCTTCTTTTTCTTCTCTGGAGAGAAACAAAGTGTGGTGGCTCAGTTGTTACCTTGCTGTTGTTGCTACCTTGTAAGCTAAAACTCCATACAGATGTTGTCCTTGGTCAGATTTAATGTTCTCTGTGTTGCTTCTCCCCCCCCCCTCCCCTCTGGAAAAGAAAGCAAGTGTGGTGGCTCAGTTGTGAGCATGGCGGTCTTACAGTGCTGGAGTTGTTGGTTCAAATCTGACCAAGAGCAACATCTGCATGGAGTTTTTCAAAGTCCATGCAGATGTTGTCCTTAATGAGATTTGAAGCTAGGACCCCAGCACTGCAAAGCAACATTGCTAACCACTGAGCCGCATTCAAAGAACACATGCACAAATTTTTGTCAATAGGATGTATTTCTGTACAGTGTGGCAATTACAGAGGAACAGATTGAGTAGGCGACTATCATCCTAGAAATTGGACAAGAATAGGACATACTGTAATTCTGTTTTTTACATGGACTGTGTCTACAAAAAAAAAAAGAAATAGCTTGGTTGACTGTAATTCACTTGCACACGCAGACAAGTGAGAATTACATCATCTGAATAAGACCTAAGCCTTTCGAGGCATACGTTTACCATTTTTCAGGGTTCTATGAAGTGTATCTTTTGGTATACATTGTTTCATGTTATACTTGGAGATGAGCGAGCACGCTCGGATACAGCGAGTGACATCGCTCTTCTCGAGTTACTGGTCTGAGTGTGCTTGGCGGGGGGGTGGGGTGAGTGGGGGGGGGGGGCAGAAAGAGAGAGATCTCTCTCACTGCCCCCCCCCGAGCACACTCGGACCAGTAAGCAGTTACTTGAGAAGACCAATGTCGCTCGAGTAACTGCTGTATCCGAGCGTGCTCGCTCATCTCTAGTTATACTCCTTTCCTGTATATCTTGCATTTAGCTGCTTAATTAGTAGTAAATATATGCATTTTTAAAAAGTATGTAGACCTGTCAGATGAATACCATGTATGTCTGACTTTGATCTACTGACAGGTACATCCGACGCCTGACACAAACGTTTAGTGACCAAAGAACGGTATGCTGACAGATACTATTGTTCTTCAAAGAACTCCAGGAACGGTTTGACTCATTTCTGCATATTAACATTATAAGAAGTTTGAATTGTTGCAAATAGGACAAAGATACACAAATGAGGGGAAGGGAGGAGCAGGAAGTCTGCCTGGGAACATAGCGAATGCTGAATATTTCACCAGCTGGGTAACAGAAACATTTCTTTTCTCAGGCTCGTCCTGCATGGTGTACACACGAACTAATGAATGAGATGGAGAGAGGCAACATCCTGTAGAGAGCTGAAAGCTTTGGGATATACATTGCATGGACTGATGCTAAAATACATTTTAACAAATGCAATGCGACCTCATTAGAGTACCGGCCATGACTTTATTCTGCGAATTGGATTAAAACGGGGCTATATTTTGGGGATACTACTAGTCTGTAATATACACTCATTGTCAAAAATAAAATCAAGCACTTAGAAGTTGTTGGAATCGAATCAAACTCATACGTGTGATTATAACATTGAGTATATCACAAGTAAGTGATTATAATATCAGAGCAAAACACTCATTTATAGCGGAAAACTGAACACTTGAAGGGAGGCTCCAGTACTCTGTTGTACCACCTCTGGCTTAGATACAAGATGTGATACAGGCATGCATGGAGGCTCTAGTACCCTGTTGTACCGCCTCTAGCTTGGATACAAGATGTGATACGGGCAGGCATGGAGGCTCTAGTATCCTGTTATACCGCCTCTAGCTTAGATACAAGAAGTGAAACGGGCCAGCATGGAGGCTCTAGTACCCTGTTGTAACACCTCTAGCTTGGATACAAGATGTGATACAGGCAGGCATGAAGGCTCAAATACCCTGTTGTACCGCCTCTAGCTTGAATACAAGATGTGATACAGGTGGGCATGGAGGCTCTAGTACCCTGTTGTACCGCCTCTAGCTTGAATACAAGATGTGATACGAGAGGGCATGAAGACTCTAGTACCCTGTTGTACCACCTCTAGCTTAGATACAAGATGTGATACGGGCAGGCATGGAGGCTCCAGTACCCTGTTGTACCGCCTCTAGCTTGGATACAAGATGTGATATGGGTGGGCATGGAGGCTCTAGTACCCTGTTGTACCGCCTCTAGCTTGAATACAAGATGTGATACGGGCAGGCATGGAGGCTCTAGTATCCTGTTATACCGCCTCTAGCTTAGATACAAGATGTGAAACGGGCCGGCATGGAGGCTCTAGTACCCTGTTGTACCGCCTCTAGCTTGGATACAAGATGTGATACAGGCAAGCATGAAGGCTCAAATACCCTGTTGTACCGCCTCTAGCTTGGATACAAGATGTGATACAGGCAGGCATGGAGGCTCTAGTACCCTGTTGTACTGCCTCTAGCTTGAATACAAGATATGATACGGTGGGCATCTCTTGAGCGATAATTGTTGTGTGCATTTACACAGCAAGATGATCGCTCAAAATTTGCTCAAACAGCAGTTTGAGTAACAGCATAAGCTGTTAAGTAGCTAATTACAGTTCGCGTAATGGGCGCCATGCGACTAAATGTCCTTCAGCCAAGTGCCTGGACATGGTTCCAATGCACACAGGGGTCTGTAACAATGGTGCCACCTGTCTCTGGGTGACGGACAACAAAACATTTGGAACTGATTGTGCTTGTCTGACAATCAAACAATCCCCTCTACTGCTGGTCTGTTGAGGGTATCCTGAACAGTGTTGCCTTGTATTTGTGTGACCTCACACATCCACTGGTGTCAACATCTGCTAACCGTTTGGTGAGAACGGCCCAGGTGGAGGACTATTTGTCAATATGACCATCCAGCTTTTCGCATTCCAATGTGTTCCCTCTCAAACTTGATGAAATCTCTTCAATGGCGTCGTAGAGGCGTCTAGTGGTCAACAAGCGCTACACAAGTGTAAAAAGAGGTCACTGCACACAAGGAGCCTCTGAGAGTCTTTCTATAGGCCAAGGATGGAACCACTTTTAGTGCCTCGGGTGACAAGACCGTTCATCTAATCACACCACAACTCTCATAATTTGCATATCTGCCTGAGATGTACCTGCATGACGAGTTTTACATCAAAACGCCAATTCCTTCTATTCCTTCTAGGTGCTTATTTTTTTAAACTTTTTTTTATAAAGAGTGTAATTTCTTATGTAGATGTTATGGCCTCAATAAAAACCATTTTAGTTTTATTTAATTAGCTAACCTTTATTACTTATGTTTATGAAATCTAAAAATGGCAAAAATACAGTCATCAAATTAAGTAATTCAGACTTTTTTTTCAAATTCTGCCCAACAACTGACGGGATATTTTCAGCATGTGATCTATTTTAGGCCGGCCTCCCACAGCCGTGACGGGCAGCGGAGCCCGTCACGGCGCCCCCCAGAGACCCCAATACTTACCTCCGGATCTGGCGTCTTCCGTCCCGCATGACGCTTCGGCGCAGCTAGAAGAGTGGAGGAGGTGGCAGCATAAAATGATGCAGAAAATTGTCATACAAAGGAACATGTTTATTGCGTCCAAGTTAAGATAGGCAACGTTTCGACCTATAATTAGGTCCTTTTCAAGCCAAATAGCATAAGGATCAGGATATGCAGTCCATGCGGTTGCCGGGGAAGCGGTTTCACGCTATCTTCCGCTGTGCTACAGCGAAAGATAGCGTGACGGACGGTTTCCATTGACTGCAATGGAAGCCGTCCACGTGTACACCTGCGGCAAATAGAGCATGCCGCGGGTGAGGTCGGGTGGTTTCCCGGTGCGGAATTCCGCGATGGAATTCCGCACCGTGAGCATTGAGCTATTAGGTTCAATAGAACCTAATAGCTGCGGGCAACGCAGCAGAAATCCGTCCGTGGGAAGGAGCCCTTACAGTTGCAGTCAAAATTATTCAACTCCCATTGCAAAATAGTTTGCCAAATTTACAAAGGTTCAGCTGTTTCAACAAGAACCATTTAAATAACGCAACACGACTAATATCACAAGTTCAACCAAAATGACACTTTCAAATGACTCCGGCATTCTCAGAATTCTTCAACTCCTTTTCTGCCAATTATCTTTACTACTAGTAGAACACCCTTTTGCTGTTCTCACCTGCTGCACACACGGTGCGTAGCCAGACACCAGCTTAACTAAAAAGAGTTCTTCTAGTTAATTATATTGAGAAGTTTTCATATTTTGTACAGATTTAAGTGTTCGGCACGGCTCATAGACTTCTGTGACCTAAAATCTGACACCACATTAGAAGCTCAATGTTATTCGCATGAATGAACCCTCTTTTGAGAATTATTTATGACACCTATCAGTGGTGGATTTCTCCATTGTGATCCTTTGACATATCCGTGATAGTAGATCATCATTTTGCCTGGATTTCACCTTTTTAATATATTGCACTTTTTGGCAATGTTTGAATAGGGTTTTCTTCCCACGGGAATCGGACAATGATCTGTGTTCTTGTATTTACCCTTATTACTCTGCACTGTGAAGTCTATGATGTGCTCATTCACAGGTAGTAGGCAGTGTGATGTATGAAAGTTCACGGAGTTGGTAGACGTTCTGTTTGACCGTCTTCACTCATTCCTAAGAAACTCTTGTAAAGCGATTGCAATGACAAACTGCACGCACTTGTTTTGCTATGACCCTACAGGTCACAGAGCTGTCCCCAGCTGTCACGGTCAGACTCACAACTCAAGAACAACTGGGTTTGCATCACTTGTGCTTGTACATATCATTTCATTCCACACTTCTGGAAATCCCTTTGGCAAACCAACTTCATCTCCTGTTTATTTCTGTGGAGGGTGACTGCATATATGAGGCCATCTTTCTGTCAGGGTCTGAGATCTCGTCCCCCACTACCCCGTTGTTTGGTTACCAAAGTTTCTATGGCATAAATTGGTAACCCATAAATTGTATTTCTGTCAGTGCGTTGGGAGCCATATGTGGCTCTTGGGCTCTCCGTATGTAACTTCCCAACTGTTGGCAATAGCATTTACATGATAGACTTGGTGCACTAGTTATGTCCTAGCACTAGGGTCAGAAAGAGTCCCTTGTAGGTAAATGGTTTGTTCCACTCAATGCAATGCCTATGCGTGTGCCATATTAATGGGAAGTATATCATGAATAGTCGTCTTCACAGTCAGTATTCATGCCATCTCTTATAATTCAGGATGACTCCTGAGTTAAGAAAGGTTGGGGCCCTCTGTGCTAGGCAACGAAGCTCTTACAAGGAGAATATACGTTTTAAGGTTACTATATTCAATTTCCTGATAAGGAGGGGGCTATTTAACTTTTTATTTTGGAAAATCCCATTTGGTAGACACGTGTACTGCTCTTCTGCAATCAACAAGAAACTACTAGTTGGTAGAATAACCATAGTACATGTTCCCCTTACCATCTGTTTCTAGTCTTAGATTAGACAGCACACATTTGGGTAGATATGCAAAAAATTCTTGAAGGTTTTAGGACATTTCAGATGAATGCAAAAAATGCAATGTTTTGGGCAAAAGCCTTTTGTTTGGCTGCACCAAACTACAGAAACATATATGGCATCAGTATAGCAGTATACACATAAGTGCAGGCAACATCCAGATTGTTGTGATGTCATTATGTTGCCTGCACTTGTATCTATATTGTCAATAAATCTTTCAAGATTTTCAAAATATACCCAAGTGTGTGCTGTCCAATTTTTGTATTTGTTGGAGCCAGGGACAGTGTATCTTTGGGATAATATATCACATTAGTCCTGGAGCAAAGTATTACCAGATTTACTATTCTTCTATTCTCAGATTATTCCTATGATGACGAGTATTTCCGTTAGTAACCATCTGGTAGGGAGTAACCATTCATGCGGTTTCCTTTCGTGCTTGTAAAGTTGATTCTGTTAAACTGATGGGCAACTTATTAGGCCAAGCTTTGGCACAGCGTAATAACAAGCATGTAGACAGGACAGGGCTAGGGGCTTTTGTTAGGTGCAAAGAAATCCAAAAATCGGATCAGAAGGGGCTCACCATTCTGCGGATTGGCAATTCCACTGAGATGTGTTGAGGAAATCTGATGTGGAGACTTGGTGGACTGCTAGTCCATGCAGCTGACAAACAGAAAGCGGAGGTAACCAGCTTCAACACGTCGGTCTCCAATCAAACGCAATAAAAACCTATGTTATGGTGTAAACGGGGACCAATTTGCTATTCTCGTTATAAGTTTGCTTCTATTTGGATAAGAGGTCTTTTTTGTGTTGCATAACCAGAAACACTCTTATTATATGCAAAAGGGGTTTTTTGAATATAGAAAAAAAAACAAAAACCTTTTGCATATAATAAATGTGTTCTTAGTTTCTTATATTAAAATAGAAGCAAACTTTTATAATGAGAAAAAGCACTCTGGTCCCTGTTCACACCATAGCGTGTTGTTGTTGCGTTTTTTACACGTTTTTCGGTATTTACTGCAGTTATATAGGCATGATTGGTAAACACATCAAAGATAAAACAAAATTGGTGTCTGAAATTGATGGAGCTTTATTATACGAACAGTGGAAATAATACTTCCACTTTCACTTTTTTAGTACATAGCGCTCATTGAGTGCTACGTAGCCTGGAAAGGAGAAGTCAGAAATGGTTAAAAAACGATTCTCCCTTCTCCTCCGGGTCCTCTGCTATGTCTGACTGCTGAGGACCTGACCTGCTCAAGCTTGATTGCAGGAGCAGAGGCTTTAATCCCGCACCGTATATAAAGCAAGCACCATATATTTACCGCCCTTGGTCTTTACGGTGTCAAGAGGCTATACACATGGCCATTTTTTTTACATGGAGCAATGCTCCACGTAAAAAAAAGCAAATTGGTTTCACAGACTAGTAATAGAACATGGAATATCCGTGAATTGTCAGTTTATTTCGGACAGCTCAATGAAATTTGTGTGCGAGTTCCTCAGGGACTATTCGCAGTTACGGACCTGTGCCGCTAAAATCAGGCTGCATTCACATTGGACACGCGTTCTCCGATGATCTGTATGCATACAAAATTCAGATACCATACAGACGTGCAAACTTTTATGTCGTTGCTTTGGAAATCTGAGTCATGGTAAAAACTGATGTGACATATTTGACAGAGTCTGCAGCAAATCGGAAATCCATGTCAGAATCCACGGTAAATTTGCATATTAAAATAGGAACAGGCAGAATAGGAAATTTCCCCTGAAATCCATGTTGATGTAGTCTGTGAGAACCTGCCCTTAAAATACCAGACGTGTTGTATGATGATCCCTCGTGTTTTAAAGAAGAAAAAAAAACCACACACCTTACAAACTCTGCCAGAGGTTTACAAGCTTATACATGCATAGGTTCCTAACTATTTCTATATATGGCTGTATAGCAGCACCCTGGATTCTGCACATGGTGGGTGCCAGCAAAATACACCTTCACCCAAAGTCACTTGTAACCAATCTGAAGAATGTTGCAGCACTCCAATAGGTCCAGTAAAAAGTCAGTGTGAGGTTTCAGTCCTCCCATGGGACTTTTGGAGTGTCGCAACTTTGTATATATATATTTTCATACAATTTTTTTCAAGTGACTTTATTTTCTGTTTACATCAATTCTCTTAATTTGCCTCTTATGGAAAGGGGATTAGTATTCATATAAGAAGCACTTCTCTGAAGAGGATTCTACAGGATGCCTAAGAGGAAATGCTGTCAAATGTCGTCATTTCACCCCTACAGAGGTCAAACTAACAGATGTTAACATGCTGAGCTACAGCTCAGGGCTCTGCAGTAGAGAGATCCATACCAGCCTCCTAATTACGGTAAAGAGAGTAATGAGCAGTGACATCTTCTTGCCTGGACCAGTCCTGGCCACAAGCGGGATGTAGGAGATCCCTGAAGCATATGCATAAATCACAAATCATCGTAAAGATACATAAACCCCATATCATACGTAACGACACATAAAACCCATATCATAAGTAACTATAGATAAAACCCATATCATATGTAACGATAGATAAAACCCATATCGGACGTAACGATACATAAAACCCATATCATATGTAACGATAGATAAAACCCCTATCAGACGTAACAATACATAAAACCCATATCAGATGTAACGATACATAAAACCCATATCAGACGTAACGATACATAAAACCCATATCAGACGTAACGATACATAAAACCCATATCAGACGTAACGATACATAAACCCCATATCATATGTAACGATAGGGGTTTTATCTATCAGATGTAATGATACATAAAACCCATATCAGACGTAACGATACATAAACCCCATATCATATGTAACGATAGATAAAACCCCTATCAGACGTAACAATACATAAAACCCATATCATAAGTAACACACACAAAACCCATATTATACATAACTATACATAAAACCCATATCATAAGTAACTATAGATAAAACCCATATCAGACGTAACTGTACATAAAACCCATATCATAAATAACTATAGATAAAACCCATATCGGACGTAACGATAGATCAAAACCCATATTGTACATAACGATACATAAAACCCATATCATAAGTAACGATAGATAAAAACCCATATCATACGTAACGATACAAAAAAAAACCATATCATACTTAAGATACATAAAACCCATGTCATATGTAACAAGGCATAAAACCCGTATCATACGCAACGATACACAAAACCCATATCATATGCACACTGTGTACATTAACACTGATGGAGCGCATCATGATAAAGTAATGTCCTGTAGTGGAGATGCATTCTTTGATCTGCGTTTTCCACAACCGGTGATACTCCCACCAACTGAGTATATGTACACAGCTTACACAGGGAACTGGTTGTCATTCTACAGAGGGTTCAGGAACGTATCCGCCATAGACTGTACATCTACTTTCCTATCACATTCACTCCAGCACGGTGACTGTACATAGTGTCCAAGCACCTTATATTACAAACGGCTTGTAAAGGCTCCTTCACATGGGCGTATGCTTTTGCGCATGCCTCAGCACAATGTAATTGCACTATGAACGAGGTTTCTTTGCGAGCATACCGGTGTATTTTATTGGACATTTTGCACTGGCAAGGCATGGTTTTTTGCGCATGGGACACCATCACAGCCCGATTTTAGATAGCTATTTAGCCTAATGAGTTCTAGATGTGTTCTTTTTCCAGCGGAATTGCGCTGTTTTTTTATGCATCTGCTTGCTTTTTGTGTGTGCATTTGTGCACTCCCCGTTGACTTCTATGGCGACCTTTGGTGCACAATTGCGCACAAAAGAAGAGCATGCTGCATTTTTTTCCGTGTGAGCAAAAAGTAAGAGGAAATGTGAGCGAACCAATTGTAATCAGTGGGGTCTAATCTCTATGTATCACATGCACAATTTTCACAAAAATGCTTGCAAATACGTCCGTGTGAAGGACCTACAACGCTTTCTGCTAAATATACGGTTAATATGTTTGTTCGCTCCAAGCAGTACAACACTCCAACAGTGTCTGTTATTAACACTAATGATCCTAGGCGATATTGCAACATAGTGGGGTTTCCCGTATACTGTATTACCTGTCCTTAGATGAACAAATACTATTAATTTCCAAACTAAGTGAGACTTTGTTCGCTCCCCACAATCCCTCTGGTTTCGGTTCCCTATATATAAGAATAACATCAGAAATGGAGGAAATTAGGGGGCACCAGGCCGGGGGTAAAGTATTATGGCACAGATTCTTTACCAAGCAGATTTGGAGGTTGCAGTCCCCCAACTATCCCATTTCCTCTATAGTATTGCTGTACTAAGGCCTTTGGGTCTTCTCCGGTATCAGAGCTCATGTGGACCTGCCACCTCTGCACCCCGCTATAATTATGCCACTGTCCTGCGGCTATAAATGTAGACAAGGAGGAAAGAGAGGGGTAGAGCAAAACCCGTACAGTCGTGTTTGTTGTGACCAATGATTCTACATACGTGGTGAAGAGAGTGAAGTGGTAGCTTCAATAGTGGAGGTGCTGCCTGACCGGATGACGCACCACCTGGGTAGGTGTGATATAGCAAGAGAATAGGACTAAAAACTGGCAGTGGGGAAGGCGCAACACAGCAAGTAGGAAGTGACCAAAGGTTTGGGAAACTTCTTTTACTTAATAAAGTACGTGATCCGCTTATGAAAACGCGTTTCGGGGATAACCCCTTCATCAGTTCAGCTGGTATTAAAAATATACCAGTAATTGGTGGGTCCCAAAAAGGGTTAATAATGAGATCCTGTTTGCCTGTGTAGTGAGGTTCACTTCTATGGCATATTTCGGACTAAAATAGGACATGCTGTTTTCTTTTTTGTTTGTTTTTTGTTTTTTTCACACAACCATGTTAAAAATACGTATTTGGGAATAAATCCATTGAAATCTGTGAGCTCTACTCGCATGTAACGCAGTGCGTATTTAAGCCCATGTGAAGGAACCCTTAGACTACAGATGCATACTAATGAGGTAGTCAGAGAAGCGGTTCGGCCAGCTTTTCCTGCACTTACCCACATTTTCTGTACATCGGACAATACCTTAAAGGATTAGTAGTGAGAAATGCATGAGACTGGGGCTAAAACGGTGATTTGGCTAGGACCGTGGTCACATGACCAAAGATCGCAGTATAGCCACGCAATCTCCTAATCTTGCTTAAGTCAAAGCACAACGTGTTGCGGATCGCTATACATGGTCATCTCCTACTGTCCGCAGAGATGCCACGCGATTGGCACCAGTGGCGTTTGACTTTAACGAGAGTGAAAGGTCGCTGGGCTAAACTGTGATCTTTGGTCGTGTGACCCCAAAGTCGCCATGTAGTCTTAGAGGTTTATGTCTGCTTTACATAAAATGTCAGTCTGCAGCAGTCTAAGCATTTGTGCACCAACTATCCTTATGGCTCACTCACAAGGGTATTAATGAGTATTAATCGCTTATTTTCTACATGCGTGCTACGCAATAAATGGGCCCCTCACAGACTAAGCCAGAAGCCTGCTGCACACTGAGGAGGGGCAATCATCCCGAAACAGCTGTCTGTGCATGGTCTTCTGGCTTGGTTTCATATTCCCAATCATTCCCAAGACTTGCTATAAGTCACTTTGATTTAAAGGAATGCTGCCATCCAATAGATGGCGCTGTAGAGGTATTTTTCCATCTTTCTTGTTTGCATAGATTTCCCAGAGGAGCATTGCCTTATCAGTCTCCTTACTCCTCTTTTAGGTGTCCCCACACCGCTTCTGGGTGCTCTCCTTGGCGAGAGACTACACCATCCCCTGATCTACTCACCCCCTAGGTGTCCCCACACACTTTTTGAGTACTCTCCTTAACCCGTTTAGGATCAGGCACTGTAAATTTACGGCGCCTGGTTCCCGGGCTTTAAATACAGTTGTATGTAAAATTATGGTGGGGATTTAAGCCTCGTGTCCGTGCAATCAATCAGAGTCAGGATGGGCTGTCAGCTGCTAGTAACAGCTGATAACCCAGAAGAGAAGGCAGGAGGGTTTTTTAACCCTTTCTGTTTTCTCCTTCCCCAAGTACACAGTGCTCAATGAGTGCTCTGTACTGAAAAGTGAAAGCAGAAGTGTAACTTCTACTACAGGAACCCAGTGGTCACATCACTGCCAGGATTCCCTGCTACAGCAGAGCTACAGGGTCCCAGAAGAGCCTGATTAGCTTTGGCAGTGACTAATGTCACTACAGCGGATGTTTTTCCTTGTAACTGGGGTCATATGGATGCCCCAGCTACAGTGGAAAAATGTGAAATAACAAAAAACATGTGACTGTCCCCCAGGAGGTCTTATATGACACCATGGGGGACATAGATAGTAAAAAAAAACATAATTACAGAATACAACAACAATCTATACATAAGAAAGAAAATAACCCAAAGCGGACGCCAACCAATACCGTTGCTATAAGTGCCTGTAATCCAAAACCAGACGTATTATTGTGTATCAAAACGTCCGAAACAAATAGAAGAACCCGTTCCCATACGTTATTTTAGTGTAAATATACTAATTTAAAAAAAACTATAAATGTTAAAAAAAAAATAATTTTTTTAAGCTTTTTACCCCTAATAAAACGGGAAAAAAATCTGTGAAAAAGATATTAAATAGTTCCATATGTCACGGGGGAAAAAACCCAGCCATAATAATTTTGGTAGCCGAAGGAAAAAAAAAATAGGGCAGTAAAACCGCCTCATGGGTAAAATCCCTAAAAAGTGTCTGGTCATTAAGGTACAAAACAGCCTGGTCCATAAGCGGTTAAGGAGACATGACACTGCTTTTGACCGACGTCATAGGCCCCACTGAGGAGGGGCAATCACCCCGAAACAGCTGTCTGTACATGGTCTTCCGGCTTAGTTTCATATTCCCAATCATTATTAAGACTTGCTATAAGTTGATTTGAAGGAATGCTACCATCTAATAGATGGCACTGTAGAGGTATTTTTCCATCTTTTTTTTATTTGCAATCAATAAATATGTGTGCAATATAGCCTATAATGGGCGTATTATACCCCAAAATGGGACATATTTGTTTTTTTCCATACACCTAATAAGTGCCCAAGAAAGTGTAAATCAATGGGCTTTTAGATGCCCGTCATGTGCAACAAACTGTGAGTGAGCTCTTATGTTTCCAATAGTGCAATGATTAAACTAGACTGGTGGGAAAGTTTACATCTTTGTATCGTATGAAGCAGGTCAGGTCCTACTTGTGTATTTTTGATAATTCAGCAAGTTTGGAGATATTTAGTTAAAATAAAATATTCCTGTGCCTTCCTCAAGGTTACTGTGTGGGGAGCGCACACAGCAGGTGACAGATCAGAGGCGAACAACCTTCACCCCGCGCCGCATGCTGATTACATGGACCTTTTCTCTATTCGATGAAGGCTTCATGTTCACACAGGACCAGTGTGACCTTGGCATAAAACAGGCGGAGGGGATTCGCAGCAGCCTCTTCTTTTGAACTGAGGCTTCACTTTTGATGATTCTACATAAATATTTTAAAACTTGTTAATTTGTATTAAATTCTCTTTTCGGTTGCTTAGTAATCTACATGGGTCACCGCCAGGGAATAGAAGCGATGTCTGACAAGTTCATGGGGGTTACAAATGGGCATTAAAAAGTTGCAGCCTTTCAAATGGGCACATCTTGGTGCTTAATTGTAAATGTTCAACACCATATGGCTCAAAAATGAAGCTTTTTTGTTAATGCATGAAATGCAGGGGTGTAATGGAGTCATGGTGTGCCAGGGCAATACCCTGGCACTTTTTGACAGCCGGGTGGTAGCAGATCATTCTAAAAAGAGGCCCCTGAATTTTTTTTTTATTCCCTAATTGTTCTGTCCTACCTAGAGATGAGCGAACGTACTCGGTAAAGCACTACTCGTCCGAGTAATGTGCTTTATCCGAGTACCTCCCCGCTCGTCCTGAAAGATTCGGGGAGCGCCGCTGCTGACAGGTGAGTTGCGGCGGGGAGCAGGGGAGAGCGGGCGGGAGACAAGGAGAGAGAAATCTCCCCTCCGTTCCTCCCCGCTCTCCCCTGCAGCTCTCCGCTCCGCGGCGCTCCCCGAATCTTTCAGGACGAGCGGGGAGATACTTGGATAAAGCACATTACTCGGACGAGTAGTGCTTTACCGAGTACGTTCGCTCATCTCTAGTCCTACCCTTCCGTTAAAGCCTGTACTGGACCGTGAATGCTGACAGACTAGATGCCATGTGTCAATGTTCAGGGTCACATGATCACGATGCTGGTATGATGATGTTGGCATATAACTATGTTGGCATATAACTATCTGGGCATCATCTAGCATGGGTTTCTATGCTGCACAGTTCCTGCTCAGTCCTAACAATTACTACCGGGTGACCTATGGGCAAAAGCATGAACTATATTACAGAGCTGTGGTTTCGTCAAGCCAAACCTCCAACTCTAACTCCTCAATTCTTCCAGACTCCAACTTGTCTTCTGCATCCTCCGCTCGCAGAGCAAGGTGGTCACTCAACGTTTCAGCGGTCACCTTGCGCTCTAAAAAGAACACAACGATTAACCAGCCTTAAAACAAGACACTAGTACCACTACTCTGTATAAATGATTGTATTCAAATTGAGAATGATTACCGGCTCCAGCCGCAGGGCAAAATCAGGTAGACGTATAATAACACAACATGTCCATGCTTGAATTGCCTTCTCCTATGTATAAACTGCTAGGTGGTACAAGTGAGTTGTATTATGCTATATCATTTCATGGTAGTACGGTTTTAGTCTGGTACTTGTTATTTCACACTTGCATCATTCATGAATTTTGCATCTGTTTATTCGGTATATCATTTAGGAAATTTTCATACTGATGAAGTCATTTTTCTCACATCTCAACTAAGAACTGGTAATATCAATGAATTAGCGCTTTTTTTTATACCCGTGTCACGGCGTCACCAGCCTCTGGGCACATAGATGGGTCCATCAGCATCATACCACATGATGCGTCTGCCGACATATTGGGAGTATCAGTCGGGAATGGACACTGATGGACAATGATTTCTTTTCGGTTCTCTGGCCAATTGGCTGGCTTGGCTATGGATTGTCTCAGTCAGCCTATCAGTTAGGGGTATTTATTCCAGCTTCTCTTGGCAGAGGATGGATACCAGTAATACTTTTGTTTCACACTTGTATACTGGACCTGTTCTGCGGTAGGGCTTGTGCCTTTAGGATTCAGTCTTTGTTTGCATCTCCCTTCGTATTGTTTCCGTTTTGTCTATTGTTATTTTTCTATGCTGACCTTGTTCTATCTTATTTGTCCTGCTTTGCCTTCCCATATGCCCTTTCCTCCATTTTATTCCTAGGGGCATATAGGGAATTGGTTTAGGTTCCTGACGAGGGGTTGCCCTTTTCGGTGGGTGGTTTGTTTTAAGGATAAGATCAGTTGGAGCAGATCAGGGAAAAATCTTAGACCTTTCTACCTCCATAAAATCCCTTAGATGTCTAACTTCTAAGACTCCTCCTGGGTTTTCTACATCATCCAGTACAGATTCCGTAACTGTTAATCATTTTTTCCTCTACAGGACTGGACAGACGTGACAACCTGCCTGTTATTTATTTTTTCTTGTCCTGCTTAAACCTATGCGTACTCCAGAACTGGCTTTAAATGCATACTCCTTTGATATTGAGCAACACTTCCTTCAAGTACACAGTTAAACCTCCACAATCAGCAAGTTATTCCCTATCCAGTGGATAAGGGATAACTTGTAATTCCGGTACAGCCCCTTTACAAAAGAATACAAAAATAGCAGCTTAGGAGCTAGACTGCATACATGAAGGGTCTGTTCTTATGGAGGGCTCGATACTCTGACAGTAAATCTTCCCTCTCTGGACCTAAAGCTAATGAATTTCCCAACTGCTACACCGTTGACTGATCTCTTGCAATTTGCTGAGCAAACATGATACCACCAGTTGCCGACGTCCTTTGCATGATGTGTTAATCTTAACATCAATCTAGGGAGCAGAAGGACCCAATTGATCAAAACCATAGCCTGGTACTTTAATTTGCACATTGTATATGCTCCGTCCAAACAAAAACGTAGGCAATTCGACCGAGCCTCGAGGCATAACAGAGAAAATCAATTCCAATTGAATCAGGGGTGAATCGATTTCCTCAACTTGAGCTCAGATCAAATTTACAAGCTTACAGCGTCACAGAGCTATCCGATGTGAGAGCCACTACACATCCTCTCAGACTTATTTTCACACAACACGTTGCGAGGATAAATATTTTAATGGCTTCATGGCTACAGGAGCTATATACAAGACTTCCCCAGGGAAAGACGCACTGCAGTCAGAATCTGCCTGATGGACCATTCACTGTTGCATTCTTATTTATACTAAGACTTGGACCAAAGCAATCGCCAAATCCTTATGGTTTGGCAAAACTAAAACTGCGACTGCGGTGGCTGTAAATTAGGACGGAAACAGGAAGTCATGAGGAGAACATTAATATAATTAGGCAAAGCAAGAATAGGTTTTCCCACAACCCTTGACCCGCATTTCTTTCTTACTTGTACAATGCGTTAAATACATTTTCTTCTGTTTTTACGCCAAAATGCAGTCCATATTTAACTCCCATTCATTTGGATATCCAAGGACATGGGATAACTATGCAGATACACATGCCAGATATAAAGGAAAGCTCTATATCGGGATGATATCCTTTATGGGACATTGCTATGCCTAAGACACGGACACGGCGGTAGACATAGGTATTGGGAAGAATGTTTTTCTTGTATGAATAGCCGTTCCAGCAACGTGCAATGCCCTTATTACATGAGCCGATTCTCGTTTGAATGGGCAAATGGGCGAGTGATGTCACCGCTAACTCGTTCACATAGCCTGTTTAGACAAGTAGATGGTTGCTGAGAATCGTTCACATTCCTATGGGAAACACTGAGCCGGGAGTGTTTAGATGCAACGATAAGTGAACGAGCCAACGATAGAACTGCAGAAACTGAATGACGCATGAGAAGGGCATGAATCGTACTTGTAACTTGGTCGTTGGCTTGTGTTTAATGATTATCGTACACTTTCACTCGTTTAGGTGATGATCATTCCGTCTAAACACAGCATATCACTAGAGAAGTAAAAGAACAGCATAGTAAAGCTGTCAGGGCTGTCAGTCCTGAGCAAGGCTATCCAATTATGCAATAAAGAATGGGGGTATGTTCACGTGTGGTGGATATGCTGCGGATTCTTCGCAGAAGAACTGGCTGTGGAAAATCAGAAGTATAATACAGTATCGGTAAAGCGAACGGAATTTTGAGAAATTCCATTTACATGTTGCTGAAAAATCCATCAAAATCAACATCTTACACTAATCCATACCAAAATCCGCAATGTGCGAACGTAGGATAATGCTTAGATTAGGTAGTTGGTAAACAAAATGATCAAAAGAGTAAGTAACATTTTTGCTGCATCCCTGAATTGCGCTTACCTAGATATTTGCTTTGACAATAGAGGTCTGGTTTGAAACAGATGAAGAATAACAGCACAGTTCAAGGTCAGATGAAACAATGTCTCACACAAAACAATACTACTAATCCCCGAGCTTAGACAACACATTGCAGGCCGCACATAGGTTGACAATAACGTGCAGAAGAGAATCCTGCTGTTCTTCCTGTGTCTAGGAGTCAGCATTACACTTCATTCATTAAGTAGGCAATGAGGCCCCTCTGGCCCACCAAAGGATCCATTCTCCATCCATACAAAACATGCAGATCCACTCCTAATTGCATTGCAATTTTATTTGTAGAATTGCACAAATACTACATATCATCACTATGGCCAGATAGGTTATTAAAGTAATACATCCTAGTGGCATGTGATTACTTCCAAGGAAAGCTCCAAATGAGTGTGTCTTCTATTGGACCTTTGCTTTCGATACCTCATTCTTTAGAGCCTGGGCCTGAGCTCTGGTACGCTGGAAGAGCCGTGCAATCTTGATAAGAACGTCTACACCAGAAGACCCACCAGCTAACTCGCTCTTCACATGTGCCAAGCCCAATTATAGCTCCTCTACTGATCAGATTTATGGCTTCTGCAACATTGATCCCTCCCTACAAATGATTGTAACTAGAGATGAGCGAGCACCGAAATGCTCGGGTGCTCGTTACTCGAGTCGAACTTCCCGCGATGCTCGAGGGTTCGTTTCGAGTAACGAACCCCATTGAAGTCAATGGGCGACTCGAGCATTTTTGTATATCACCGATGCTCGCTAAGGTTTTCATTTGTGAAAATCTGGGAAATTCAAGAAAGTGATGGGAACGACACAGAAACGGATAGGGCAGGCGAGGGGCTACATGTTGGGCTGCATCTCAAGTTCCCAGGTCTCACTATTAAGCCACAATAGCGGCAAGAGTGGGCCCCCCCCTCAACAATTTTTACTTCTGAAAAGCCCTCATTAGCAAGGCATACCTTAGCTAAGCACCACACTACCTCCAACAAAGAACAATCACTGCCTGCATGACACTCCGCTGCCACTTCTCCTGGGTTACATGCTGCCCAACACCCCCCCCCCCCCCGCGCACGACCCAGTGTCCACAGCGCACACCAAACTGTCCCTGCGCAGCCTTCAGCTGCCCTCATGCCACTAGCTGGCCTCATAGCCACACCACCCTCATGTCTATTTATAAGTGCGTTTGCCATGAGGAGGAACCGGAGGCACACACTGCAGAGGGTTGGCAGGGCCAGGCAGCGACCCTCTTTAAAAGGGGCGGGGCGATAGCCCACAATGCTGTACAGAAGCAATGAGAACTCCAATCCTGTGCCACCTCCGTCAGGAGCTGCAAACGTGGGCATAGCAATGGGAATCCATGTGCCACACAGTATTCATTCTGTCAAGGTGTCGCATAGCTCAATCCACACTGCAAGGGGAAAGCCGTCAGCGCTCTTCCCCCTACCCAAGTCAGTCAGTGCCTTTGTGCCAGACAGGTCAAACACCGCAATGGGAACTAAGTTTGCACCAACAGCATAGGTGGGTCCTAGGAAACCCAAGACATGAACAAAAAATTGATCTGAGCGGCCAAACATGGCAGACTTGCACCGTGCCCACGGCATAGGCCTCGGCCCACAGCTTCAGCAATCCTAGGCTGGAAGCGGACTTTCACTGCACCCAGGACATAGGCCTCTGAACAAACCCTCAGCAATCGCGTGCCTACAGTGGACTCCAATGCTAGCGTAGCTGTGCACGTCTCATTAGCGCTGTATTGCTCCTGTAGTTTGTCCCAATGCAGTGCCCCGGATAGTAGAGCGAACGTCAGATTCTCAAGCTCTTGAGACAGTTTCCGGAAGTCCCCAGCCTCATCCCCCGGACCCCGGGAACTTTCCAAAGGTTGGGCATTGGTCACGACAAACTCCTCCGGTGGGAGAGGAACGATTGCTGCCCAATCTGGCCAGGGGCCCGAGAACAGTTCCTGGGAGTCTGCCTGCTCCTCAGAATGTGTCCTTTTCATGGAGTGAGGAGGCTGGGAGGAAGGAGGAGCAGCAGCCAGAGGATTCAGAGTTGCAGCTGTGGATGGCGTAGAAGACTGGGTGGTCGATAGATTGCTGGATACACTTTCTGCCATCCACGACAGGACCTGCTCACACTGCTCAGTTTCTAATAAAGGTCTACCGCGTGGACCCATTAATTGTGAGATGAATCTGGGGACCCCAGAAACTTGCCTCTCTCCTAATCCCGCAGCAGTCAGCTGCGATACACCTGGACCAGGAGCTCGGCCTGTGCCCACACCCTGACTTGGGCCTCCGCGTCCTCGCCCTCGTCCACGTCCTCTAGGTCTATCCCTACCCCTCAGCATGGTGTATTACGAGTAGAGCAGAAACAGAACGCTGTAATTAAATGTGCCGCTTATTGGCCTGTGGTTGGAGGCTGACTTCGCTTACGGAGCACACAGCAGAGCCAGGAAACAATTATGCGCAAGCCTGTAGTGAGACCTAGGTGCGTATGACTGAGCTACTGGAATTCACAGCGCAGAACCAGTCAAGTGGCCATAGGCCAGTGGTAGGCCTTAAGTATTTTGCTTCAATTTTTTTAAATGGTGAGGTGAACAACCAGACAGACACCATATGCAGCGTATATATTGTATACTCTTTCCCTCTGGCGGGATGACGGCAATCATGTAACGGACACAGCAGAGCCAGGAAACAATTATGTGCAAGACTGCTGTAACGCTTAGCTGGATATTAATTAGCGACTACTACCCCCAGCAGACGCACAGTAAACTGAAGACGGTCACAGGCAGCCCAAATATAGTATTTTTCCCCAATTTTTTTGAAAAAGCCCACTGCCTATATAGCCAGTATACCTCTTTCCCTGTACCACTGTCCCTGCCTCACCAGTACTGCCCCTATACTCTGTAAAATGACTGCAGACTGAGGACGCTATGGTCTGCACGCCCGATATACAAAAAAAAAAAAGTGCAACACTGCTAAAGGCAGTACTGCACACCGTCAGATGTGGCCCTAAGAAGGACCGTTGGGGTTCTTGAAGACTAAAATAACACCTAACACTCTCCCTATAGCAGCTACAGCAAGACAGCACTTCTTTCCCTGATCTCTCTTAGCTTGTGTCTGTGGCGAGCCGCGGGCGGGGCAGATTTAAATACTCGGGTGTCATCTGATCTCCCCAGCCACTCACTGCAGGGGGGTGGGATAGGGCTGGAATGTCACAGGAGGAAGTTGTAATGCCTTCCTTGTGTTTCTATTGGCCAGAAAAAGCGCGCAAATTTCTCAGGGAAGGAAATGTAATGGAGTTGAACATCGCGTGGTGCTCGTCTCGAGTAATGAGCATCTCGAACACCCTAATATTTGAACGAGCATCAAGCTCGGACGAGTACGCTCGCTCATCTCTAATTGTAACTATATGTCCATTTTGGTAGAGCATTTCTGCAAACGGACGGCGTTATGTCCAATGGTTGGAACAGGAGATCTCCAGCCCACACCCTGCTGCAAAGGCTGGGATCAGAGATAATTCAGATCCCTACTGTTTAAGCCCTTAGTCACCATCATGGTCAATAAAGATATCGGCATCTAGTTGGTTAGCCAAACGGAGGGGGAGTGTTGATTAGTTGCATGGAATGGGATCCTTACCAATCAGCTGATTGAAGAGGCCAGGGCGCTTGGGTGGGTGCTGTGTTCACTTCTCAGGGCTTTGATGTCCTATTCATCAGTCACTTGACCTGAGAGCAGCTCAGTCCCATTTAAAGGGGTTGTCTCGCGAAAGCAAGTGGGGTTAAGCACTTCTGTATGGCCATATTAATGCACTTTGTAATATACATCGTGCATTAAATAGAAGCCATACAGAAGTTATTCACTTACCTTCCCTGCGCTGGCGTCCCCGTCTCCATGGCTCCATCTAACTTCAGCATCTAATCGCCCGATTAGACGCGCTTGCGCAGAAGGGTCTTCTGCCTTTGGCTCGGTCCGGCAGCAGCTGTGTTTTGGCTCCGCCCCCTTCTAAGCGTCATCGCGTAGCTCCGCCCAGTCACGTGTGCCGATTCCAGCCAATCATTTCTGAGAAATCTCGTGCACATGGCTGGCTAATCTCGGGGATTAGTGGCCGCAGGCAGATTTGCCGTGGCGACATTCCAGATGGAATTACCGCGACATCCGCCCCGTGTGAACCCAGCCTAACAGATGGTGTTTTGAAGGATCATTCATATTTTGCAAACATGGTAGACCTCTTTCGTATCCCGCCTGGGGTATGTACACTTATGAACACATTTTTCCCGTGACCTGTCCACAATGTCAATCAGCCACGGACCGGAACAAAAATAGAGCATGCTGTGATTTTTTTTTTCCTGCATGAGTGGAACTCACAAGTTGTTTCTGTGAGTGTGCAGGAAGAAGCGATTTTTTTTTTTTTTTTTGATTTTTTTTTTCCATAGCATGCTATGAACCGTGTTTGCTGTGGAACCGCCGTTTGGACGCTGACTGCGGATTCCGGAGTTCAAATATGTTCGTGTCCAGGCGGCCTAAATGCCTGTATATCGTAACATTGACAGCTGAAATCTGCTCGCTCTGGGCATTTCCACTTTTCAATTGCTTCTGCTTTTATAACTATCCCCATCTCTAAGCGGAGGACCAGCTTCATGCATGAGTCCGTCCGACAGCGATATGGATGGAACTCGCGTGTTAATAACACATTGATTTCAATGTGTTTATTCACATGAGCGGTTTTTGGAAAATCACTGCATGTCCTTCCTTTGGGGTGATTCCTCATAAGGAAAGGCACGCTATTTCCTACAGGATCTTTAAAAAAAAAATCCCATCTCACTCGCATGCCATGTGATTTGCATGCAAACCCGCTACGGTTTTTACCATTGAAACCTGTTGAGAGCATTTCCGATTTTTCATGCGCGTGAAAATCCCACGTTCATGGGTGCGAAGCAAAAACGCATCATGCTTGCATCCAGAGTCGCAATTTTACAAGCGCGATATTTCGGACGGAGATTGCGTTCACCTGTGTGAATGACCCCCAACATTTAGGGAGTGCATGAGGCGGCCATTAGTAAATTCTATGGAGGTACCCGCTGACACTCCTCCTCGAGGTTACAGAGAGCCCAGCAGGCGGCACACGGATTTTACAGAGCAAGCACTTCTTTTCTCGCTCTTCTAAATTGCCCAACTTCTGCTGATTTTTCACAGGCAGGTTTTATTTCTGACACAAATGTTTTCCCTAATGAGCGCTCTTACTGCCTGGGTTTATTTTTATTTGCAGTTCTTGGAAGAAAAATCCTGGCAGTTTTTATCATATTTTTGCATGTTATAATAAAAAGTTTCCTCCTAATTTAATTTAATACTCCCCAGATGCTAAATTTGTAAATGTTTAACCCCTTGCTGCTCTGCAGTGCATTTATCTATGTCAGCTGGGGAACGGTTCCAGCAACTTGATTTATATACAGTGTAACCGTAGACTGGCAGGTGAAGAGATCAGAGAGTACGACTTAAAGGGGTTGTCCGGTTACTGGGCTACATTGCCCCTGTAGCACCAACTCTGTTAAAATAACACAAAGAGCAGCACTTACCCGTTATGTGCCAGGTGGATCCAACGCTGTAGTTTCGCTGTGGTCCCAGTGTTGTTGCTGATAATGTCATTGGAAGCACTTGATTGCTACAGCCAATCAGAGTCTGCAATGTCACTGCCTGGCATCAGCACTAACATCTTGGGTGCTAGGAGTTGAGAAGAATGCCACCAAACATAGGGGGAGAATTACAGATAAGACCTATATAAAGCAATGCTTAGGATGCCTGTCCACGGGCGTGGTTTCGCTGGCGGTAAACCGCCGGCAAATAACGCCGGCTGGCGCTTTCCATAGCATTGCTATGGAAAGCGCCAACCTCTGTCCATGAGCGTAGAATCATTGCGATTCTCCGTTCGCGGCGGGCAATTCGCAGCGTGCTGCGAATTGCCTTGACTCTCCGCGGTCAGCCTATCTATCAGATAGGGCTGACCGGCAGAGAATCGGCGGTGGCTCCTGCTCCCGGGCGGTGGCTTCCGCGGCGGCGATCTGCCATGGGACTTCGCATCGCCCATGGACAGGGGGCCTAAGTGAGTGTGCGCGCTGTATTCTAAGTGTGCTACTTTTCGACCCCCTTAAGGGCTCATGTGTACGGGCATATGCGTAAAATGCTGTGTATCAAAGTGTGTTTATTCCTTGAGTATTTCCCTGCTTCCGAGTGCTTATGCGTGTTTTTTTCACGCAGGTATTGCCGCGTATGTAACCGCTTTTCCATAGGCGCGTGAAAAGAAATGCAGGCTGGGAAATGAGCATATACAGTGATTAGCATTTTGCTAGGCAACAAGCGTCTCACATGCATGGCTTACACAATGGGTTGCCTAAGCTCTGTGTATACACACGCATTCATAGAGTTCAATAGAGCACGCTGCGATTTGTTTCTGTGGTGTACACGCTGCAGCAAAAATGTCATGATAGTTTTTATTGGTACCATTTTGTAGTAAATATCACTTTTCGATTGCTTTTTATTGCACTTTTTCTTGGAGACAGGGTGACCAAAAAAGCGCAATTCTGACGTGTAGTTTGAATTCCTGGCGATGTTCACTGTGCGGGGTAAATAATGCGGTACTTTGATACATTAAAAGGCACACAGTATCAGCAAAAAACCTCTACACTAATATGAGGAGTAGGTGACAAATCTGAAATGACACGCACTTTGCAGTTGTAAACCATATACCCCCTCCTGAGGGCTAATGCCCATGGCCAGACTTCTGCCGCAGCCCCGCAGCTATTAGGTTCTATTGAACCTAATAGCTCATTGTTCACGCTGCGGAATTCCACCACAGAATTCCTAAATGCCACGGGAATACACACGGCCAGCTTCCATTGTAGTCAATGTAAGCCGGCTGTCACGCTATACTTCCGCTATGGACACTGCCAGCACGTCCTATGGACACTGCCAGCGCGTCCTATGGACACTGCCAGCGCGTCCTATGGACACTGCCGGCGCGTCATGCGCTGTATTGCGCATGCGCCCCGCTGCGTCATGCGGAACCTTGCACAGCGGATCCGGGAGGTAAGTATGGGGTCTTTGGGGGGGCGCCGTGACGGACTCAGCCTGCGAATTCCGCAGCCATGGGCATGAGGCCTAAAAGCGCCGTCTGGCAGGTCAGAGTAGAACGACCAGATCCAATTGAGGGTTTTTATTGGATACAAACACGAAGTGCAGGAGAATAAGACAGGCAAGGCGTACAGGCGACACCTTTCCCAAGCCTCATGTTCACGGGCATAATTGAATTGCGTAATCCACGCGTGCCACCCGCACGTGGGATCAGCAGTTCAATCAGCCCATAGACAATCATTGGGCATCCACAGGTAATTAAATACCTACGGATGTCATTTTTCCCAACTTGCGGATCACACGCGCGGGAAAAAAAATCGCAGGATGCTGAAGTCAATGGAAGCCGTCCAATCTGAGGCACACCTGTAGCTGACACTGTGGACGTGCTGCGGATCCCACTGCGCATGGCCGGCGCACCCACCCACATCCACATTGGAGAAGATGGGGGGACCCGCACAGCCACGCAGAACATCTGGACAGGTGAGCAGTGTCCTCTTGCCGTGGGCATGGTGAGTATCCTCTGCAGGCTCCCGTCCGCAGAAACCAACGTACCCGTGGACATGAGGCCTCATAGTGATGACCTCTTCATGGGCTAAACATCCATGAGACAGCCTAAAATAAAGCAGGCCTCCTGAGGTAATTAAATAGTAGATTAGTCACTCTTTGGCAGAGGGGCAACAGGTATACCGTTATGGAACTACAACTCCCAGCATTGCACCAATGGGAGGCCAAACTAGCATAGCCACACAGTAGAAGTGAATGTCACCTTTTTGTGGCGTGGTCCTGATGATTGTTTTCATACTTTGATAAATTGGGCATTTATGGATGTAGTGATACCAAAAGTTTTTTTATTTTATTATAAATATGGCAAAAATGTGTTTTTTTTTAAACTTTTTTATTACCTTTTATATTTTTTTTATAATAAAAAAAAAATTAAAAGTCAGTTTAAAAAAGTTTTATTAAATTCCCCATAGGGAACAAGAACTTGCAATTGGTTTGATTGCTCCTGCAGTATGATATATCTGTACACCTCTGGCTCTGGGAATGTGGGAATACAAATTTTTACTAAAACGAATGTGTCAGGAGAGCTGACAAGACCAGATGAAACGGCCCCTCTAATTATTTTTGTCTTCCAGATTGATCACCTCTCCTTTATATTAGGCACGTGCTGTTCTTCTTTCTTCAGTGATAGATGAGGTGACGGCGGTTGCGGAGCTTCTCAGTAGGCAGATGTTCTTGGAGGAACAGGACAGACTAAATGTGGTGTTTGTCAATCAAATCGCTTCCCTCTGTAGACTTAACCATGTATTCACAGCCATGGGAAGTCACTTGCAGTGATGTGCAATTTACAGGCTGCATGTTATCGTTTTCCAGCATGTTCACAGATGACAACCGGGTCTGCTAGTAGGAAAGTAGGATGGTTCTGTTGAATCTTAAACCTCATACAATATAATGTGAGTAAATGGTGAAAATTTTTGAATTCAAATCAGTTGAAATAAAATGTGAATTTGTTTTGTTCTCTTTTTCATTTAATTCTTCACTACAGCGATAATTAACCCATTTAGGACCAAGCACTGTAAATTTACGGTGCCTGGTCCCGGTCTTTAAGCCCAGCTGTATGTAAAATTATGGTGGGGATTAGAGATGAGCGAGCACCAAAATGCTCGGGTCCATGTTATTCGAGTCGAGCTTTTTGTAATATTCAAGAGCTCTACTCGAGTAATGAACCCCATTGAAGTCAATAGGAGACCCGAGCATTTTTGTATCTGACCTGCCGGGTGTGGAGCTTTTTTTTTTTTAATCTCCCTCTTCCCCCTCCCTCTTCCCCCTCCCTCTTCCCCCTCCCTCTTCCCCCTCCCTCTTCCCCCTCCCTCTTCCCCCTCCCTCTTCCCCCTCCCTCTTCCCCCTCCCTCTTCCCCCTCCCTCTTCCCCCTCCCTCTTCCCCCTCCCTCTTCCCCCTCCCTCTTCCCCCTCCCTCCCACATACTGCTGTGGACGTGCGGATGCTGGCACGTCGCAGCAGGAGCGGTGGTATTCGCTCGAGTATCGAGTATGCTAATGCTCGGACAAGCATGTTCGCTCAACTCTAGTGGGGATAAAAGACTTCGGCAATCAGTCAGAAGCAGGATGGGTTGTCAGCTGTTAGTCACAGCTGATAACCTGGAGGAGGAGGGAGAAGTGGGTTTTAACCCCTTCTGCCTCCTTTTTTCTATAGTACACAGTGCTCAATGAGCAATATGTACTAAAAAGTGAAAGTGTTTCTTCCACCACGCGAGCTGGCAGTCTGTGACTGCCGGGTGACCTCTGGCACAGCAGAGCTACAGGGTCCTGGCAGACCCTGATCAGCTCTGCCACTGACTAATGTCACTACAGGGGGATGTTGTCCCCTGTAACTGGGGCTCCTATGGATGCCCAGCTACAGTGAAAAAGTGTCAAATTAAAAAAGACAAAAAAACATGTGAATGTCTCCAGAGGTCTTACATGACGTCATGGGGAACATGGATAGTAAAAAAATGTAAAAAAAATTACATAAATAAGTAAAAAAATTGCAGAATAAAAATATATACATAAAAAAGAAAATAACCCAAAACCATCGCTGTATGTGCCCTGTAATTCAAAACCATACATATATATCAAAACGTCCAAAACAAAATGAGGAACCATTTCCCATACTTTATTTTAGCGTAAGTATACGAATTTAAAAAAACAACAACTATAAATGCTAAATAATTTTTTAGCTTTTTACCCTCAATAAAACTAAAAAACAAAAAAAAGTCAGTAAATAAGCTATTTTTAAAAAATAGCCCTGTATGTCACGGGGGAAAAAAACGCAGCAAAAATAATTTTGGTAGCTAAAGGAAAAAACCTAGGGCAGTAACAACTATCACATGGCAAAAACCTCTAAAGTGTCTGGTCCTTAAGGTACAAAACAGGGGTTAAAGACTTTGTCCGGTTGTCGAATGATTGATTTTTTTTTAAACTATAGATGCAAATATATAGCTGCCAACCAATCAGATGCTGTGAGCCATGATGCCAGGAGAATGGCGTCTCACCTCTGCGGCCTCTGATTGACTGCAGTGGTCAAGTGGTAGTCATTCCTACGCAAAGACCAGGAAGACCGCAGGGCGGCCATGCTGGGGAGGAGGCTAGCAAGTACCCTGCTTTAGTAATTTTAACACATTGCTATAGTTAAAAAATCATCAGGCAACCAGATAACCCCTTTAACCCTGAAATATCGGTAGTACCATGGGTGAAAATTCATCCAATCAAATTTTTAAACTGGTGTCACCAGAAAGCTGCGAATTTCATTTCCTTTATTACAACAAAACTGTATTGAGCTCTTATATGTCCGATGATATACTTGGCAATTGTTGTACAACTTTTTCTGAAAAATAAAGTCGACCATCTTCATATATTTTCTATATTTATGTAAAAAACAAACTTGGTAAAAATTTACCCTGGTGTAGTATTACCGTCTGTCCGGGAAGGTGTAGTATTGCAGGGGTAAGACTACAAGTGAAAGTCCAAGTCTTATTCACATTTAGAAAGACTGTTGTAACCAACCCTGTGGCTATGGCAAAATTGCCTACTAGAGATGAGCGAGCATACTCGATAAGGCAAACTACTCGAGCGAGTAGTGCCTTATTCGAGTACCTGCTCGCTCATCTCTAAAGATTCGGCGGGTGACAGGTGAGTTGCGGCGGTGAGCAGGTGGGAGTGGGGGGGGGGGGGGAGAGGGAGAGAGAGATCTCCCCTCCGTTCCTCCCCGCTCCCCGCCCCCCCGGCCTTATCGAGTATGCTCGCTCATCTCTATTGCCTACATCACATTGCTGGGGAAAGTTCTTTCTATCAGGGCATATAGGCTTTATGGTTCCTTGCTTCGGATCCTACGCTATCATCAGGGTTTTCAAACAACCATAAAAGTTTAGTCCTTTTTTTTTTCCAACCTTGTACAGATTATTATGATTTTAATTCTCATTTTACAGCCTACAGGGAATGATACTAATGTCTCTGTATCCGGTCTGTAGACATGTATCACTAAACTTTGATTTATTAGGGTTTTCCAGTGTGTCTGTAAAAAAAAAAACAGGAAGAAAAAAAGAAACACAGCAGCACTCCAAGGGTTCAGCCACACCGCTGGTGCAAGGTACAATGCAATAGCCCAGTTAGGGTCCCGACTCCCTGGGTCCACTGTTGATCAGCAATGTAGAGAGAAGGAACTAGGCAGCATTCATTGAAGTCTTCTTTATTAAATAGCCATGAGAAAGCAAGCAGCCACGTATCGACCCTGTGCTCGGGTCTTTATCAAGCTTGATAAAGACCCGAGCACAGGGTCGATACGTGGCTGCTTGCTTTCTCATGGCTATTTAATAAAGAAGACTTCAATGAATGCTGCCTAGTTCCTTCTCTCTACATTGCTGTAAAAAAAAAAAAGTTGACTGTCTGTAATTTTTGGATAAGTTGTCCCGAAGCAAGAAAAAAAATCAGGTTCGCAACCTTGGCCATCATTCAGAGCAGGGAACTGCCGACAAAGAGCAGCTCTTGCTCTGGTGGACATAGCACAACTGTACATTACTGTATATCAGTGTTTCCCAAACTCCAGTTCTCATGACCCCCAAACAGTCATTTAAAGATATCCTATAGAGGGAATACTTGTGGCAATGTCTGATTACATCACCTGTGCAACACTAAGGAAATGCTGAAGACCTGACGTGTTGGAAGGTCGTGAGGACTGGAGTTTGAGAAACACTGTTGTATATTAGTACCTGTTCGAGTTGCCTGCATGCAATATTGTAGCATCCATGCTGAGGTTGCCAAAATTAGGCTTCGTTTACAGGAGCGCTGTTTTTACACATTAGAGACACGTAAAAAGAGCGCTTCTATATGAACCAATGGTTTCCTATAGAAGTGTTCACATGAAGGAATTTTAGATGCGCTAAATACTCGCACCAATCAAAGATAGGATGTGCATGGCTGTAATACCCACTTCTAAGGTCTGTGCTGCGAGAAAAGATAGGACCTGACCTATCTTTAGTGCAAGCTGTGCAGGAGTTTGCATAGTCATTAGGAGGATTTCTGCCGATGGAAGGAATGACAGCAGGACATTTAAAACGTGCTGCCCAGAAGAACATTTTAAATGTCCCGCTGTAATTTCCTTAGGGGGTTCCCTTAATCCCTGCAGAGACTAACAGGAATTTACAATGGGACATTAAAATATGTGGCCAGAAACACATTTTAAAATGTCTTGCTGTAAGAAGCAGGGTACTTCTCTAGCCCTGCTGCTGGGCAATTCCCCAGCAGCGGGGGACAGTAGGGGGGACTCCCTCCACCTCTCTCCTTAAGGGATTTCCCTATAGTGGAAGAGAGAGGTGGTGGGGTTTCATGGTTTCCCCGAGAGCATGGAGGAGGGGGTGGGGCTAGAGGGATTTGCTGTGAGAAGTCCTATAGCCATGTCTCCTCTCTAGCCCTGTCCCCTCTCTCTGCACTATGGGAATATCGCTTGGGAATCCCCATAGCAGGGTGAGAGTGAGCTATGGGGGATTAACTCATAGCAAGGAGAGACAGAGTGGGGCTATGGATTAATCCCACATAGCAGAGAAAGAGAGCGGGCCTATGGGTGAATCCCCCATAGCCCCGCTCTCTCTCTCCCTGCTATGGGGAAATCCTGAAGGTCTGTGCGGCTTCTCACTCTCCTCCTGGAGCAGCTGCCCGTTCACGTGATTTTTAGCGCAGTATAGGCGCGATTTTTTTTCACACACCTATACTGTGCTAAAACAGCGCTTGTAAGAACAAGGCCTTAAACTGAAGAGGGGTTGTTTCCATCACACACATGATTTTTTTCATGTATGGACAATCATATCTTTTCACCAAAGATAAATGAATATACTGTACACAAAATCATTTTAATCCTAATGATACATTTATTTGTGTAAACTTTCAAACTTTTAAAATTCTATTCAAATCCAACTCCTTGTACATTTCTTGCTGCAGTTTAACAAGTTGTGTGCACTAACTCATGATGCTGCCTGTTCTCTGCTGCTACATGGCATTTCCAAACATTGACTGTGGGTACCTCATGTCATAGACAGAAAGCATCTTGATCAGCCACAATGTGCTAATTCCCAGTGCAAGATACTATTGCAGTAAAGAGAAAATCCTATTTTCTCTGTACCAAGGAGGACATCTGGTCAAGATTACACAGTCTTTCCCACAAGTAAAAATGAACAGCTTGGACCATAAGAATTAAGGGCTGCAACTAAAGTATTAATAGACTTACATTATTGTAATACTAGCCTATAGACAAAAAGTAGTCAAAGTACAAAACCTACAGTTGCAAGAAAAAGTTATGAGACCCCCTTGGAACTACCTGGATTTTTGTATTGATACTCATAAAATGTGGACTGATTGTTTTCTGTCATAAATTATAGACATTTACAGATTGTTAAATTGCCACTAAGGCCAATAATAGGAGTTATGTGATGCAATTGTGAAACACGGCTTTTGGAAGCAATTATAGCTGAATACATTCTAATCAAACACACAAAGCGTCCTATCATTCATGTCTTTTATTGAGCACGTTGGCTGAATAGCCGCAATGCAAGGAGGAAAGTAGGTGAATCTGTGTTAATGATTTCTCCAAGGGCTGATTAGCAAAAGTGTGGGTTTCACAGGTGCTTTGTCTGTTAAATAAAGCTGCACAAAGCCTGGTTACTGACAAATCTGTTCACAAGTAAGATTGGTTGGTATGAATCGTGACTTTATGCAAACTTTTAGAAGAGATGTTACAGCATGATTGAAATAGATTTGTGTTTTGAAACAACCAAACAAGAGTCCTAACCCTAAGGGCTAATGCCCATGGCTGGGTCAGATTCCGCCTGCGAAATATCGCAGCAGAATCAGGCTCGGCACCCCACAGAGACCCTATACTCACCTCTCCGGATCCGCCATGAGTGTCTTGCCCAGCGAGCTGGGGCGCATGCGCAGTGCAGCGCATGACGCTTTGGCGCTAGGCGGTGATGCAGATTCTCATTCACAGCAGGATGAACGGCTTCGATTGACTCCTATGAAAGCTGTCCGTGCGATTTTCTGCATAGGCTAGAACATGCTGTGATTCTCCCCTGCGAGCGTAAAATCGCAGCTGATTTCCGCTCGTGGGCATGGGAGAATTGTTTACCACAGCATGTCTATGGACGGACATTGCTGTGGAATTCGAGGCGGGTGTCTGACCGCGAATTCCGCAGCCATAATCCATCCATGGGCATTAGCCTTAACCCTACCAAAATTCTGTGGCATGAGCTGAAGAGGGCTGTCCATGCAAGACATCCCAGAAATAGTGATGAACTGAAACATATTTGTAGAGAAGAATGGACTCCATTCTTCCTATACGTTCTGCAAGTCTTATTTGGTGGATGCGATTACTGCAAAAGGGGGATCTACAGGTTATTAAATTTAAGGTTTCAAGTACTTTTCCTCCCTGCAATGTGGGTGTTTGCATGAACCATGTGTCTTCGTAGCTTAGTTAGATTGTGTCTGCACTAAGGGTACATTTACACGGGACAACTGTCAGGCGTTTAAGAGCTTGACAACCACCCCAAAAACTGACTTCCATTCTTTAATACTTAAAGACCTCAAACAACTTAGCCCCCCCTGTGGGATTTTTTAATGTATGCAGTCAACTGGAAACATAGACTAACAGAACGAATCTTCTGTTCTGTACTCTTTGATCATGCTGATATAAATCCCAGGCTATGATTGTTGAGTTGTTTTTCTGCAACTTTGCGGTTTCACACTGGGGCACTAGGTTAGCCGCACTCAAACAATTAAACGTAACCTAACGATGCTCCTCAGTGTCACATCTAGAAAAACGCCTGTGTAGTTCGAATATAAAAGCGGGACTCGTTATTTAATAATTAATTTAAGGTTTTATTTGTATAATGATCAAAGCTCATTGGAAATGCATTTCTTTGCCAATGTCTAATGCAACATTAAAATCAGTTTCCATTAGTCTTATAAAATATGTCACATCTGAAAGTCATCAAGCTTTGAAGTGTTTATCACATGGGATGAATTCTATATACATATAAATCCAATATTTATTAGCATAGCATGTGATGAAATGCATAACTATGAAGAAAAGGCTTACAAGTGCGGAACATTTCCTCCAAAATAAAAACTAACAATCACCAGTAAATATAAAATCCTGAGGCGTCCTCTATTATAATTTTTTTAATAGAAATCTGGCTAGCTATTGCTGTGGCTTACCGGCCGTGTTGGGGTAGGATAGGCTGACATCATGGTATCAGCCCCGATCCACGTGATCCACACACCGGCAGATGCTCAATATTATTGTGGCACTGGATGCTGAAACAAGCACTACTCTGCTGGTGTGTGGATTGATTGGTCAGCTGGAAGGAGTGTGTCCCAGCCAGCCAATCAACGCTTGTCTGTACACATTTAGCTTGACTCCTCCTCACAAAGGACGTCTGTTATACTTTTTAGTTTGAAGGTGTTTCTGGTCAAGTCGGTAGCTCCTGTCTTGTTCCTCAGTTCAGATAAGTCGGTTTGGTGTTAAGAGTAATCTGGGTGTTATTGCATCTATCGCCTGTTGAATGTTTATGCATTTATGTAACATCTGGTTCTTTGTGTGCTTATGTAATATCTAGTTTTGCATATATTGCCGTGCATTCTTTATAGCTTTTATCCTTGTTTCCTACTTGGGAAAGTCGTGGTCATCCCATTTTTCAGTTGTGGGTTCGCTCTCATCAAGATGAGTTCTCTGCTTTTAAAGAGTTCCCTCCCAGGCAACCAAAGGAGCTCTCTTGTGGAGAAACCAGTATATACCATACAAGATAAAGTGATTAGTAGTGTCTTGTATGTGCCTTATTAGATTTTAGTTTTTTTTTCATTTTCTGGCTGTTTAATCTTTGGTTGTAAACTCAAAAGTACATGGCTGTGCATGCAAGGCACCACAGAAATATTGATGAACTTCACTCCACACACCATGTGGCAGAGGGTGTATTGCCAATCATCCTCCCCTAGCTCCTTCTTTCTGGTACCACTTACTGTGAGGCTCCAGAGCAGAACACATAGGGGAGATTGATTGGAAAAACAAATACTGAGGCACACTGAGGATGGAAGGTTTGACTGAAAATCATTAGCATTAAGCTTCATTCACACGAGCGCATAAATGACGCATTTTTACGGCCGACCGATATACGTGACCATCTGAGGCATTGGTTTCCAATGCATTCATTCACACGGACGAATATACGGCGCGTAAATATGTTGGAATGTGAAAAATGGAACATATGCGACCGAAATACACGCAGATACATATACGGCGGGCAAAAAGATAGTTCTGGAGCTATATTTTGCCTGATATACATTGGCAGCTCCCATAGACTCCTATGGGAGCTAAGAAAAAAAGGGAGGGGGGCATTTTAGCAGCATCCAACGCTGCGAAAAGCTTACAGGTGCCTCTGTATAGACATTGGAAGGCATCCTGAGGATTTTGGCAGAGCGAGGGTTTTCCAGGGTGCGACATATTTTTTTGCTAAAAATGTCACTCCCGATCGTGTGAATGGGCAAGAAAACGCTGGCCGTGATTGCGTAAAAACGTCCATTCATGCAATTCGACAGCATGGCTGAGAAAACGTAAAAATGCATACGGCCGTGTGAAAGAGCCCTAAGATTAACAGCAGCACAATCAGCACTATCATAGTGTGAAAGAAAAGGGGGGTAACCACCGTCTGAGCGTCCCGCTGTGCACACCGGCTCAAGTGGCATTCACCAGAATTTCCAAATAGGTAGTCTAGCTCTGCTGGGAGCTAAGGGTTAGTACACATGATATAATAAAGAAGCTTTTATGTGGTAAGCACAGCATTGGTCTTGACCCTTGATCAGGACTTTGGGGGGAATGAGTCTTAGGGGTACAGCTG
The DNA here is from genome assembly GCF_035609145.1 of Eleutherodactylus coqui. Classification (NCBI taxonomy): domain Eukaryota; kingdom Metazoa; phylum Chordata; class Amphibia; order Anura; family Eleutherodactylidae; genus Eleutherodactylus; species Eleutherodactylus coqui. The sequence goes on along the minus strand of NC_089844.1, from coordinate 59,792,990 downwards.
TGGAGGTGCTACATTAGCGCATCTTCTAGATTTGCAAATTTAATAAGGTCTATCAGAGACAGATTCACCTTAGGACATCATACAGCAGAAAGATAAGCTTTCGGTAACCTGGATTTGAACTTTTCTGTTTCACGGCTCAGTTGTTGGCATGATGTGGTCTAATATATTCACACAGTAGTTAAGAATGTCGATTTTTGTTCAGAATTCCAGGACACAAGCAGAGCTTAAGACGATCTTGATGAGTTATATCACCATGCCTATCCTCAGGCCTGCTATGCCATAGTATAGTGATAAGAAACATGATCCAGGCCTCCCATGGATAGAAATTGTGTCCTTCTGAACTGCAGCGCTGAGCAGGATATGTCAGGAATGTAAATACGTAGGGTAATAGAAAATCCGCTCCTTTGCAACAGCTCTTTTAACACTTTCCAATCCAATTTGTATCCTGATTTTCCTAGGGGGCTTACTCTTTTTTTGCCATTTATAGAATGGCGCTATATGCTGGCTAAAGTCAGTACTGCATGAGGTGACATGTTGGATAGGCTCCGTCAGCAGAGAGGCTGGCAATATACAGTAAGAGAACCCCGAAGGACGTCTTCCAACATCGGAGCTGTACAGCTTTAAATCATAATGTCTTCAGAGGTCAGACAGTAGATTGGTAAGGGTTAAAATTATCTTCTAGTTTGGTGTTAGTCTTTGTTCACATCTACGTTGGACCCTACGGAGCCCATTATGAATCGGTGGGATCAGTTGGGTGCCGCCAGTGTCCGTTGTGTGATGGATCTGGCAAAGCAGTGTTGCTCACGTTTTAAACAAGGAGCCACAGTGCAGATCAGATCGGAGCCTAAATTAGACTTTTCTACTTCCCCGTCTTTTTGTCAGCCTGCTACACAGTGACTGAAAATTGTCATTGTTTCACCTTTATATAATTGTCATCCATAGACCGTAACTATTGTTATTTTTATTCTCACTTTCAGAGCTCATTTTTACCTTGACAGGGTATTGTATTTCTTTCACAAAAATATACAATAGCATGAAAACCTAATTTGTGTTCTGTACCCTTGCCGGACACGGGCTTTCCGGTTATGGAGTGTTTTTGCAAAATCAAAGGGGTATTCCCAGAATTAGGATTCCTCATACATTCACGGGATACGTAATAATAGCTATCTAATCGCTGGAGCCCCCAGCAATCTTGAACAGAGGGACCTGTGTCTCCTTTTGTCCTTATTGAACTTGAAGGGATTGCACCAAAATTGCAAGTTATCCTCTAGCCACAGGATAGGGGGTAACTTGCTGATTGGTGGGGGTCTCACTGCTGAGATCCCTGCCGATCTCGAGAATGGGAATCCCATGTCCTGCTCTCCTGTCACTGAGAATGGAGCACTGGCTGAGCATGCGCGGTCAGCACTCTATTCATGTCAATGGGCTGACGGTAATAATCGAGCAAGTGCTGCTTGGGAATCTCGGAAGTCGTATTGGCTGTGAATGCAGTGCTAGTGCGCTTGTGCTCCATTCAGTCTACTTCTCACTGGGGGGGGGGATCCCTTCAGTGAGGAGAATGGGGGACACAGGACCCCTGTTCTCGGGATCTGCAGGGGTCTCAATATTGAGACCCCCTGCCCATCAGCAAGTTACCCCCTAACCTGTGGATAGGGAATAAATGGCAATTCTGGTACAGCCCTTTTTAGGGCAGTGAATGGAAGCTTGAATGGAGTTGCACTGCCATAGAGAAGACCAATACAGAGCTCAGCAAGTGTATCTCATAATGATGAATGGAGTGGCAGCTCACATGCTTGGCCGCTGCTCCTTCCAAGCTTATCCGCACTATAGGGAGGGAGTACAGTGAAGAGGGGCACACAGGACCTATATTCTCATGATCAGTAGGGGTTCCAACAGAGGAAAAACAAGCGATCAGACATGTATGATGTCAGTTTATTAATTTGTAAAGTTTTTAATTTATATAGCACAGAAATATGTACAATTTTGTAAAGGCAAATTCATTTTGTCGTCATTCTTCAAAATCCTTTCTCCCTATCTCAATCATTCTTGCAAGCTTACAAAATCCATGTAAAAGATGTCTGATTGAATTCAAATCCGTGGGCCAAGTATTTGAAGGCAAACCCGCTATTAACTGAACTCCAACGTAATCTATTTGACCAATAACCCTCCATTCTCAACGTACCGTATATACTCGAGGATTAGCCGACCCTAGTATAAGCCGAGTTAATAAGTTTTACCACAAAAAACTGGTAAAACCTATTAACTCGGGTATATACTAGGTAAAAAAAAATGCAATACTCCCCTCTCAGCCGACATCTGTGTCTCCGGCGCGATGCTCTCCCCGGCGGTGCGACAAGCTGCTTGAAAATTCTCCCCGCTGTCATCTTCCTGCTTGGCTTTAAATTCCCCCGCCGTCAGCCCTGTGTATGTAAGCGCTGTGATTGGATTGAGCGCCAGCAAATCACAGCCGGCGCTCAATAAACCAATCACAGCCATTCAGTGGTGTCATCCACTGAATGGCTGTAAATGATCGAGTGCCTGCTGTGATTGGCTGGCACTCGATCCAATCACAGCGCTCAGTTACACAGCACTGATGGTGGGGAAATTCAAAGCGGAGCAGGGAGATGACAGTGGGGAGAATTCTCAAGCAGCTTGCCGCACCACCAGGGAGACCATCGCGCCGGGGACACAGAGAGCGGCTGGGAGGTGAGTATTGCATTTTATTTTTAACCTTACTTGAGTATAAGCCGGGGAGGCTTTTTCAGCACAAAAATATGTGCTGAAAAGCTCTGCTTATACTCGAGTATCTATGGTGGGTGGGATCTGTATCCTGTCAGACATGTGGAAAAGGGCTTAACTATAGAGGATGCAGGGGATGCGGTTGCACCCGGGCCCAGGAGCCTTAGGGGGCCCATAAGGCCTCTCTTCTCCATATAGGGAGCCGAGTACTATGAATAAAGCATTATACTTGGGGGCCCTGTTACAGGTTTTGCATGGGGGCCCAGAAGCTTCAAGTTACGCCTCTGCATGTGGAGCATATCCTGTGGATATGTCATAACTGACTGCAGTCGGAATAACTTTCTTTAAACTGTTAAACATTTTTCTAGAGTTCTTTAGCTCGCACTGCTTCAGACTCGAGGATACCTTTCTGTCGGTTTCACCACTGATACAACTTGTACTTAATTAGAAGCACATGTCCAGATGAAAGCAAGTTGGCATCTATTGTATTTCCAGAAATGTGGGTTTTAGAAAAATGTGCATCTTCTCCGCACTCCGGTGGATTCAGTAATAGCAAACCGTGTACCTGCTAATTAATTACTTATTTGTTTTGGATTAGTAAAGTAGAAGAATCTTGGGCTCAGGAGGTGAACACCCAGGAGAATTTGTCTAATAACTTGGAATGGACAAGTATTATTTGCTGTGCCAAACTCCATCCGTCCATTTATCACTGATATCTAGTATATGTTTCCTCAATCTACATGCTGATCTCTTACTAAGCTATTTTTATACACTAAAGAGAAGAGAAAACATAACTAAACCATTAGAAACCAGCTAGAAGTTATAACTACTGCCCAGGGCCATTATAACACATTGGTGGCCCGGTGCATAGCTTTAGTTTATAACGAGCCTCCTGAACGGCTTGTAGCTATTCTTGTGTCTTCCAGAATGAAACAAGTCACTTCTGTTATATGCTAATTAGTATACATTATATTGGCTCTGTATTGTATTGTATGCGCTAACTTGCCTTTGGTCTACTCTATATGAGTTATCTGTAGTGGAAAGAACTAGTCTGTATAAACTTGACCAAAAAGTAGTTTTTTTTGTAACATTTGTCTATACTGTTGGACAACCTCTTGAGCATCTTTTTTCTATTAGGGAAATGTTTTTTTCATTTTTAAGAATAACTTCATTAAAAAAAATCTACAGAATAGGCGATTCTAAGCACTTCTGCAATAGGTTTTATTAGCGTCTTTTACATACATGTTTCATACAAAACCTCTGTCAGGGTCTTGGAGCATCATGTGCAGTACTACAGGTCTCAACTTGATGCGCTGACAAGGTGTTAGTGCATCAGCTTATCCAGCAGGGAAGGGGAGCAGCCATCTACAGCATTGAGTAAGCACATAGCTCCGTTCCCACTGCAGTGGCTAGGTTTGGTATTACAGGCGAAGCTCCCATTGACGTGAATGGGTGTAATACCAAGCCTAGCCACTGAAGTGGGAACAGAACCATCAGCTTTCTACAGAAAACAGCTCAGTGTATGTGTGTGCTAGCCCAGAGAGTAGCAGAATGGCGGTATCGGGTGACTGACCTTTGGCAATCTACTGTTGATGGTCTAAGCTGAGGATAGTCCATCAATAGTTTACAACTGGACAACCCCTTTAATACTCGTAAAATAGATGTTGATTTATGGTGGTACAAATTCAGTTGCTACAATAATTATGGCCATTTAAAGGGAACCAGTCATCAAGTTTTTACAGTGCACTAAACAGTACTGCTAATGTGATTTTTCTTATCACTAATTAGCTTTGCAGTACATGCTCTGGTACCTTTTACAATCGGCTATTGAGGTTTTCCTGTGCTGTATTAAAATGAATTGGAGAGTCGATTTTGCCCTCAGCACTGCGCCAGTCGCACCCCTGTTTTTGATTGGCATGCATACTGCTTTCTCTTCTTTGCTGTAATGCCATGCAGGCGCTGTAACACACCCTGCCCATGCCTGCGCACCTCAGTTCTCCCTTATTTGCTGAGACTTCAGCGGCCTACTGTGCATGCTCCATGAGGGCCTTACACCCACATTCATCTGAGTGGGAGTAACGATCCTCAAGGCACATGCACTTACGGCTAGGAAAGAAGAACTGAGGTGCCCAGGCGTGGGCAAGGTATGCGGGCATGTGAGCGGGATTACAACGAATAAGAGAAATCAGTAGATATGCCAATCAGGAACCTGGGCATGCCTAGCATGGCGCTGAGAGAAAAATCTGACCCTCTTCTGCAAAATCTGACCCCTTTCAGCTCATTAGAATACAGCGTGGGAAAACTTCATATGCAGATTGTAAGGGTACTGAGGCATGTATTACAGAACCAAATAGCGCTAAGGAAATCTCATTAGCAGCACTGTTAACGGTTCATCGTGAATTGCATTGTAAAAACTTGACGACCGGTTCCCCTTAGAGTGGATCTATCATGCGGAAATAGATATACATATATTTTTTATTAGAAATATGAATAGACCGAACGAGAAAATAAATTCACGAAATGTAAGTATTAAAGAATGTAAAGAACTAACAAAGAGCAGTAGGTTGTAAATGATCCAACTCTGCGGGAGTTGGGTCAGAACTCCCATTAGAACAGCTGATGAAATTTAGCCATATCCATGGTACCTCGCCATAGCTAGCAAGATATTGTGGCCCTACACAGCACACTGCTGGGCATGATGGGAGCCGTTTTGTGCAACACGCATGATAAAAACCTTCTTTTTCTTATTTTTATAGTTATATTTTGTAAATCTTTTTTTTTTGTTTGTTTTTTTTATAATAAAATTCATAGCCATTTCCCCATGATCAGTTCTTTTTTGTTTTGTCATTTAAAACAGGACCCCCTCCTCTAGCTGGGCCCTGCCTAAATTGACAAATGAGGGCATACTCTCCTCCCCTGGAGTCCCGGGACACAGCTGGTGCTGGCATCAGCAGTGACTTCCAGGTAGGTGGGTCAGGCAGAAGCACATAACCACTGCAGCCAATCAGAAGCCGTTGTGTCACCGTGTACACTCCTGGCATCAATGCTCATATCCTGGCTGCCATGGTGTGAGGAGTTTGGAAATATGACACTGATTGGCCTCAGCGGTCACATACTTTCGCCAAGCCTATCTACCTGGAAGTCACTGCCGATGCCAGCGTCGGCTGTTGGCTGCATCCCAGAGACCCAGGAGAGCTGAGTATGTCCTCATTTGTTATTTTAGGCAGAGCCCAGATAGGGAATGGGGTTTTGTTTAATGACAAAACCACTTTTAAATAGAATGTAAGCAGGAATATAACTAGGTACAGGGAAAAGTATTGCTGCAGGACTACAGGTTCTCCACAGGTCACACCTTTTAATTAAATGAAGAAAATGTTATAAATTTCCCTTGTAATTTACTACAAGTGACGTAAATTAAAGAGTTTGCTAGTTAATGTCACATAATTTAAAAAGTTTGGTACCAGTAGAGCACAATGTGATTGTTCCCAGCAAGAGAAACCAAGTAATCTTGTAGATATGATACCTTTTAATGACTAACAAAAATACATGATGTTAATGTGAGCTTTTGAACCAACGCAGAGTTCTTCTTCCGGCTTAAATGAAATAGATCCGAAGAGTCATGCGTATTTATACACACATACTTATGACAAGGCACAGACATGGATAAGGGAGTGAAGGTTTTATGGTCTCTGAATTAGTGTTGTGGGGGTCACCAGACCAGCAGTGTTATCTGTGCTATAGATTTCTCATACTTTCTAATCACGCATGAATCCTCATGAAGAATTTAGCCCTGTATTGAAAGTGTCAAAATTTGTTAGAAATTTATATTCCCAAATGCTTCTATGGCTTTGTGACTTGAAATTGCCTTTCCGTATCCTAACTTTCATATCTTCTATGTCGTGTCCGTGACTAGAAAAGTGCTGTCAGTGACTATTTCAAGATGTTTGTATTTCTGTTCCATTCTTTTAAGTACTGTGAGGGATTAGCGTTAGGGCAGGTAGCAACCTGGGCTTCCACAGCCAGAGACAGTGACACACGGAATAAAGTTCGTAGTCCAGGCTTCGCCTGGGTTTATTTCAGCACAAATAAAGCAAAAACAGGCCTTAACTCCAGGCCAACATAAATTAACACCTCCTCGTCTGAGCACTCACTATACATAAACTGGCCCTGACTGCTCACTTGAAAAACACTGCTTGCTGCGCACAGCCAGTCAGGTCCTCAGACCTGCAGAGGTCTCGGCACACCCTCCCCAAGACCTGCAGGCCAAGGCTTTATGAGGCCTGATACCAGCCCCACCTGGTACGTGGGAGTGGCCTTCCCACCCTTCGCTTTGACCACTCCAGGAAAAACCGGCCCGGACTATGCGGCTTGGAGCCACTTACAAAACTACACCATGTCAGTAACTTAGTGTTACTGACACACAAATGCTGGCTTCCTCCACCGAGCCCAGGCTGCTCGCTGGCACGTATCTACCCAGGTGCTTCCTAAAGCAGCATAGGAGAGCATCCTAGGCGAAATGTATCTGCCCTCCAGCACTTTGCCAGTCACTGTCTCACAGTACAAATTAATCACATCCATGCCTGTGCCTTGTCATAAGTATGTGTGTATTATTATTCATGCCTCTTTAGAACTATTTCATTTAAGCCAGAAGAAGAATCCTGCATTGGTACGAAAGCTCGCATTAACATTATGTATTTTTGTTAGGCATTAAAAGGTATCATATCTACAAGATTACTTGGTTTCTCTTGCTGGGAACAATCACATTTTGCGCTACTGGCTAACACCATACCAAACTTATTTCATTATGTCATTAAAAGAAATGCTCATTTTTCCTTAGTTAAAATACATCTGTTAAAATGTTTTGTCTTGTTTTTTCACTAAAATAATACATGAGCTGAAAAAGTTTTAGTAAAATATTAATTTTACAATTTCCCTACCATGCATTTAGATTTTTATTTGTTTTCTGTTTCTGTAGGACCCGGCAAACCAAAAACCTGGTAGGAAGAAAACCGTCTCTTTCAGCAGCATGCCATCAGAGAAGAAGATAAGCAGTGCCAGCGATTGCATCAGCTTCATGCAAGGGGGTTGTGAATTAAAGAAAGTTCGTCCAAACTCTCGAATCTACAGTCGTTTTTTTACACTTGATACTGATTTGCAAGCTTTACGCTGGGAGCCTTCTAAAAAAGACCCTGAAAAGGCAAAGTTGGACATCTCAGCCATCAAGGAAATACGGCTTGGCAAGAATACAGAAACTTTCAGGAACAACGGATTGGCAGACCAAATTTGTGAGGACAGTGCATTTTCAATAATTCATGGAGAAAATTACGAGTCTTTGGACTTGGTAGCCAATTCAGCTGATGTGGCCAATATTTGGGTCTCAGGTCTAAGATATTTAGTCTCCCACAGTAAACAGCCTCTGGACTTGGTAGAAGGTGGGCACAACACCCCTAGATTCACCTGGCTAAAATCCATTTTTGATGACGCAGATGTAGATGGGAATGGCATTATGTTAGAAGATACTGCAGTTGAACTGATCAAACAACTTTCTCCTGCTATCAAAGAAGCAAAAGTTAGGTTAAAGTTTAAAGAAATCCAAAAGAGTAAAGAAAAACTTACCACCAGAGTGACCAAAGAAGAATTCTGTGAAGCATTTAGTGAACTGTGTACAAGACCCGAGGTGTATTTTCTACTTGTACAAATTTCCAAAAATAAAGAATACTTAGATGCAAATGATCTAATGTTATTCTTAGAGTCTGAACAAGGAATGACTCAGGTAAAAGAAGACATGTGTTTAGACATTATAAAAAAGTATGAGCTTACTCCAGAAGGACGCTTGAAGGGTTTTCTTACCATTGATGGTTTTACGAAGTATCTTTTGTCCCAGGAATGCGACATCTTTGATCCTATCCACAAAAAGGTTTGCCAGGATATGACACAATCATTATCACACTATTATATTAACTCTTCCCACAACACATACTTAATTGAAGACCAATTTAGGGGACCAGCAGATATTAATGGATATGTGAGAGCGTTAAAAATGGCTTGCAGAAGCATTGAGCTTGATGTCAGTGATGGGCCAGATAATGAACCAATCATTTGCAACCGAAATAGCATGACCTCACCATTAGCCTTTCGTAACGTTATTGAAGTAATTAATAAATATGCCTTCATCTCCTCTGAGTATCCTCTTATTCTTTGCATTGGCAACCATTGCTCTATACAACAGCAAAAGGTAATGGTGCAACATATAAAGAAGATCTTTGGGAGTAAACTCTACACAGAAATGCCTTTGCCAGCAGAATCTTACCTTCCCTCTCCCGAGAAGCTTAAGAAAAAGATTATTGTAAAAGGTAAAAAGCTGCCATTGGATTTTGATCTCTTGGAAGGAGAAGTATCTGATGAAGATGAGGAGGCAGAAATGTCTCGAAGGATGTCAGAGGATTACTTTGGAGAACAGAGATTGATCAAACTTTGTAGAGAACTATCAGATTTAGTGTCAATCTGCAAATCGGTGCAGTACAAAGATTTTGACGTCTCCATGAAAAACCAAAGTTATGGTGAAATATGCTCTTTTAGTGAGAGCCAAGCTAGTCGGATTGCCAATGAGTATCCAGAAGACTTTGTAAACTACAATAAAAAGTTTTTATCAAGGGTGCATCCAAGTCCAATGAGGATAGACTCAAGTAATATGAACCCACAAGATTTTTGGAATTGTGGTTGTCATATTGTAGCTATGAATTTTCAGACTCCAGGTCCAATGATGGATCTCAATTTTGGCTGGTTCCTTCAAAATGGTGGCTGTGGGTATGTCCTTCGACCATCCATCATGCGCGATGCAGTATCATATTTTAGTGCAAACACTAAAGGTGTTGTGCCTGGTGTATCCCCTCAGGTTCTTCACATCAAAATCATCAGTGGACAGAATTTTCCTAAACCAAAAGGAGCATGCGCAAAAGGGGATGTGATTGATCCATATGTGTGTATTGAAATTCATGGCATCCCTGCGGATTGCGCAGAACAAAGGACTAAGACCATGCAGCAAAATGGAGACAATCCAATTTTTGATGAGAGCTTTGAATTTCAGGTAAACCTCCCAGAGTTGGCCATGGTACGTTTCATGGTTCTTGATGATGACTATATCGGGGATGAATTTATTGGCCAGTATACTATACCCATTGAGTGCTTGCAGCCTGGATATAGACATGTACCATTGCGCTGTTTTGTTGGAGACACCATGGAGCATGCTAAACTCTTTGTTCACATTGCAATCACCAGCAGAGCGGGAGGTGGAAAGGCTCAAAAACGTGGATTATCTGCAAGGATAGGAAAGAAAGCCAGGGAATACACAATGTTAAGAAACACAGGCCTTAAAGTTGTAGATGACATCTTTAAACTTGCTGTTCATCCTTTGAGGGAAGCCACTGATGTCAGGGAGAACATGCAGGTAAGAAAATCTTATGGAGCTTACTTCAATTGTTCCATTATGAATGCAAACTTAACCTCTAATAACAATCTTACTGTGAGTTATCTCATCTTGGTTATCTCAAGTTTTTTGATCTAGTCTTGGTTCCCATGAATGTTTTATGTGTTGTCAAAAAAAATTTAATGGAAGACCTGCTACGACTGATCCCCATTCATGTTTGTGAACCCAAACTGCTGCAAAAAATACAAGTTTACATTACTTTGCATCACTTCAATCACAATCTTTGGATATTTATCTTGAGCTCTACTCACACCAGTGTTTTTGTGTACACCCAAACACGATTTTTCATGATGGCCGCCATATCCCTGCTGACATGCAGCTTGGAACTACATTTCTCACAATTCCCTGCTATTTCGTTCTTTCCCGTGCATGACCCCACTAATGCTGACTTGTTATTGGTCAGCAATCCGATCCTGGGAACTGAATATAAAAAAAGCCATTCCTGGTCGTTCTTACTGAGCAAGCCCGACCTTTAGCGCTGGAATGCCTACAGGTTGTATTCAGGACAACCTGGGAATAAACACTTCTTCGAAAGTGTCAGGAGAAAGTAATGGTTTTTAGAGCTAGAGACCCCAAATCCAAAGAGAAGCCACATTGCAAACTTTAATAACATTTGATTATTATTCATTTGACAGCAACTTTGTGTAACCAGAATACCCCTTTTAAGCTTAGAAAAAAAACATGTCTACTTCCTTTCAACAAAAAGTACTACTATTGTATGTTTTTGGAGCTGAACTGCAATACTAGATGCAGCCCATGAACAAGAGGGGTGCTATTTATAGAAGAAACAAGCCATCTTTTTCTAATCTCAAGGAACCCCTTTAATCCTTTCCATGCCCAGGAACTGTCTCTTACATCCTTACAAGAGGACACTTCAATAGCCAAGGACATATGAGATACATTCTTGCTTTAAACAACCATTTATCAGGTTGAACTACAGTTAGCGAAGAATCTTGACTTTAAAAGAAGACCAAAACCAAAGCTCTATTTGCATAACAGGCTGAAATATACCCATTTGAAGTGGGAGTTGCATATACCTGCTGCTTTTACTGCAGTACTCACTCCGAAATGTATTTATATGGCCTTTATCTCATATAGAGCTTTGATTGTAGTCTTATTTAAGGGCTCAGTCAGACAAGCTTTTTTTTTTTTTTCAGGGATGTATAGGTCAGTGAAACTGAAACGTAAAACACATGTATAAAAAATGTGTGACCAAAGCTTCAGACTCGTTTTTTATTCGCACTTGTTGTGCGCTCTCACGAAGGTAAAATTCACACATATAGCGCGGCCGCATTGAAAGCAATGGGAGCAGATCACTATTCTTTTGATGTAAAATCCCTGGATGCTGTCACATCAAGGGGTTTCACTTTGATGTCAATTGGGCCAGTGGCAGCAGTGCCAGCCCCATTGAAAACATAGGGAGAAGATTGCACTCCTCTGCCACAGCTGTGGCAGGGGATTCCTTCATCCCTGCGGGGAGTCCCCTCAACACTGAACACTGTGACAGCACTGTCACAGTGTTCAATGACGAAGGGGACTCCCCATGCTATGAAGGAATCCCCTACCATAGCTCAATGCTATCCCATTGCTTTCAATTGGGCTGGCGCTACCATCGCCCTATTGGAAGCAATGGAATGAAGGCAGGGATTTTGTGGGGTTTGAAATATAAGCGCTAGTTGCAAGATAAAAAAATAAATCAATAATGCATTATCTAGAATCTCTCCACAGGTCCCCAGCTCTTCTTCTTCTTCTTGTTCTGGCCCAGGGTTTGAGAAATCTCTGCCTCCTGGAAGCGCTGCCTCTGATTGGCTGAGTGCTTTGACCAATCATGGCCAAATGGCTGTGATTGGTCAAAGCGCTCAGCCAGTCAGAGACGGCGCTTCCAGGAGGCAGGGATTTTTCAATTCCCGGCCAGAGGAACATGATGAAGAAGAGGTGCCAAGGACTTGGGGAGAACATGTGCCAGAGCCTGACAGCGCTTCTAGGTGATGTATTAATAATTTATATTTTTTTCCTGCAGCTAGGGCTTATTTAAGGGTTTTGACAGTAGGATTTCCTACTGTCAAAGTTGCATTGATTCGCACGAAAACTGCGTTTTTGTGCGAATTAAAAACAGTTGTATTTTTTCACGGAGTGAATTTTAAACGCTTTTTTTTTTTAAAAACGTGACCGCTTTCATTGGAAAGCATTGCTTCTAATAGATCAGTTTTAAAAACACATCTATACATGCACTTAAAATTCGCTTGTCTGACCCAAATCAATGCTCTATCAGCAGTGCAGACTGAGATACAGCACATTAAAGTTGATACAGCAAATTGATATGAGCTTTATTTGCAAATGTGTGTTAACTTGCAGTGGGGAATAGGGGTCTCGCTCCCTCCTCCCCCCCCCCCACGCCCCTCTGCAACCCTCCGCTCACCCCCGGCGCCCCCTGAATCTTTTCGTCCGAGTAGTCAGTTACTCGGGAAAAGCGGTGCTTGAGTGCAAAAACACCCAAACAGAGTACGTTCGCTCATCTCTAGAGGACATAGTCTACCTACGGGGTCCTGACTCAATTATTTCTGACTGGCATGATCAATTTCTGACATTGATTTCTTATTAATCATGTACCAATTCAACTGTTTTATTTCAGAAAAGTCCACTGACGCATTTCACCATAATTGAGCGATAACTTAGGTAGTAGCAAGAAAAAAGTACATTTCTGAGAATCTCTAGAAATATTAACAATGCGTTTATTCAAAAGGGCTTCCCATGGGTTTTTACATATGTTGCATCCCATTACTGAGTGGATAAGGGAGTAACCTCTGATCTAGAGACCTGTGTACATGAGGACAGGACCATCCAATGTAGGGCATATCACCAGGGGATTGACAACCATGGGCACAATTTGGCAAGTATTTAGCTACACGTTGGGCTAGTGGGAATGAAGTACCAGTGAAAGAAGATTTAAAAAGAAGTATCTGAAAGGAATATGTTGCGGGCAATCTTATAGGTAGATATCGAGATCTGGGACTAATCCTTGTCAGGGAGAGTAGATCCTAGCTCCACTTCCTATCTAGAGACTTGCGGTAATTGAGTACGGAAGGAGGGGTGAATTCCGCTGGAATATACTTGAGAGGTTTTGAGCATATTTAAAACAATGTCTTAAAGGAAGTTAGGATTTAGGGAGAGTTAGTATTTTTAAGGACGGAAGATATGAAATGTTTAAATTTAGGTAACGTAAAAGCTTGGAGGAGAACAAATTGAATTTGTTTTGAAGGGTGGAGAAAGGAGTGATGCCTTCCAAGGAAAACAAACGATATAGTTTAAGACCCCCCCCCCCCCCCCATCTGTCTATGCTCTGAAGAATTGGGGGGAGACGAATTACCAGGGAGGAACAAAGGGCTTTACAAAAATTGCAATGGGGTAAATGGGAGGGAGATTTACCACCAGAAGATTTTATGGAATCCCAAACCAAACAAAGAGAGTGTTTGGTAATGGCGTAAGTAATAAGTGGTCTATGTACTGGCGGAGTCCACAGAACTGAGTGAAAAGAGAGAGGAGAGACTTCAAGAGCCTCTAAGAGCCAAAGAGGAGCATGGTTTATAGAGGGAAGAAGAGCCAACTGGGCTATTTGGGTCACCTAATAATATTTGAGGTAATTTGAAACAACCAAGACCTTCTTTCAGTCTTTGTTTGTATACAGTACAAGGTCAAACCCTTGGAATAGTGTCCTTCCAAATAAAATTAAGTGACATTTGCTGAAATGTTTTCAGGATATGTCTTGGGACATGTACTTGAAGAGCTCTGAAAATTTGTCACTTTTAAGGAGTTAACTCTTCCGATCCATGATATACAGTAACTGCTCCAACTTTCCAGAAGCGGTCTGAGGAGGGAGAAAAATGATTTGTAAGAATTAGTCAGGCAAATACCCAGATAATCCAAAGACAAGGAAAATTTTGATTTAAGTTGAGAGACAAAATATTGAGGCAGTGTTAGATTGAAGGCTTTCGACTTGATGTTATTAATTGTAAGACCCAAGAGTATCCCAAATCTGTTCAATTCAGAGAGCAAGTTAGAGAGAGATCTGTGGGAGTGGGCACCAACATTTACCTTTTGTTGGCAAACATACAAAGCTTATGTTGAACCAATGCAACCTCAACACCCTTATGAATTTTAATAGCCAACAGTTCCATGGCTAGAATAAAAAGGACAACCCCCCCCATTAGCAATTTTTTTTCTCCAAAAGATACCACCTTTTTAATCATGATATTCAAGAGCCAATCGCACTACCCATGCAGTCAGCAAAACCACCAGTAGCAGTGTTTGACAGTAGTAATGAATCATCTGGTTTAAACACACTTTTTCAACTAAACAAGAACTGGGCAAAAATTTGGAAATTGCCATGTCCCTGGCAGTGATTGAAGTAATCATTGAGCATCTACACCACTGCTGCATTCACATAGGCCATTTGGTTGTGCCATTCTCAGGATTGCTAGGGGTTCCAGCAGTCAGACTACTAATGGTCAAATATTTCTCCCCTATCTTGTTACATAAATGTCTTCAATAGGAAAACCCATTTATGGGTGTTTTTTTTTTTTGATGAAGGTGAAGTTTTACTGGCAGGTTTTTTTATACCAATGCAGGAGTGGACTCAGCAAGAAGGAAAAGTTGAAGTCCTTCCTTTTATATTTCTCATTCCTTTTGAATCCACTTCTGTCTTTGGCTCAAAAAAAGGCCATAAAAACCTGAAATTAACTTTGTATCTCTAACTTCTTGGGTTGTCCTCTATTGATGTCATCCCAAATTAAAACCGGCGTAGCCTGAATCCATTCAGCAGCTATTCTTGTGCAATTTCAGATTTAGTTTCACCTTTGGGAGTTATTTAAAGAGCAATTCTCTAAATTAGAGTTATTATCCAAAATCATTTCCTCCAGCCCTGGGAACAATTCAGTTATATACATGCTGAGGCGAAGAGAATTTAAGACAAATCCGCACATTAATACTTCAGTAATTAAATAAGTTGAATGATTATGGAATTTTGTCTTAAAATTTAGGCTATAACTTAATGATCAGTGTGGATTGGACTGCTGGAACCTCCACAATCCTGGGACTGGCCGTCCATAGTGTCCCTGAAGCATTGGAGGAGCTGTCGTATATACGCGTTTTTCCATTCTATTCAGTGGGACTACAAGGGGTAGCTGAATACAAGCACTTTGGTCATCTCCAGTAGTCCTATAGAAATGAATGGAGGGGAAGCGGGCATGTTCAACCACCATTTCATTTGTTTATGGACTCTTTGGGCAGACCTTCTCGAAATTGGTGAGGGTCTCAGCTGTTTGATCCCCACCAGTCAGTCCGAATCCATTGGCAGTAAGACATAACTTATTTTGGTGGGACAACCCATTTAGCTGTACAAGACTATTGTTTTGCCTACCACAAAAAGTAATTGGGTAATACAGTACACGTGGTTTATGGTATGTTTGTTCCTGTGTTGATTCTATTTCCTCTTTGCTCTTCACTAGAATGCACTGGTGTCCCTAAAGGAACTCTGTGGACTTCCTACCAGCTCCAGCCTCAAACAGTGCATACTGTCCCTTGCATCACGTCTTGTGAACAGTGACAGCACGCCTTCTGTGAACCTCATCATGAAAGACAGCTACCCTTATTTGGAATCAATAGGAACAATACCGGATGTTCAGAAAAAACTGTTCAACGCCTATGAAATGGTTGGTACTGTCCTATGTTATACTCATTCTGTTGGGTTCTATTTACATTTTAGGTTACTTTCACCCTGCATTTTTGTGATCCATCTACTGTTTGCGCCGGGAAGGCTCCTGGATTATACCTTAAAGGATACATAGGTCCTTTATAGTAGCCGTTCCGAGTACTGTAGGCTTGTTTATTGAAATGAAAGGGACAAGCCTGTAGTACTCAGAACACCGTACTTCTTATAGCAGCCACTCGGAGTACAAACAGGATCTATTGAAGCCTATGGAAGCCGTCCGGATCCGTGGGAGACCTAAAATAAGAATAAACTTACCCGCAGCGGACCGTGCAGATCTTCTCTTCTCCGCGGCCGGATCTTCTTTCTTCGGCCCGGCGGATGTGCCCGGCGCATGCGCGCGGCACGCCGCCGACGTGCCGAGCACATCCGCCGACCGAAGAAAAAAGATCCGGCCGCGGAGAAGAGAAGATCTGCACGGACCCCTGTGGGTAAGTTTATTCTTATTTTCAGCGCTCATGTCCGCGGGGCAGGAGGGACCCGCTACGGATTCTCCATGGAGAGTCCGTAGCGGGCCTGATTTTCCCCGTGGACATGAGGCCTAAAGGTCCTTTTTCTTGGGATGACTGTCTAGTGCTTCTTCGTCTGACAGTCACTCAGTGAATGGAGGCGGAATGCATTGGGGATCGTTCTGTTCACCCAACTCCAATCACAGTAAACAGGCAGTTGTTCTTAGGTGAACGGCTGCCTATTTACACAGGCCTATCGTCACTTGATTTTTATGCCTGCAGAAACTGAACGACGAACAAGGTATAGTAAACAATTATCATTCAGATCCAGCGAGAATCTAAATGATCATCATTCAGTGTAAAAGGGTCCCAAATTGACAATGGGCAATACCATTCTTCTTGTCAATGGGGTTTGACCCAACAAACTTTAACTTTGCCCAGTCAGTGCTGATCGTGTTAGGCTATTCAGGGACACACTCTGTTGACCATGAGTAATAAAATTTTCTTTAAAGTGTTTTTTTCTCCTGATTTTAAGATTTTCTAATTTTATTTTCTGTACATGACTATGAAGGCTGCTATCTTGTCTGAGCGGCTTTAACCATTTGCAATCCAATTTTGGATTCAGGGTTTTCTAGGGGGCTTTCTCTTTATGCCATTATACAATGGCGCCATCTGCTGGCTAGAGCCAGTACTGCGGTATGGGACATGCTGGAGAGGCTCCCGACAACAGAGCAGCCAGTAATATACAGTAAGAATACCCTGCAGGACGTCTTCCGCCATCGGAGCTGTACAGCCTTCAATCAGAATGTCTTCAGACGTCAGACAGTGGATTGGAAAGGGTTAAACCACATTCAAAGACGCTCTACTACAGCAACTGTGACATAGGAAACTAGTGATGGAAGACTCATTAACTTGTATAGGAGAGCGTTGTGGATATTTTGTGATTTGTGCAGGGAGGGGGGAGGAGGTGAGCTATGACCATTACCTATCAAGAATGGTAACTCCTGGGTTATTTATGTATAGGTGTTACCTTTCATTGTATTCTGTCTGTGATGATAGTGAGATGACTGCTGAAAAGTTTTCTCTACAAACAGGAAATATCAGACTATGTTAGGCTCCGAATGAAAACTAATCTATTTCAGGGTTTTCATTAAGCATATTTTTTTTTATGCTTGGTGCTGTTTTTTTTAATGTAAAAACTTGATTTAAACAATAGTAATTTTCTGCTGACACCTTCCCTTTAAATAAGTTAAAGAAAGTATACTATTAACAGTCTGCATTAAATAAGGGCTTTTTTTGTGTGCGGTTTCCTGCTGGGCCTTGTAGTGAACGTGGCTGTGTAGTATGAAATGTACTTTTTTTTGTCCATAACATTGTTGAGGATTTCCAGAGAGAACCATTGTCCTTTTAGTACTCTTAGCATTACCTAGCTCAGCAGTGATGATCATTTACCTGCCCTTCACATACAGGTTCCCATTATGAGTCATTCTAGAGGTGTAACACTATGGAATGTACAATGGGTCTAGACAAGGATCAAACTGATTTCTGCACAGCCGGAGTTGAAGCCAATTATTAGAAAATCCGGACAGTTTAATTTTTTGAAAGGCTGCGTAGAGCATCTTTTCTTCTGATTTATTATTACTGAGATGTGTCCGTTTTGTATGCTTGACGACTGTAATCAGGAAACTGCGCTGCGAGCCTATCACAAGTTCTCTAGCTGTCAAATCCATTTTAAGGATATGAATAGTCTTTCTCCAAAATGTGCTGGGTTTTTTTTTTGGTCTTCATTTTTTCAATTACTTTTCAGCGGGACGATCATTGTGCCTGTGATTCCTCCTTTTGTTTCCTCCTTTTGTTTCCTATCATTTTCCGTTTCTTTCACCTTAAAGTCCTCCAACAATAATTGTCTTTTACAATGAATGTAACCTTTTCATAAGGCGGTGTGGTCATTTGTATCTTGTCTCCACCAGAGTTATGGGTGGAGACGTGGGCTAGGCTGCCGAAGCTGGAGGGAACGCCCCCAGCTCTAGTTTGGCTGCCGGAGACACACACCTGGACCGAAGCCAGCAAGTATCTTCCTGGTTATGCTCCTGGCCCTGCTCGCTCCAGTACTGCATCGTCCACTGGCTGACTGGGAGATGTGGAGGTGCCGTTCCTGAGCCCCGAATGCCTTAAAGGGGTTGTCCCGCGAAAGCAAGTGGGGGTATACACTTCTGCATGGCCATATTAATGCACTTTGTAATGTACATTGTGCATTAATTATGAGCCATACAGAAGTTATTCACTTACCTGTTCCGTTGCTGGCGTCCCCGTCTCCATGGTGCCGTCTAATCTTCAGCGTCTAATCGCCTGATTAGACGCGCTTGCGCAGTCCGGTCTTCTCCCTTCTGAATGGGGCCGCTCGTGCCGGAGAGCGGCTCCTTGTAGCTCCGCCCCGTCACGTGTGCCGATTCCAGCCAATCAGGAGGCTGGAATCGGCAATGGACCGCACAGAAGACCTGCGGTCCACCGAGGGTGAAGATCCCGGCGGCCATCTTCACAAGGTAAGTAAGAAGTCACCGGAGCGCGGGGATTCGGGTAAGTACTATCCGGTTTTTTTTTAACGTCTGCATCGGGTTTGTCTCGCGCCGAACGGGGGGGGGGCTATTGAAAAAAAAAACCGTTTCGGCGCGGGACAACCCCTTTAATTCCCCCCCCAGCCGACAGCTGTCACTCACCCCGGCGCTGTGCCTGGTCCCAACAATCACAAAAAGTGGCAGCATCAATGGTGTTTGATTAAAAAAAAAAACTAGATCTTTATTGCTCCATTTAAAAAACAGGCAATGTTTCGCCTGCAATAGTCTTTTTCAAGTTACTGCGCTGCCACTGTAGCCTGCTATGCTGTGAGTTGTCCTCCTTCTGCGCCGCTACAGCGGCACTTTACAGGGCCCCACTAGCAGTAGGGATGGATGGCTCTGCCTGATTCTATCGGCGCTCGTGCACAGCGAAGTCTCACCGCCGCCGCTGTCCTATAGTCCTCCTGCAGCATCACTTTACAGGGGCCCGCTAACACCATGTCTGATTGGATGGATGTAGCCGCCGGCCCTATCCTCCAAGGGTAGCAGCGCAGGGAAGGTCTGGGCCCTCTATGCCATCCAGCAGGATGTCAGCCAATCCACAGCTTTGGGGGATGGTACAAGGCATGACCTGTCACTCTACAGGTCTCCACCGGTCTCCACCCATATTTGTGATAGAGACCAGATACAACAGTACCATTCGTGCTTCCTGTGAAAGGCTAAAGGTAGACTTGCATGGGATGACTGTTGGGTGCATAAATACTTTACAGTCGTCCCAGCGACTATAGCTTCTGTGCTTTCACACACGAGCAATAGTGTGTAAGATAATTGGAGTCGGAGTGCCTGGAGATCTCTACCAGCTGCCCACCTCCATTCACAGTAAACAGACTGTTGATCAGTGATTAAGCGACTCCTGTTTACACTGAATGAGAAGCCGCTCAGTAGTCGTTCCATAAACAGAATGACTAGTGACTACTAGGGACTTCTCGCTCAGTGCCCTGTCGAGGACCATGTGTACATGCACCGACAGTCATTGTAATTGCTCGTTTAAGCGATTTATTTTGGTGTCGGCCCGTGTAAAGGTACTGAATATAGATGAGCGAGTATACTCGCTAAAGGCAATTGCTCGAGCGAGCATTGCCTTTAGCGAGTATCTCCCCCGCTCGAGACGGAAGGTTCGGGTGCCGGCAGCGGGCACGGAGCTGCGGGGGAGAGCGGGGCGGAACGGAGGGGAGATCTCTCTCTCCCCCCCCCCCCCCGCTCCCTCCTGACAGCCGCTACTCACCGCTCCCCCGCGCGGCACCCGAACCTTCTGTCTCGAGCGGGGGAGATACTCGCTAAAGGCAATGCTCGCTCGAGCAATTGCCTTTAGCGAGTATACTCGCTCATCTATAGTACTGAACCTTAATCCATCTCTCACACCAAGTAAATTGTTGCTTTCCCTGTTCTTACCTTTTATTTTTCCAGCTTTCATATGCATGGACACAAAAATTCCAAATGTTGGAATATTTATTTTTTAGGACTTGGATCTTTTCCAGGTTCCTGCATTTAATAAATGCTAAAATCTTTGCTAATACTCGATCCACTTATGCAAAGGCATGTGAAGGCATATGAATTTTAGGACATGTACTTTAGAAAACATACGGTAAAGTGACTTTTTCAAGTTTTGGGGGTTTTTTTTGCACTAGAGGTTGGTCAGTTTAAAAATGTTCATTTTCCTTATCATTGGTCCAAATGGCTAATTGGATCTTTCATGCGGGCCTTAAAAATGCTCACTACTTGGCAGCACACTTTCTCATGTAAATAGGAAGATGTGCTGCTGATAAAAGCAATCAGTATGCTTAATTGTCGGGTATCAGTTGGAAGGGACCTCCAGGGTAATCGGGTCCAACCCCCCTGCTCAGTGCTAAAGGATCTGGGAATGTTTAGCTTGCAAAAAAGAAGGCTGGGAGGAGACTTAATAGCTGTCTACAAATATCTGAAGGGCTGTCACAGTGCAGAGGGATCATCCCTATTCTCATTTGTACAAGGAAAGACTAGAAGCAATGGGAAGAAATTGAAAGGGAGGAGACGCAGATTAGATATTAGAAAAAACTTTCTGACAGTGAGGGTGATCAATGAGTGGAACAGGTTACCACGGGAGTTGGTGAGTTCTCCTTCAATGGAAGTGTTCAAATAGAGGCTGGACAAATATCTCTCTGTGGTGATTTAGTGCTGCTTGCTGAATACTACTGAAAGCAGTTCAGGAGAAGAGCCGGTTGAACGCTGCTGGGCCCCGGCAGCTGCAGAGAGGGGAGTATAGTTTTATTGGGGGTTTTTTACACATTTTTAGGATGGTTTTCAGGAAAGGGCTTATATTTTAAGCCCTTCCCCGAAAATTACTACAGCGCTTGCCGGCAGCCCATTGCTTTCAATGGAGCCGGCTGTATTGCCGACTTCATTGAATTCAATGGGAGAACATCGCACCCCTCTGTGACAGCTGTGGCAGAGGATAGCAGGCAGCGCTCTTTTTGAGCGTCAAAACGCCCGTGTGACCGAGGCCTCTTGCAGCGTTTTTTCCGCCGTGCCGCCGGCTTCGGTCGCGCGAGTTTTTGAGCGCATCAGTGATGCACACAAAAAATCGTGCGAAAAAAAAACGCCTGTGTGACTGAGCCCTCACATGCGGTGACCACCAACGTACCCCTTGTGTAAGGACATATTAGTTTCCGTGTCAGATTATAAAGTTGTAAAGCTCCTCATAATGATGGCAATTGTTTCTTGTTTCATGAGCAATTATTGCCCTGTGTGCAGGTGTCACATTCTGTGGTTATCTCTGACACATTATTTCAGGGTTACATTTACATTTGCCAGGTATAAGGCTTTGTTCTTCGCAGGTATGGATGGGCTTGGCTCCTTTTGAATAATGGCTTGAAAGCCTAAAAGTTCTATTTTTTTTCAAGGCAAAATGTTGGAATTTGCGTTTTTTCCTACAGGGAGACAAATTAGGCTATGAGCCTGTACACCTCGAATTGCTTGGATAGTTAAATAGGCATGTTGTGGTTGGCTGCACATCTTATTATTGCTTCTTTTTTCTTCATGAATGAACTGTGATTATCAAAGCCTTAAAAGGGAAGACGGCAAGAACCACAAACTCCAATTATCTCAGACCGTGAAGTTGCTACTGACAATGATCAAGAATGCTACTCAAATGTATTGTGTCTTGAGGTGGTAAACACTTAGAAGGCATTCAAACTATCAAACCCCTTAAAGGACCACTTTACTGATTTTTTTAAAATTCATTAATTATGTAGCTATCCCCCCAGTATTTATAAGTGTGCTAGTGTTACCTTGGTTAGTTATTCCTTACTGTTTAGAACTCTGAGCCACTTTTTTCTCAGATGGTCATGTGATCTCAGTTCTGACCAATGCTGATTTACTCGGGGTTGTGGATGATCACACAACTGCTGTCACACAGTTATAATAGAGGAGATCACAGCTCATCCTCCTGACTGTATACTTATGGTCTGTAGGTTATTTAGTTGAATATAGAAATAATGATAATTAAACTCCCCCCCCCCCCCCTCCCTTCCCCCGCAAGTAGAATGGTAATCAGAGGAGGGGGGCAGGCATGGAAAAATTTCCCTTTAAGAAAATGGGAAAAAGATGCTTCAATTCTGACCACTCAAGATGTAGGATAGCTATGGAACAGGCACAGAAATGCTAACTATATTCCACACAATTTCTAGAAATGGAATTAAAAATTTGTTATCCCTCAGAATCTAGGTTCACATTACCCTGACCAGCTCCGGGGATGGAGCTGAACACCAGAAACCAAACAGAAAACCTGGACAGCACCAAACGGGGACTTTTAAGTACAATGTGGTCCGTTCAGCTTCCGGCATGCGGGCAACAATTCTACCAAATGAAATGGTGCAGCATGATGCACTATTTCGTTCAGGACTCTATGGCACATCTGTGCCGGAGACTTAGAAGAGAGCCTTCTATGTAGATGTGAACTTAGCTTTATTTCAATTTCCAGTCATTGTTACAAGGTTTGTATAAAGAGTCTAACATTGACTTGCAGAAATGCTGCCATCCAATAGGTGGCGCTGCAGAGGTATTGTTCCATTTCCCTTATTTGCTTAGTCTTATTTAACACGGCCTCTTATTTAAATCCTCAGTGATCCTATGTTTTGCCACTGTTTTCGGCGTGGTTCCACGCACTGAATCTGTCCTGTCAATGGGTAAATTCCCCCTCTTTCCTCCCTCTCTCTCCCTCTCTCTCCCCCTTACCCCCCCTCTCTCCCCCCTTCACCCCCTCCCTCCCCCCTCTCCCCTCCTCTCTCCCCTCCTCTCTCCCCCACTCTCCCCTCCCTCCCCCCCCCCCGTAGTCCTTGTGAGGATCATATTGAAAACCTTCCAGCAACAAATTGGAGTGCCTTACCACCCTTGATGCACTGGCTCTGTCTTCATCTATGTGAATCCAGGCCTCATCTGTTCTGAAGTCTCTGCAGCCCTTGATGTCCTGACTCTTTCCCAATCATTCTTAAGTCGTTGGTCATGTTGTTCACTTGTCTTACTTGCTTGCCGTAATTTTACTATCTTTACCTTCCGCTGGGCTTGTCCGATGGCTTGCCGTTTATTCGGAGGCATTCTTATTCACCTAATTGAAACATAAAGCATCTTATCTTGCCATAGATTATACATTAGGCGGCCGTCTATTGAAACTGTGTAAAAGAGGAAAAAAAAAACTGTTTGTTGCCAATTATCATTATTTAAGCTACTGTAGTAAAATGAAAGCTGTGTCGAGATTGGTTGCTGTGAGCGACAAACAGGTTGAACACCCCCCCCCCCCCCAAAGTATTTTATGTTGGCCATGTAGAATATGTGTACCAAGTTTGGTTGAGATCCATCAAGGCATGTAGTGGTCTGTGAAGAACAAACAAATTTTAATGCTATACTATGTCTTATCGATTCTATAAGTATGTCTCAATACATGCTAACCCCCCCCCCCCCCCCACCACCACCACCACCACCCCTCTCCCTCATTTCTCTATGTTACAGTTGGAAAAGGACATGCTAAAAAGGATTTAGAAGTGTGCTATATTCTATGACTATTAGCGCTGCTCCTATGCCTGGTATAATTAGGTTTTCATCATTTATAGTTTGCCTTAGCTGCACATTGCAGTTTCATTTATTTGGACTCATTAAGGCCAACCTAACATTGTTTCAGTGCAAACAAGGCATGGCTTTCTAGAGATAACTCTGACGCTCTCCTCATCCTTCTCAGCTAATAATCCAGGCTCAGTATATGCTCGTCTCTTCTCAGCTTTATAAACACACATCACACAGCTAGGGCAGCCAACATGAGCTGATGACAGCTTTGTAATGAGTGTTTTATCCTCAGTGTCTGAAAAATACTAACAGAGACTTGCAAATAGGTCACTTCCAGGATCTAGGCTGTCGGAGGGCTACACTGCAATATTTAGGCAGTAAACGTTAATATAGAGCATCTACCAAAAGACACTGTATTGGGTTTGTCAAATTTGCAAAAGTTTATTTTTCTTACTTTTTTAGTTTACATTTGTGGATTATCTAATTTTATTATGCATATGACAAACTCCAGAATTATTTTACCATCATTTCCTCTAGGAAAAGTGGGGCAATCTGCCCAGTTTAGGGGAAAAAACTCTTCTTCAGCTATGCAGCTAGGTGAAGACAGGGCTGAGAACTCCATCTTCACCTAACTACATAGAAGAGGGTGCTCCAGCTGTGCCTGCACTGTTCTCTCTAGTTCAGCTGCAGGCACAGCTATTCCCATATAACACTTTATGAATAAAGCTTGCCTTATATATTCTATTGATTTTTACAAACATGCTGATTTCTCCTGTGCTCCGCTGCTTGCCTACAGGATTCTGTTGATTAATCTTCTGTCTTTGCTGCTCTTCTCCCAGTTGTGCGCTGCGTATGGAGAAGCTGTTCTATGTTGCAGATGGCTTCTCCACTTCACAGCGCTTGTTCCCCACTGGACCCGATGCACTGCTAGGACCTCAGCAGATCTGGTGTACATTATTATATGTCACAACCCAATGCACTGAGACCCTGATAATCCATCAGGTGCGGTGGAGAACTAACTCTGTGAGGTGGAGAAGCCACCTACAGCATAGAACGACTTCTCCTGACACAATGTGCTGCTGATAGTAATTCAAACAGTTGGGCACAGGAGCAAGTAGTGTGTTTGAAAGAATCAATAAAATATATAAAGCAAGTTTTAATAATAAATTGTTATATGGAAACTGCTGTGCCTGCAACTGAACTATAGAGAACAGTGCAAGCACAGCTGGAGCTCCCTCTTCTGCTGTCTGGTTAGGTGAAGAAGCCTTTATCAGCCTTGTCTTCACCTAGCTGCATAGGCGAAGAGGGATTTTCTACCGAAAATGTGCAATGTCTGTTAATGGCCTCAGTTAATGGCCATGTTGCACAGTAATGTCAATAGTTTTGTGCACAAAAGAATGCAAAAACATAACTTAAATAGGCTCTATGGTTTCAATAGATTTTGCTTGTTACACTACAGGCAAATAAGAAGCTTTAATATGTTCCATTAGATAAAAATGGCTCTTTCTTTAATCAGCCTCGTCTCCCCCTTCCCAACTCCTGAATTGGTCATTCATGTGAAATTCATTGCTAAAATCCATCTTCAGCGACGCAAGATGGACCAGCTTGCTTAGAGATCAGGTTATAGAAGCTGCCAATAAAAGTCCAAAGGAAAAGAGGGAGCCGTTGCAGGGAGATAAAAGCACTGAAACGCTGTTGCTGACTCTAGAAGGTTTTACTTTTTCACACCAAAGCTGGATTCACAGGTATACTCCTATTTACTGCTCTACAATGTCCACCATGCTGCTGGTTCTGAGGGTGTGCTACAGTGGCTTGAAAAAGAGGATTTATACCCCGAAACGTGTCACATTGTAATCCACCATGTCGTCCATCTGTATTTTGCCTGTCATCATTAATATATATCCTGATGAAAATCAACACTAGTACCCTGGTCCTTGTACCCCTGTCTTCTGCATTGGAGGGTCTGTAGTTCTACCGTGTTTCTGGAAAATAAGACAGTGTCTTACATTAATTTTTGTTTAAAAAGGTTTAACTTTTTTACATGTAGAGCTGCCTGGACACTATTTAAATTGACTTTTTTAATTAACTGTTAACAGGGCTTAATTTTGGAGTAGGGCTTATATTTCAAGCATCCTCAAAAAGCCTGAAAAATCATTTTGCATCTTTAAAAATTCTGGAAAATTCTGGAAAATCATGCTATGTCTTATTTTCAGGGTATGTCTTATTTTCAGGGAAACTGATGGATTAGCAGATTACATACATAGCAGAGACCTGAGTGTAGATAGGGGACTGAGTTCTCATCTTTATTGTGTGCAGTGTATGAGAAGCATCATAGCAGCTAGTCTACACCCACTAGCTCAGTAAAACTGGCAATTAGAAATGGAGCCTGAAGAGGGGGGAAAGTGGAGGATACAAATCATATAATTGCCAGAAATAGAGCTGCTCTTCGCTTACACACACAGCAGCTCATTCTGAAAAGTCATCTAAAAATACAGGTATGCTTTAAAGGGGCCATTAACGTTTCAGATAACTTCTGCTTATCTACTATCTTGTGTTAGTCTCATCATTTCTGTACTATACTTCCTTTAAAAATTTTGTTGCTTTACCACTGTTAATCACATTTGAATTGGCTGCCACTAGGAGTCTTCTGTCCAGCTTTTTTGCAATCCACTCACTGTAGTTAGATGCAGAGCTTCTTTAGTAACAAGAACACAGGGATGTTTCCATAGTAACAGGGGGATGGGCTATATTCACAGGCAGCTCACCTGCACTTACAGAGTGAGTGGTCTGCCGACACTATGATAACAATTTCTACAATCTCTGCATATCTGTGGTTTTACTAACCATTTTTGCTAGTATGTCTCTAAATGCCTGCATCATACTGGGAAAGTAGGGCTATGGGCATTCAGATACTTTCTCCCTGCTGAATTGACCATAGACTCTGCAATGCAGCATAGGAAGTAAGGGCAAGGAAGTGCAGAACAGTGAACTACTGGCAGAATGCTAGATTTGCTACATGTCCCTTACCTGAAAGTGGATTGCTAACAGCAGAAAAATGGAGAAGACTACCTGAAAATCAGATTCTACAGACATGAAACAGGGTGCAAACGTTTTATGCGGCAGAAATCTGCGGCATCCTGAACCTAGTAGCTCAATGTGCAGCGTTAAAGAAACCGCGGCGTGTCCTAATTGCCGCGGAATATGCACGGCCCACTTCCATTGTAGTCAATGGAAGCTGGCTGTCACGCTTTACTTCCGCTGTAGCACAGCGAAAGTATCACGTGAATATGCGTCCCCGCCCTACCCCGGCTGCGTCATCCCGCACGGCCAGCGCGTGATGCGCTGTACTGAGCATACACGCTGGCTCGTGGGACGGGAATAACACACCGGATCCGGGAGGTGAGTATGAGGGTTTTGGGGGGCGCCGTGGCGGACTCCGCTGCGATATTCCGCTAGCGGAGTCCGCCACGGCCGCGGGCATGAGGCCTTTAGCTAATAATTCCATGTATATATACGCGTGGATATATAACATAACACAAGCATCTCTCCCTGCCAAGCACTGCCTTTAAGAAGCCTCCATATCAAGAGTGCTATAAGCACAAAGTGATTTTCACAGCATACTGTGGGTCATTAAACATTGTTATTCTACAACGTGTTCCATTTGGAAGAGAATAAATAATTTTCATTATTTTGCCAGCAGAATGATTTTCACACACATTGTACAATGGAAAGCTCGCATCATATTAGCCGCGATACTCCAGTGAAATTGCAGACAGGCATTTACCGCTATGTGTAATAGCTCCATGTGCATGAATAACAATGCACAGAAAAAGGCTTGAGCATGCTGTAATGGCGAAATGATTGCCTGGTGTTGTAGTCCTTAACAACCTTCCTGCAAAAGCAGACAATTTATCTGTATAGGAAATAGGTCAGCAAAGCCGGACTTCTTCCAAATAAAATCTTCACCGCCTCACCATCTCATACCATTCCATGAATCGCACAACACCAATTTCCAAAAAGTTTGGATGCTATGTAAAATGTAAAAAAATGTAACGAAAAAAAGAATGCAATGATTTGAAAATCTCATATAACAATCTTGTATTCACAATAGAACATAGACAAATCAAAGAAGAGGACAAAGCAAGAGGGTCACCATATTTACCGGTACACTGATACAGAATACAAGGGCAGGTGTAGAACCATATCCCTCAGCCAAACTGCAATATGGATTAGCTTGCACATGTGCAAAATACTGCTGAGCAACCACTCCCATACCTACCCACTTATTGAGAGGAGTGGCTGCGTAGCATCATGCACATAGATAAGGTAAACAAAGGGTTCCAGACCAAGTGATACATGTGGTGCACCAATCTGGCTTGCAACCTTTTATGACGCCACACACAATTCAGCCCGGGTTGCCCTGCACTTTAACAGTGATCCACACTGGCACTGCCACCCTGGGCTTCCTGAGCATTTAAAGCCAGACTGCTTGCTGCAAAAATAGCGATAAATACGAGGTATTAGTTAATATTTTGGCCAAAATACGGAAGCCCGCAAGCCCACATCAAGGGTCCTCGTCTTTTTGCAGGTCTTTACACTAGAAACATAAACAAATCACAGAAATGACGTATGACTACCTGCATGTTGAGGGATGTGGTTCTATTCCTGCACTGGTATTTTGTATCAGTAAGTGTGGTTCAATTCTACAATAGAACATACAACACTTGTTTCTACGGCGCACAAACTGCAACAAAAATGACATGATGACTTTATTCTATGGGTCAGTACGATTACTACGATAACAAACGTATAGTTTTGGTTTTTTTGCTGTACTACTTATACATATTTTTTAAAGATATTTAATTTTTAAAATTATTTTCTGTCTCCATCTTCTGCGCACAATGAAAGTTTTATTTTTCCGTCGATATAGTTGTGTGAGGTCTCATTTTGTGCGGTACGTCCTGTTTCCATTGGTACCATTTTGGAATACATAGGACTTTTTGATAGCTTTTTATTAGATTTTTTTCTTGGCAACAGGGTGACCAAAAAGCGCATTTCTGTGTTGTTTTTTTTTTGGACGACGTTCACCGTGCGCGCTAAATAATGCATTACTGTGATAGATCAGTCTTTTACGGACTCCGTGATATCAAATTCGTATTTTTGTTTTATTATTTAGAATGTAAATATGGCAAAAGGTTTTTTGTTTTTTTTTTACTTTTATTTTTTTTTTTAAATAATGAATAAAACGTTATTGTTCTTATTTTTACATTTTCTTTTAGTCCTCCTGGGGGACCACAACTAGCGATGCTTTGATAGCTTATGCAGTATGATGTAATGCCATAGCATGCCATGACAGCCTCTGGGGTCTTTCAGAAGGACCCCGGCTGCCATGACACCCGCACGGCTTTCCCGATCTCGCAGACAAAGTGCTATCAGGGATAACAGCAAGGGGAACGTGGTACTGGGTGCACCCCTGGCACTATGAAGTACACCCCCAGAGGCCATGTTCTCTTTACTTATAAGCGTAACCAAGTTTATGGTGCTTATCGGACGTTGCAAAATTACATAATTAAACCAAAAGGTTTACTTCTGACAGTAATGCTTCATGATCCATTTTTAAAGATGGTCCTGTACATATTATAAGGCTTTTGTGGGCATTTCCTCAATAGTTGATTGGCGGGGATTCGCCGCTCGGGATCTCTGCAGATTAGCTGATGCTTCAGCTGCTGTTAATGCAGCTGAGCCGCACATCCGCATCAGTGGTCAGAGCTGAAAGTGTAATAGAAAGACTTTGCTCTCATTTAAATCAATGGGAGTGATGCCTTCCATTACACTTCCGGCTCCTCATTGCGAGAAGAGCTAGAAGTGTAATAGAAGGCATCACTCCTATTGATTACCATAATACTTCGGCTCTGACCACAGGTGTGGATGTCTAGCTTGGCTACACTGACAGTGGCTGGAGGATCAGATGATCGCTGGGATCCTGAGCGGTGGACCCCTGGCAATCAATTATTGATTATCTATACTTAGGAGAGGTCATCAATAGTAAATCTGTGGAATATCCCTTTACGGACATCAATTCACTAATATATGTCTTCTGGTCAATTTTTTTAGCTTTCCACGAAATTGGCCTTAGTACCGTGTTTCCCCGAAAATAAGACAGTGTCTTATATTAATTTTTGTTCAAAAAGGTTTAACTTTTTTACATGTATAGCTGCCTGGACACTATTTAAATTGACTTTTTAAATTAACTGTTAGCAGGGCTTAACGGGGTTGTCTCGAGGAAGCAGTGAAATTTTTTTTTTGCCCAGTCCCCCTAATTAAGCATACATTACTAAGCCCCCCGTAAATGACTTTTCTAGCTGGTTTGTACTTACAGTTCCAGCAACTTATAAAAAGTTTCCCCAAGATGGCCGCCGGCTCTTTTCCCGTCGCTTGTTGTAGCCCGACGTGCGCGCTCCCGAGACGCTACCAGCTGTGTCTCCCTGACAACCAGACGCCCCGCAGCTGCCGACCGGACCCCGGGATTGAACGCGGCCGACCAGTCACCCACCGCCAGGCAGCAGGTAACCGGCGCTAGCCCCCGGCTCCCCCGCGCTAGCCCCCGGCTCCCCCGTGCTAGCCCCCGGGGCCACAGCGGTAGGCTCCGGGGCCACAGCGGTAGTCAGTCACACGTCACCTCCGTCAGTCCGTCACCCATCACTTACCTGGGTGGCTGGGCTGGGCTGGGCTGGGCGGCTTCTCGGCACGGCTGGGCGGCTCTGCACCTTCCTCTAAGAGAGGATGGTAGCAGAATGGCCGCTCCAGCGCGCTCCTGAGAAGATACAGCTCGTCTGCGCATGCGCAGAAGAGCTGTAGCGGCGAGCACACTGAAGCGGCTCGTGCTCAGAGCAAAAGACCGGACTGCGCAAGCGCGTCTAAAAAAGCAAGACGCCAGCGAATTTAGACGGAACCATAGAGACGAGGACGCTAGCAATGGAGCAGGTAAGTGAATAACTTCTGTATGGCTCATATTTAATGCACAATGTACATTACAAAGTGCATTAATATGGCCATACAGAAGTGTATAACCCCACTTGATTTCGCGAGACAACCCCTTTAATCTTGGAGTAGGGCTTATATTTCAAGCATCCTCAAAAAGCCTGAAAAATCATTTTGCATCCTCAAAAATTCTGGAAAATCATGCTATGTCTTATTTTCAGGGAAACAGGGTATGTGTGTACTATATATGTATGGGTTTGAAATGGAGGCAAGAAACAGGAAATATAGAAAACTTTCCATGTATTTGAATTTAGTATTTGACTTTTAAATGACAAAAATGAGGAGGGCCTCGTTGACAGGTCTTTAAAACAAAAATAACAAAAACTAACATTTATGCCGTGCCAGACTGATCTTATTTTGACTGCCAGCAGGAGACTTAAGAATGTCAGCAGATTCGTGGATGTTGGGCAATTGGCCATTCATTTTGCTTTTTCATTTGTGTGCTGTTTATAATAGGCTCCTATTTGAGTTCTAGGGTTCTTTTAGAATAAAAGGGATATATCTTCTGGAAAATCCACTTCTTTCTGTTCGAAAAGTCTACATTCTCACCCAAAGTCCAGTAATTATGTTATATAAACCAGCATCTCAGATAAGTCTTGCTTGACTTTTCTACACTTGCCTCATTTCAAAGGAATTTGCTGTGCCTGTGAATAGACCTGTGTGCACTGTAGCATTTTGTACTTTCTGCCTCACTTGTTCTCCAGTGACTTTACAATTAGTCTTTAGAAGAATCTTGCATTTCTCCACGATCACAGAATTAGATCAATTGTAAAGGAGTATGTTGCTCCCATAAGTTTATTTTGGTTTAGTTAATATTGTGGTGCTGGACAAATCCTGGAAGGTCCTTGTGACCATGTTTTGTCTCCTGCCATTTATACGTTCAGCACCCAAGGGCTTCAACCCAATGATGGATGTATAGAGCTGGTTGCTGTCACTGACAGCATCAGGCACCTTCTCTCCAAGAAGATATGGTTCCAGACAAGTGAGTGTGAGGGTGGATGTAAGGCTACTCTCACACACTGCAGTGGCAAAACGTGCGCGGGTGTGACAGTGGCCTAAGTCTTTGCTATTACTACTAGGGGGGGAGGCAGTGGTGGGGAAGTAATGGTTTAACCGCTTAGAATGAGGTTCACTAGTGGAAGGTGGCCTGCTGGAGAAGTAAGAAGGGTCTGCTGTGACCACTATGCTGGGGAAGTAAGAAGGGTCTGCTGTGACCACTATGCTGGGGAAGTAAGAAGGGTCTGCTGTGACTACTATGCTCGTGAAGCTGTTGTGACTCCTGGGAAAAGAGGGAGGGCATACAATGACTATTGAGTGGGGAAAAGGGGAGGCTGCTGTGACTACTTGGGAAGTTACAAGAAGGGCTGCTGTACAAATACCAAGGGAGCTCTATTCTGGCTATGGATGGGGTGGTGGCAATAAATCTGTGACGTGTAAGTCCAGGCTGTACATTACCATTAGGGCTCCTGCTCCCAGCAGATATTAGTTGTGGAATCCGCATTCGTTGTCCGCACTGTGAATCTGCAGCAAATACTACCCATTACTTACTATGCTGACCCACTGCTTCGACCACCAATTGCAATTTCCGCTCGCGGAGGAAGAATCGCAGCGTGCTTCATCTTTGTGTGGATTCCGCACAGACGGCTTCCAATCCGCGGCCCGTGCACAATGACATTGTGGGCTGGTCGCAAAATCTGCGTTGTCGCCTAGCAAAGCTGCAGTGAAAAAAAAAGTACAGCACATGTGCGACGGCGAGCCGCCGGGGTCCATCCGCAGGACAGATTCCCTGGCGATAGAGCAAGTATACGCGGCTCCCGCTGCTGACGGAGCCGGATTCTGCTGCGGGCTTTGGCTTTGCAGTGTGCAGGGAGCCTTATAGCGCTTTTTTCCCCATGCACATCAATGGCTCCCCAACCCACTTGTGTGCACTTGACCCTATGGTGCATCATTGCTGGCTCTTTTTGGAGCTGGCTTCCATACCTGCAAAGATTTGTCTAGGCCTTGGTTATGGACAATGTATAAAAGATGGAACAAATGATCAAGGTACATGTTAACATCATAGCTTTGTAGTTAGTGAAATTTCACAGCTGGAGGAGTTGATGGCCTTCATGTCCTTCAAATTTTTGTAAGATCTTATTAAGGGTAAAGGAAGAAACCAAGATATGAGTGTTTTTCTACTTCTCCTGTGCCGTTTTATTTTTGTGCAAGCAGTAGAGATGAGCGAGCATACTCGTCCGAGCTTGATACTCGTTCGAATATTAGCGTGTTCGAGATGCTCGTTACTCGTGACGAGTACCACGCGGAGTTTGGGTTACTTTCATTTTCTTCCCTGAGAAATTTGCACGCTTTTCTGGCCAATAGAAAGACAGGGAAGGCATTACAACTTCCCCCTGCAACGTTCAAGCCCTATACCACCCCCCTGCAGTGAGTGGCTGGCGAGATTAGGTGTCACCCGAGTATTAAAATCGGCCCCTCCCGCGGCTCGCCACAGATGCATTCTGACATAGCTCAGGGAAAGTGGTATCTTGGTGGAGCTGCTATAGGGAGAGTGTTAGGAGTGATTTTAGGTTTCAAGAACCCCAACGGTCCTTCTTAAGGCCATAAATCTTCTCTATATGCGCTCAATGGGGCCGGCGGCAGCAGCACCGACCCCAGTGAGAACATATAGAAGACAAATCCTTCTTCTCTGCCACAGCTGTAACAGCTGTGGCAGAGAAGAACGATGTTTGCCTATTGAATTCAATGGAACCAGCAATACAGCAGGTTCCACTGAAAGCAATGGGCTGCCGGCGAGCGCGGGGATGAATTGTCGGGAAGGGCTTAAATATATAAGCCCTTCCCTGCAATTCATCCAGAAATGTGTTACAATAAAAATATATACCGGCGTATAAGGCGACGGGGCGTATAAGACGACCCCCCCCAACTGTCACCTTATACGCCGGCAATACAGTGGAGCAAAGAATAAAAATCATTACTTACTTCTTCTGACGTTCTGCGGTGCTGCTGCAGGCTGTCGCTTCCTCCTGGTTCCCGGCAGAGCATTGATTTCTCTACGAAGGGCTTTAAATCCCCGCCTCCAGAAACACACGTGCCTTCAGCCAATCACAGCCAATGACAATGATGTCATTGAATGGCTGTGATGGGCTGTGTTTCTGGAGGCGGGGATTTCAAGCCCTGCGTCCAGAAAGCAGTGCTCTGCCGTGGACCAGGAGGGAGCGACAGCCTGCAGGAGCGGCGCAGAACGTCAGAAGAAGTGAGTAATGATTTTTATTCTTTGCTCTACTGTATTGCCGGCGTATAAAGTGACAGTTGGGGGGTCGTCTTATACGCCCCGTCGCCTTATACGCCGGTATATATTTTTATTGTAACACATTTCTGGATGAATTGCAGGGAAGGGCTTATATATTTAACCCCTTTCCGACAATTCATCCTGCGATCGCCGGCAGCCCATTGCTTTCAGTGGAACCTGCTGTATTGCTGGCTCCATTGAATTCAATGGGCAAACATCGTTCTTCTCTGCCACAGCTGTTACAGCTATGGCAGAGGAGAACGATCTTTATGCTGACAGTGCGGGGGGGGGGGCCCACTCTTGCCGCTATTGTGGCTTAATAGTGGGACCTGTGAACTTGAGATGCAGCCCAACATGTAGCCCCTCGCCTGCCCTATCCGTTGCTGTGTCGTTCCCATCACTTTCTTGAATTGCCCAGATTTTCACAAATGAAAACCTTAGCGGAGCATAGGTCCCATACAAAAATGCTCGGGTCGCCCATTGACTTCAATGGGGTTCGTTACTTGAAACGAACCCTCGAGCATTGCGAAAATTTCGTCCCGAGTAACGAGCACCCGAGCATTTTGGTGCTCGCTCATCTCTAGCAAGCAGTATTCAACGAAGTATTGCCATAACAGCAAGTGATAGAATATCATTAGGATGGATGATATTACCAGTGAAATTTAGCTGCAGAGATCAAAAAGGGATGGTGTTTCCTGGCCATATGTCATCAGTTTGCTTAATATTAGTACCCCATTAAGTGGGGGAACAACTGGGACATCCCTTGACAAGATCATTCAGAAATTTATGAAACCAAGTTACAGATATGCTTTTAAAGTGGTATGTATACGCCTGGCATAGTCTACTTACTTAATGGTGTGATGTTCACCAACAGTAATACTACAGTAGGTCTATCATGTAATGTCTTGACTAGAGAAAAGTAGTACTAGTGTCGGAAAGGCCACAATGGGCCGTTTAATAACTATATAATATAAAACATGCAAAACATGAACTGTAGAAATAAATATCTGTGAAACTGTTAAAACAGCCATTGTTACACAGTATCAATAAAGTGCAATTTTTAAAACAAGAGGACGATTACTCAAGTAAGGAGACCTTGAAGGCCTAAGCATCTCCACCGTTCGATCTCTTCCCCGAAACTCAGGCTTTTGCCCTCAGCTGTCATCACCTAGCCAGAGAACCCATTTATAAGTGAGTTACTCCCTCCCTGGCGACATTGCCATCAGCGAATCACCAATGGTCTAAGCATGCCTCCCCAGACCCAAAAAACCACAAGGATATTCTACTGCATCCATCTTTACTCCAGTCTTTTCATTTTAATTCCGAACCTGCCTTCAAGGACTCCTTACCCTACCGTCACTGCGACAGCTAAATATGAAGCCCTCGCCTGCCTCATCTCCCACCAATAAACCTCTGTCTTCCACCATCGACACTTGTCTCGATTTGGACAAAAAGATCTATAAATCCCTTACTTATTTATCTTGTGATTTATCGGCCAGATGAAGATTAAACAAAGGGGGAACGGGTGGACGGGCAATCTATACCTGTTGCTCGCCTATCAAAGCCCATCCTGTAAAGCCCTTCCTAAAGCACCACCTCACTAGCACCACCTTGGTCCTCTGTGTGACAAGCTGTACCAAAGCCGTAACTATAGAGGATGCAGGGGATGCGGTTGCACCCGGGCCCAGGAGCCTTAGGGGGCCCATAAGGCCTCTCTTCTCCATATAGAGAGCCCAATACTATGAACGAAGCATTATAGTTGGGGGCCCTGTTACAGGTTTTGCATTGGGGCCCAGAAGCTTCAAGTTACGCCTCTGAGCTGTACTATACCTTTCTCCTCCACCACTACTACCCCCACGTTGTACGCCCTTCCGCCACACCTTTGGATTCACTCCGCCGGGCTTTTCCTTTCCTTTCCTTTTTCTATACTGCTTCATTACTCAAACAATAGAAGTATAAACTTCATTTTTTTTTTTTTTTAGTTTAGCATTTACATGGGAAGGATTATAATTGCATTTGCATAATGTAGATGATGTTGGGAGTTAACAGAGAAATTCTTAATCCAGCTAATCTTTCTAAAATGAGTTATTATTAATTACAGTTTCCAACCTTTTAAATACACATACAGCAGTGTTTAATGTCCTACATTTCCCATGCCCTCCTACCGAGTTTGAATTTATTACAGATGATGGTAGAGAGATTTCTAAATTCTATTAAAATATTGGCCTAAATGACACATTTCCATATTTTAACCGAGCCGTTTTGCTTCCAGACAGTTATGTGCGCAACAAAGTAGCATTACCGATGCAGAGGAACATCTTTTTCGTTCTAATGGGATAATTCCAGGCTCCTGTCTCCAACATCTGTTTCTTTTGTAAAAGATGGCAATTTTATTAAGACACTCGCAGAAAGAAGCCGAATTCCATGCTGTTCTAGGCAGTTTAAATGGAACACATGGAGTTTTTCGAAAGGTCTTCACCGGAATGATATTTTTTGTTGTTACCATTAAATGATGATAGTTTTGACACTATTAGTAGCAATTTAGGGGTTTAAATCACATGCCTTCTTGAACTCTGCGCTGTTCGTCTTTCTAAATGGTAATTCTGTATATTCAGTAGCTCTTCATGTTACATATACAGTATGGCGCTTATAAAGAGTATTAACCGCCTCCAGATATTTTATTGTGTGACCGTGTTGAATCTCTTTGAAAGTACAGTAATTAGTTTATTGATTTAGTCTGACTATTTAATGTTGCGTTTCGTTGACTTTCAGAGTGGCAAGCCGAGGGCCTAAATATTCAGCTCCCTAAGGGGCAATGCAATGCATGCAAATCAGTTTTTTTTTTTAGTTTTTTTATTTCACATGCTTCGGGAAAAGCCTGAAAAAAATTGACTGCACAGATTTTGTAATTCACTGCATATTAATTATTTCCGTAGATTCCACACTGAAAAGCCCTGGATTGGCTCAATTGGACTTTAATGGAGATAATCTACATGCAAATTCTTGGCAAAAATCCTGTATTTTAGCTGCAGATTTCTGCCGTGAACGGCACTGAAAATCCATGGCAGATTTGCTCCTGCAAATCTTGACTTTGTGTAAAGGCCCTTATTACGCCAACCCTTATTCTCTACTGGAACAGTTAGTTGCCTTTAAGAGACTCTATCAGGTCCTATGAGCCCATGAACTGAAGTTGTAGGTTCATAGACCGGAATTTCAGACTCGCCTTCTTCGCTGTTGCCCCACTGTACGCCTCTAAGGCCGCTGTATATATGTATGTTCTCAGAATACCAGGATGC
Organism: Eleutherodactylus coqui; assembly: GCF_035609145.1. Lineage (NCBI taxonomy): Eukaryota > Metazoa > Chordata > Amphibia > Anura > Eleutherodactylidae > Eleutherodactylus > Eleutherodactylus coqui. Next base: position 59,755,277 of record NC_089844.1, on the reverse strand, counting down.
CTTCCTATTCTCTTTGTTTCAAAGGTTAGTATGTTGGTGATTTAGAGAGTGATATGGGTTGGGGTCTCACAAGAGTCCTAAACATTTTGTATTGCCTTTTGTTTTTTGTTCAGTTGTGTAGAAATAAAATTAAAGAGGAGGTTGGTAAGCTTAGAAAATGTATTTTTAATCCCGCTGGTGACATCCGCCATAGATGTGCGCTGGATTTATATGAAGCCGGCCCAGGAGCCAGGCTTGCTCTATATGCGATGGGTGTCGATACCAAGCTGCAGCAGCCATAATAGCCGATAACTCCCATTGTGACTGTTAACCATTTCGATGCCACCTTCAGTTCTGACAGTGGCATTTAAATGGCTCCCTCTGTCATCCAAAAGGCTCGCCTGCAATGACCTCATGGGCAGCAATTCATTTGTAATGGCAACCTAGGACCTTGTGACGGTCTCCAGGGCTGCCATGGCTGTTTGCCTGTCAAGCCCTGCATTTGGCATGGTTTAACAAAATACTGAAATGTGGCAATGTATTGTATAGGCATGTCATTTTTGTCACACTGTATGTGATAACCCCCCCCCCCCCCCCAAAAAGGCGTAATTTCTTTTTTCATTCTATTTGACACCCCAAAGTTTTTGTACGTTTTTCAGTACAATATATGGTACATTAAACAGTACCATATAAAAAAAATACAACTTTTCCCACTAAAAACAAGGCCTCAGACAGCTATCCTGTTTCCCCGAAAATTTTACATGTACAGTTGCCTGGACACTATATAAATTGACTTTTTTATTAACTGTAATTAGGGCTTAATTTTGGAGCAGGGCTTATATTTGAGGCATTCTACAAAAATCCTAAAAAAAGCATTCTGCCTCCTCAAATCCTGGAAAATCGTGCTAGGGCTTATTTTTGGGGTAGGTCTTATTTTTAGGGAAACTGGTTATTTTAAGAGAAAAATAAAAGTTATACTTTTTTGAAAGGGAGGAAAAAATGAATAATGACTGCGTCCTCAGGGTGTTTAGCAAAACAGTAAGGTCAAATATTTACAGGAATGTACAGCCTTGAATGGTCAAGTCCAATTGAGAATTTGTGGTTAGACTTAGAATAGCTGCCTATTCCAAAGAGATGGTTCTCTTTGGAACTTCATAGAACGTCAACAGTTTTTCAAAGCAGTGATGAGACTGAATAAGGTGCCCATAAACTTTCAATAGCTATGAACACTCTTATTCAGCTGACAGCTATTTCTCCCAGCTCAGCCATACATATGATGGCTAATCGTTTTTTTGCATAGGGACAGTGGAGAAAGTCACAGCCAGGCAGCTCTGGCAGCAGCTTATTTCCAGGGGGAACAAAATTAATTGCAAGGCACAATCCATGTGCCAAATCCTGCTTTGCACCAACATCCTCTATCAGTGGAAAGCCGGGAATCTCCCATAGGCACACAAGTCATTCGCTTCCTGGTTCATTTGACTGGAGTCTAAGCTGTATGGGACTCTTAAACCGAAGACTGTAGATGCTTACAAAGGCGGCATTACTAAATATTAATGTGAAGTGTTAGCAAATAGCGACACACTCGGTTATTTAGTGTTTATAGATTGTAATGAATGTAGATCACTTTAGCTTTTGTTAGGTCCTGTTCACACTGGCTGCCTTGTACGCAGGCACTTACTGTAAACTATTGCCAACTCTAGGGTGATGAGTGTAAATACATTGTTATGTGCGAGTACTTAGAATACCTTTATTGTAATAAAGCTTATTTCACATGGGCGCGTGCGATATTAGGCCGCGAAACTCTGCCTGACATCACGTTTGGGAACGTGTGATTTGCACGCAGATGACAGGTGTTTTTGTGTCAAGGGGTGTAGCGATCCCCCGGTGCAGCTGTCAGAATGAACAAGTGTTTCCCATAGATTTCATTAGGAACCATTGCATTGCATTCGCCTGCACCTCGCACGCCATGCGGTGCTTCTGTCAGCCCCATTGAAAACAATGGCTGATGAGTTCCGAGGGAAAGATAGGACATGCTGCTATTTTTTCACGCATCATGCAGCCCGGAACGAGACCAGCCTGAGGGGCAGTTAGGTAATTGTGACACAGAAAAGGATTCTTGGGCCTCCCCCTCCCTCCTCCCTCTTTTTTTTGCCCTATCTCTTCTTTTTCTCCCCCCCCATTTACCTACCCCTCCCTTTCCTGCTCCCCCCACACCCTACCCCCAATGTCTATTGTAAAAGTGTTTCTATTCCCTTTCGTTGGTCGGGGCAGTTGCATTCTTTGGATTAGACAAGATCCTTGATATATTCCTAGGTCAATGACCACGTAAAAGCTCCAAAAAAAGAAGAGATCGTAGTCTATGGGGTCAGCGGACCCAGCCTTTTATTTTCTGAACCAGGCCAGGTGTGGCTATTGAATCCATAGTAAACACCACCGAGAGCCACTTAATTAGCCATCAGATATTCCATTAGATGATGCCTACCACCAAACGCATGGCTACTCACGCGCGGAGCCTACAAAGATCTCCCTAACTACAGTGGTGCTTGTAGCCCAACTCCCCCTTCCCCCCTTTCCTTAGCTTGGTATTAAATATGTATGTAAATTGCTAAATGATGATAAAATGTATTTGAACCTAAAAAGTGATCATGTATATTACCCCATTTAAAGAATCGGGTTCATATTTGTGCGACTCGCACAGCACACATCTTGCAAAATTTGTGTGAAAGCGTCCTTGGGGTGCTTCGTTCGGAGAGCATGAAAAGGGAATCTCCGCGGCCGGACCGCTCTTTCTCTGACTATGATGGAGTCCATCTGCTTTCCGCCCAGCTTACCGTCTTTTGGACGGAAGGACAAGTGATGCATGCTACGCTCTTTTTTCCCGTATTTTGTCTCGGATCTTTGACAGAACCGCCGTCCAGAGGTCTGGACGCCGATGTGAATCCGGCCTTAAAGGGGTTGTCCCGCGAAACAAAGTGGGGGTATACACTTCTGTATGGCCATATTAATGCACTTTGTAATGTACATTGTGCATTAATTATGAGCCATACAGAAGTTATTCACTTACCTGCTCCGTTGCTAGCGTCCTCGTCTCCATGGTGCCGTCTAATTTTCAGCGTCTAATCGCCCGATTAGACGCGCTTGCGCAGTCCGGTCTTCTTCCTTTCTGAATGGGGCCGCTCGTGCCGGAGAGCGGCTCCTCGTAGCTCCGCCCCGTCACGTGTGCCGATTCCAGCCAATCAGGAGGCTGGAATCGGCAATGGACCGCACGGTGCACCGCATGGTGCACCGTGGGTGAAGATCCCGGCGGCCATCTTACTTAGGTAAGTAAGAAGTCGCCGGAGCGCGGGGATTCGGGTAAGTACTGGCCGTTTGTTTTTTTTTTTATCCCTGCATCGGGTTTGTCTCGCGCCGAACGGGGGGGGCTATTGAAAAAAAAAAAAAACCCGTTTCGGCGCGGGACAACCCCTTTAAGTGTTTCAGTCTACCTGTGACAAGTGACTTATTTCCTGTCCACATATACAGTGTATCAATCAGCCACTATCAGCACATGCTCAACTGATCTAGAAGAACAACGTGAGTAACAACCCTGTTTCCCTGAAAATAAGACATAACATGATTTTCCAGAATTGTTGAGAATGCAAAATGATTTTTCAGGCTTTTTGAGGATGAAATATAAGCCCTACTGCAAAATTAAGCCCTGCTAACAGTTAATTAAGAAAGTCAATTTAAATAATGTCCAGGCAGCTATACATGTAAAAAGGTTAAACTTTTTTGAACAAAAATTAATATAAGACACTGTCTTATTTTCGGGAAAACACGGTACATTGTCTCCTTATTTAACAGCTTCCTATTTCCATTCAAATTTATTTGAATTTCACTCTAATTTCTCCAGGTCCTAATCAGTATTGCATCCAGTCAGTGAGCTCTCTGCGGGAGCTGCTATCAGAGGCTCCAGCACCTTTAGATCTTTACTATAACAAAGCCGAGTGTTTATACCGAAGCCTGCAGGATATCGCCCTTGTAACCAAGAAATATTTGATTTTTCAAAAGAACAAGCATTCCTACCAGTGATGCCCCCTGCAAGTTTCCTCGGAAGTCTAATCTATTTTAGTTTTGTCTTTTAATCTAAATATTTTAATGCTATCCCTAATATCAGCTACAAAGTCCATTGTAGTTCATTACATTTCATGTGTCCCCATATTAAAGTTTGGGTGGGGTATTCAGCCGATGCACATATGCTCCTATGAAGAGAGAACCACATCTCAGGATTTTGCTCATCTATTGTCAAGATAATGATTTATACACCGCTTGTCTTTAAGTGTAAGGACTAATGCACACGTGCAAATTCGCATTGCGGAATCCGCGGAAAGTGGCTGCCCCCGGATTCCGCAGGAAATTCTGCCCATGGCATTCTATGGCAAAGTGATTCTTCATGCATATGAGTGGAAACCAATTGCAATTTCCGCTCGCGCATGAAAAATTGCAGCATGCTCCATTTTTGTGTGGACTCCACACGGACAGCTTCTATTGAGGTCCATGGAAGCTGTCCAATCCGCAGCCTATCCGGAATGTCAATTCCAGATTGGCTGCGGGCACCCGCGTCATCGCCTAGTGTGGGAAAATCTGTACTGAGTATGTGTGATGGCGCATGGCCAGACCATCCACAGCATAGAAAAAGAAGAGACAGGTACGTGGGGTAACCAGCTATGGTCAGGGCCAGATTCCACTGTGGGATTCCGCAGCCACAATCCGGACGTGCAACATGAACATGATTGCAACATGAACAAGAGTTGCGCCTGCAATTACCAGTGCCAGCCACTATACAGGTGAGAGCTATAGGCTTTCATTCCGTACATGGTCTTGTCCAGGGTCCTGAGGGGTGAACCCCAGCTGATCAGCTAGTGATAACCTATCCTGAGGATTAGTCCTCAATATAAATTGCCAGGAAAACCTTTTTGAAGCTTGTGATGCCCTGCAACTAGAGATTGTAATGAAAAAAAAAAACAGTAACAATTTGGCATCTTTTTGGAGTCAGGAAGGAGAATGTCTCTCCAGGGGTTTTGTGCAGCCCTCTATTGGACCAAACAACCTGGTCTGAGTAAGGTTGTCTATTTGAAGCTATTTGGGTTTGTGTGGTTGCATCATAATAAATCTTTGATTGAAGGTAAAAGACATAAATTCAGGTCATCCTCATTACAGTCATATCAATGTTTAATGGAGCCTCTTAAGTTAAAACGTGGCCATTTCACATGTTGTGATATTGACTGAAAGAATGAAAGACAGCTTGGTTGCAATCCTAGTTAAAGAGACTTTGGCATCATCTTTCTGCAACCCTCACCACAAGGTAGTGACGGTCACACTCATTACACTGATATGACCACCGTGTGGATCTGTGCAGTAGTTTTTGAGAACTTGCGTTTTATCAGTAGCAGCACATACATAGAGGACGTCTTAAAGTAGTACTGGATGTTAATGAGCTGCAGGCTAGCTACACCCACCCACCAGCCAATGATTGACTGCCATCTGCCTTTTACTGTGTGTAGAGAGAGCGAGAGCTGCCAACCATTGGCTGGAGGACAGGGTGGGTGTGGCTAGCCTGCAGCTCATGAATATGCAGGACTAGTTCTGTGTCTGGGTGCTATGAATAAAATACAAGTTTCTTCCAAACTACTCCATAGATGCACACAATAGACAAATCACTGCAATCAGAGTGACAGTCACTACCTTATGGTGCTCTTAGTGAGGACTGCAAAATGATCGAATCCCATTGCGGGGGGTCCAATGGTGACCGTGGGAGCCCCCTCCCTCTGTTATCCCTTTGCATGCTGCGGTCGCACAGATCGTGACATGTAAAGGGTTAAACAGCGGAGATCGGAGGTTTTCTCCGTTCTCCGCTGTAAGAGCTGGTGCCTGGCTATCATCTGACAGCCGATCACCGGCTCTCCCTGCCACTGGATCATTGGCTGGCTTCTGACAAGCCGATGGTCTCCGTGGCAACCTGTAAACAGTGCAGAAGTTCAAAAAAAGAAGCGGGAATTTGCCGGCAGATCGATTATATCTTCCCGCTTCTTTTTTTTGAAGTCCTGCACTGGTTCTCTGTGGGACTGTGCAAGCGGTGTGTGCGCATAACACAATGCCACAGCTTATGGCATTGTGTTCTGCACGGTCCCATAGTGAAACATAGCCCGGAAATCTTCCAGGCTATTTCACTATGGGCAGTGGAGCTCGTTCCGGAAAATTTCCGTGACTGCCACTGAAGAGGTTAAAGGGTAAATCCACCTAAAATAAATGCTTTGACCTCCGGAAAGACATCTCAGTAGATCCCATCATGTAGCCTGTACACGTCTATCTCTGCTTATTCCTGTTGCCTCAGAGTAGCCAAAATCTTTCGGCACCACTAGGAGCTCATCAATGAAAATCTGCGGTAACTTTTTGAAGTGTATCAAAGCCCATTTGTTCTTGAAAATAGTAATAGCCTTCTGACAGATCTCTAGAAAATGAATTTCGGTTGGACTTGCCCTTTGAAGAGTAGCTCCACTTTATGCTCCTATCTTTAGCTGTTTTTCTTGAAGTATACGTATGACTTTTGCATGGCATGAAATGGAGTCTATAAGTAGTAGAAGGGCCTCTTTTGAGGAGGAGCTTCGAACTTCGACCGTTTCCTTCTTTGAGATGTGCTATGTCCTGGCCCTCTAAAATTGCCTGTTGTCTACTTCGCCAATATTATTTTTTTCTTAATTCAGTGAAAACAGACTGAAAAATGAAATTGTAATGCGGAAGGATTTCATAGTAATATGGAAGGATGGAACGCTCAAGTGGAAGCGTTGGTCTGCAGTCCATCTAACCGTGCGAACAAAATGTCTAGAATACGTCAGTCATTGTGCTACATATCTGGGAGGATAAATAATGTCCATAATGATTTACCTGTGGTTTTTTTCATCTCGCAGATGATACAAGAGAGCCGGTTTTTGATTGACGGAGCAGATGTCATTCATGAGAAACTTTTGCAGTGCCAGAAAACAGGTGAAACCCCTATTATTTTAACTTGCATTCAGAAATTGAAAACTTTTAAAGGGGTTGCCTGGGAAATAGGAGAAAAACACAAATCGTGAAAAAAAAAACAGTGCATTCGGTAGTACGACTAGATCGCTGAATATTTTTTAGTTTTTTCTAACACCTCCCCCTGAGCAGCCTGTCTCCTCAGTGCTCTCTGCCTCTTCACATGGTACAGGTTACTAGTGCGGGGCATCATTAATGGCTGGCGGAGGAGCAAGAAGAGCTTAGATAGGTGCTTGGCTCTCTGTCCTGACTCATCCCAGCCACGCCGGTTCTGTGTCTAACAGACATTTTCATTCCCCAATGATGGTTCCTTAGTCAAAACAAGCAGTTCGAAATACTGTAACTAAAGGTATCAAGGGATGTATGTATACTACTTAATACACTGGTTTTTCCAATGTTTTTTTTTTCTTAGACAACCCCTTTAATTATGCTTGATATCTCATGTATGAAGCGAAAGTAAAGTCATACATAAGTAATTCATAAAGACTCTGAATGGTAAAGCTGATTTGTGTAATTTTTCTTTTCTCTTGATGTGACTTCCAATAGAAGCCGTTTTAAGTGAAAATTCACCGTTACAACCAAGTTATTTCGTGTATTGCTCCATAGCATCAAAACTAAAAAAGAATAAACTTTGCAAATAGTCTTATTTAAAATTTTCAGATTTTTTTTTTTTTTGTCGTCAGCTCTTATGCAGATCTGTGTATCACCATGGTAGCAGATTACTAACAAGTTCTGCATACATACATTTGGTTAAAGAGACTCTGCCACCTACTTTTAGCCCTACTAGCTAAGCTTATGTGCTGAAAGTAGGTGACTCATGGAGACCGGGAATATAAATGCTATACTTACCTTCTCCATCATTTTTCCAGTAGGATGGCTGAAAGCCGCCACTCAATGCATTGAGCGGAACTACTAAGTAGTCAACCCATTATAAAATCAGAACGGTCAGGTGACTTAGCAGCGCCGCTTAATTACAGCTGTGTTAAAGGGGTTGTCCCGCGGCAGCAAGTGGGTCTATACACTTCTGTATGGCCATATTAATGCACTTTGTAATGTACATTGTGCATTAATTATGAGCCATACAGAAGTTATAAAAAGTTTTATGCTTACCTGCTCCGTTGCTAGCGTCCTCGTTCCCATGGAGCCGACTAATTTTCGCCCTCCGATGGCCAAATTAGCCGCGCTTGCGCAGTCCGGGTCTTCTGCAGTCTTCTATGGGGCCGCTCGTGTAGAATGCCGGCTCCGTGTAGCTCCGCCCCGTCACGTGCCGATTCCAGGCAATCAGGAGGCTGGAATCGGCAATGGACCGCACAGAAGCCCTGCGGTCCACGGAGACAGAGGATCCCGGTGGCCATCTTCAGCAGGTAAGTATGAAGACGCCGGACCGCCGGGATTCAGGTAAGCGCTGTGCGGGTTGTTTTTTTAACCCCTGCATCGGGGTTGTCTCGCGCCGAACGGGGGGGGGGGGGGGTTAAAAAAAAAAAACCCCGTTTCGGCGCGGGACAACCCCTTTAAGGATGACATTACAACTGTATGTTATGTTATCAGTATTTCATCACTATTTTATCAGTACTTGCATCCGTAATGCTGATCCATATTTACCCAATAGATAATAGCAATTTGGAGGTAAATATTGGAAAAATGGGTCATGCTGCATTTAAAAAAAAAAAAAAAGCCGTGAAAAATATAGCCATGTGAATACACACATAGATTTACATTAACACTGTATTACAGTTTGCAAAGCACAAACCAAATACGAAACTAAAAAATGGTAGTCTGAAATCAGCCCATTTACACACTCAAAATTCGGTCAAACAACCGCAGATGAGCGGTCATTGTTGCGTGTAAACGCTGCCATTGTTTAAGGTGAGCTTAAAATCCATCGTTCAGCAGGAGAGAAGATAACAGGGACGCTGTGTTTTGTTCGGGAGACTGAGAGTCTGTCTATAGTCCATGCAAGAACAAAGGAGCTGTGTGCAGAGCTCAAACCACATGCTGTGCTCTGCAAACAGCTCCTGGAGACCCCTTTACATGCAAATGAAGCTAATAAAGTGTTAATGGACATTAGTGTCCATTAACAGTTTATGCAAAACGATTGCTAAAACTGACATTTTTTTCAGTGGTTTGAAAGATTGTCTTTGCGTGTAAATTGGCCTTAAGGGTAAATTCAGATAGGGTAGAAAATGTTTTGCCATGAACCCACTGCTAATGTGCAACACAAACATAATATAACTGTTCTCTCTGTTTGCAAATTCTCATACTATTGTTGCAATTTCTATATGGAAGAGAAGTTGTGAAAAGTTTTCATGGTAAATTGTCTTAGAGACGCGGTCACCTACTCTTAGGCCTCCTTCCCACGAACGGATTTACGCCACGTAAATTCGCGGCAAAAATCCGCTGCGTTGCCCCCTGCTATTAGGTTCTATTGAACCGAATAGCACAATGCTCACGATGCGGAATTCCACCGCGGAATTTCGCTCCGTGAAATCTCCCGTCCTCACCCGCGGCATGCTCTATTTGCTGCGGGTGTACGCGCTGACGGCTTCCATTGCAGTCAATGGAAGCCGTCCGTTCACGCTATCTCCCGCTGTAACACAGCGGAAGATAGCGTGAAAACGCTTCCCCGCCTACCGCCGCGCGTCATATGACGCGGCCGGCGCGTCACGTGACACGGCCGGCCGTGTCATGTGACACGGTGGGCGTGTCACATGACGCGACGGCGGTGGGCGGGGAAGCATCTTCACGCTATCTTCCGCTGGTAAGTATGGGGTCTCTGGGGGGCGCCGTGACGGGCTTCACTGCGGAATATTCCGCAGCGGAGCTTGTCACGCTCGTGTGAAGCCGGCCTTAGGCCTATCAGCTTATGGGCTAAAACTAGGTTACACCACCTGAGTCCGGGGATGTAAGTGTTATACTAACCTTCACCGTCATTCCCCCGATGTCAGTGCTGGAAGCAGCCAATCAGGGCATTGAGTGACGCCCATTATAAAATTAGAACGGATGGACTACTTAGCAGCACCGCTCCATGAATTGAGTGGTAGCTTCTAGTGCTGGCACCGGGGGACTGACGGGGAAGGTAAGTATAAGGCTTACATCCCCAGATTCAGCGGGTCACCTGCTTTGAGCCCTTAAGCTTGGCCTATAAGGCTAAATGTAGGTGGCAGATTCACTTTAATCGTTATGACGTAAGGAGTTAATAATTGAATTTCACTGCTGTTTTCATCTGCCAGCTTCGACTATAATTAGTATTGACAAATTATCCTACACAGTCCTAGAAATAACAGACATAAAATATAATTAATATGAGATATAATCATCATCTCCTGGAGGGAGAAGCGTCTAGACAGCACAGCTCTTTTGTGTTTTATATGGTTCTAACTTGTAGACTTCCGTTTTTTGTCTTTGCTTTGTTTAGGGATGGAATTTCACGAGGAACTACATAGTCTGGGGACAAAGGAAGGACTGAAAGGCAGAAAACTAAGTAAAGCAATAGAGAGCTTCGCCTGGAACATCACAGTTCTGAAGGTATGGTGCAGGCTCCTGTACATGTTAGCTGACTGACATTAAGTTCTTTCCAATGTAAACAGCAGTTTGGAATTGATGGGTAGATCGACATGGGCTGTATTGTCTGCAGCCAAGAATTGGCAATGAATTTGCAGATTTCATGCTTCATTTGAAAGGATGAAATACACGGTGAGAATCTTACAAGCCTGAATTGACATGCGATGGATTTAAAATTACACTGTAGATCAGAGGTTCCCAAACTTTTTTGCCCCGTAGGCCACTTGCCGATTTTTTTGATTCCGTAGACCTCCTGCCTAAGGCCGGCTGCACTCAACCGGGTCGGATTCCACATGCGGGAGCTCTTATTGGAATCCGACCCTGTGTGCAATCAGCACCCGCGCATAACTGTCATTTCTTTTTCTTTTCTGTACTGCGGATAGTCCACACGGCTCGCCGTTGGACATGCGCGGTACAGATTTTTTTTCTTAAGCCCCTGCTTTTCCCGTGCCCTCACCTAGCGATGACACGGAATCCGCGACCTTTCAACAATGTCAAGTGTGGAAGGGAAGTGGGTCGGATGGCGTCTATTGATTTCAATGGAAGGTGCATTATGTCATTTACAGAACGCCTAAATGTTGATGATGACCTGCCTAAATGGAGTCTGCCCATGTGGAGCCCCATTTACATCTCATGCACCCCCAAATTTTTTTCTTGCTGACATTGACCCCAGCAAGACAAAATCAACCCCTGGGGGTCCATATAGACCACTTTGGGGACCACTGCTGTAGATTGTTTTACCTAGCATGAAAATGTGATTTCTTGATTTGGCATTTACATTGCATGCAGTTACTGATTATACTGCATGCCTCGCAGCATATATGCAACCGTGTGGACTTACTGTAAAATATGGGAAGTCATGTGCATTCTTAAAACATATTTTCATTCAAAGGACATCTATACCATTGATGCAGACCATTTGTTTTCTGTGTGCCCCTTGGAGAAATGTGGGCCCAGTTCTGGTTTTGCCCATCCCTTTTCTTATTTGGTTAAGTGAACTTGTGCAAGACTCCACTCTATAGAGAAACTGCACTGTAGACAAAAAAGAAAGCAAAATTTGGCCCAACTTCTATAGTAAAGGCTTGGAGAGGGCAAAAAACACCAGAACATGGCACCATAATGGTGAGTGGGTGGGGTGTGTGTGTGGGCAGGGGGGGGGGGCAGGGCTATGGCACCTCATTATACACTGAATAATATAGCCATGATTGTGCCAATATTGTTCAACTTATGTTTGCACCCTGCATCAGTATTTATTAAATATCCATATATTCACTGAGACCTCCTCCGATCCTTGGAATGCTGGTCTTGTGTCCCTCCTTCTCCTCACTGCACAACCTGCAACGAGGAAAAAATTGAATGTAGCAGTGGTTGAGCGTGCGCAATGCTACTTCATTCAATTTTTAATGTGACTCCTAGAGATAACCAATTTGTACTTGTCGATTTCTCTCGACCCCATTTAAATGAATGGAGCGACGGCCACACATGCTGGACTGCCACTCCATTTAGTCTCCTCCTGCTCACTGTGGGGAGTGCAGCGGGACACAAAACTCCTGTCCTCAGGATCGTGGAGGTCTTAGCAGTGAGACCCCCTCACTGATCCGACTTTTGGGACCTACTCTAGGGATAGTCACTAGAAGTCAATTTGGTTTACAACTCCTTTAAAAATGTTTAAAAATGAATAAAAAATTTTTTTTTTTGACTAACTGAGCCATACAGGAGATACGATAGTAGTTTTAAAACTTTTGACGGAAGCGAGTTAATGTGATTTTTCTACAGGGTACAGTGGAGGATGCAAAGCAGCTCAGTTTAATTTTGGAGATGAGTGCTCTATTCAGTTTATATTGTATACCGGCGGCTCAGTAGGACAACATGTAATAGCTACCTGGAAAATCAATACAGCCTTGGATTCGTGAGATTTAAATACTGTAATTTATTGATGCGTGACAGACTTCTATTGGGGACACAAACCAGTTTTTTGCCTTCATAATAGCCGTTAATAGGTTACATGAGGCCGGGTATGCACAGCATTGAGCTTTTTGGTCACATTGAAAAGCTCTTTCAAAAGCCCCTTTAGATAGCAGCCAAGGATACAGAATTGCTCCTGTGTAATCTCGTTCTCTTTGGTCCTCGTTTAAAGAGCCCAAGCCGTGTATATGGTACTTAAAATACTTGTCCTTGATCCTGCTTGTGGATTTCACTTTTTCTCCCACTTGCATTCTACAAATAGAGTTCATAAAAGGGAACGTGGCTCTCCGATAACATTGTTATACCTCACACGGTTACCCAATTCCAGAATTCTGTGCTAAAATTGCTTCTTTATTTCCCTCAATGACGAGGCTGATTTGAAAAAAAGCTTATTCTGGGCCCTATGCATATAGTTGTTTATAGATTTGTCACCCTGGAACATGGGGGGATCACTCGAGTCCACCAATTAGACACATTTTCTGTAGAGTAATCAGATCTTTGTGAATTACAGCTACTAATTACAATTCTTTCTAGAAGCATTTCTCAGATCCATAATCCAATCAGTACTTAATCCTCTTTGTAAAATAGCAGACTTCAATCTCTTTACCTGATGTGTCTTTAATATTGAATTCAGCTGGAGAAATCCGATTTTTTTTAGGAAATTTTAAAAAAAAACAGCCAGACTGATTCTTGATCGCCTGAAGCATACTGTCGGGGTATATGAGAAATAAATTAAGTGCTTTACACAGGAGCGATAGTCGTTCAATGAATGTAGGCGAAGTGGCCGGGGATCTTCTGGCCACCTACGTCCATTCACGGTAAAGTGGAGTTGCTCAAAGGTTGAGCGGCTTCTGTAGACACTGATATTACAGTGCTGGAGGGGGTTCAAAGAAGGGCAACTAAACTAATACATGCAATGAAGGGACTGGAATACCCAGAGAGGCTATCAAAATTGGGATTATTTACTCTAGAAAAAAGACGGCTAAGGGGCAACCAAATAACTCTGTATAAATACATGAGGGGACAATACAAGGATCTCTCACATGATCTGTTTACACCCAGGACCTCGACGGTTAACGAGAGGGCAACCGTTACGATTAGAGGAAAGTAGGTTTCATCACCAACATAGAAGGGGATTCTTTACTGTAAGAGCAGTTAGACTGTGGAACTCTCTGCCTGAGGAAGTGGTGATGGCAAAATCCATAGAGGAGTTTAAAAGGGGACCTGATGTCTTTCTAGAGTGCTACGATATTACAGGATATAAATCTTAGGTTAATTGTTAATCCGGGTATACAGGCAGGTAGGAACTATTAGAGGTTGATCCAGGGATTAGTCTGTTTGCCATTAGGGAGTCGGGAAGGAATTTTTCCCCCAAAAGGGCTAATTGGCTCCTGCCTCTTGGGGTTTTTTGCCTTCCTCTGGATCAACAACACAGGAGGATAACAGGCTGGACTAGATGGACATTGTCTTCATTCGGCCTAACAAACTATGTTACTGGCCAATAGACACTTGGCTTTAGTTCTGCTAAGAAGCAAGCGACTCCGACACGTGATCTATGTCTGGCTTGGTGCTCTGTTGGCGGCTGCATACACACAGGACAATTCGCAATGGAATTTGCTGTTTCCAGTGAGAATTTTGTGAGAATGGTAGCCCAAAATGGCCGATTTTGACCGTTTTGGGTGACTGTTGACTACAAAATTAATGCACAACTGAGTCATTGTGTCATTGACTTGAATATTTCTCATTGGTTTGAATTCCAAGACTTTTCCCTCTCTATCATTCTGAAAGGGAGTCTGTTAGGAGTTTCGACCATGCAAAACTGTCCTGGTAGGTGCCATGGAGAAGATGTACAATGTCACATTGTCCATTCTCCAATGTGGTATCTTTGGACATGTGTACATGACATACAAGGTGCTCCAAAGGAATCCATGTTAGGGTGACTAAGCAGAAACTGCAGTGTTGACTGAGAGGCATCTCCAATCTGTGGCTAAACACTTCTGTGGACCAGGATAAAGGTGACAGATTTAAAAGTCTTAAAGGGGTTCTGACATTTAAAAAAAAAAAATTTTACTCACCTTGCCTGGCTAGGACCGATCGCCAGGCATGTCCCCTCCAGCCGGCATCTTCTTCTGTGGCTTGTAGAAGCAGAGCAGGAGCGGTCAAAATGACCGCTTCCGGCTCTTCTCCGTCCATCAGTCACTTCCGAGGTGAACGGTCGGGCCGCCCACAGCAAGCATGTCACAAGCAGTGCTTGCTGTGGGCGGCCCGTCCGTCCTCGCTGAGCTCCGAGATTCTGCGCGTGCGCAGTGGGGACGCGGCCCGTCCTGACTCCTGTCAGAGGGCACCTCTCCACTGCGCATGCGCGCGATCCCGGAGCGGCGCAGCTCGTGGAGGAAGAAGAGGAAGAGCAGCGCCTGCTGGGAGATGACCCCCCTGATGTCAACAACAACAGGAGACAAGGTAAGTATTATGTTTTAGCAGCCATTAATCGTGGGTTCCCTGTGTCCATTAGGCAGACCAGGGAACAATGGCTGCTAAAGCATAAAAACCTTATTCGTGTCAGAACCCCTCTAATACTGAAAGGCAATTTTACGAATTAGTGAAAGAGGGGACAGCCTGGAAATTCAAACTGATAAGAACTTTCAAGTCATTGACACAAGGACTCAATTTAATATAAGCCCATAACATGGGCACACTTTATACCACAGCGAACAAAGGGTACTGTTACATGATTACGCTGGGGAACACAAAAAAATTTTTTTCAATGATGCTTGGAAAATTAGACCTTATTCTGGTTATTTTTGTCCACTGATTCCGAAAATATCACTCATTTCATTCTAGGGGCTCTAGTTTTTGAGATAGTCCTGATGTCATTATCTATTTTTGTTACGTACTTTATTTTCCCTCCAGCATTTGCTTACTATTAGTACATAGGGTACACATCGCCACCGCTGCACATCAAGCTTGGTTTGCTGAAAAAATCTGTAAAGACATTGAAGAGGCATGGAATGGGTTTTGCCTACAAATGTAGAAGATTTCCTGCGATGAGCCTGGAGAAGCTGAAAGCAGGGAAATTCGATGGACCATAAATCCGGGAACTCATGAAAGACCAGCATCCCCAAGATTCAGTGGACAACTTTGAGGCTCATGAGCGGACGCTGTTTTGTATGGTTGTAAAGCCTTTCCTTGGGTACTATAAGGCCCCCTGCACACGACAGAGCTGGATTCCGTTGTGGTGATGTAAGTGATGAACAGGGTGAACAATTTCACCAGGGAATAAGAACCGTGGAAGAAAAGGACTGCGGACGATGGGATACACATATGATGGTGGACTACTGGTCACCGTGTAAGAACAGGACTGCGGACGATGGGATACACATATGATGGTGGACTACTGGTCACCATGGAAGAACAGGACTGCGGACGATGGGATACACATATGATGGCGGACTACTGGTGACCGTGGAAGAACAAGACTGCGGATGATGGGATACACATATGATGGCAGACTACTGGTGACCGTGGAAGAACAGGACTGCGGGCGATGGGATACACATATTATGGCGGACTACTGGTGACCGTGGAAGAACAGGACTGCGGATGATGGGATACACACATGATGGCAGACTACTGTTGACCGTGGAAGAACAGTACTGCGGACGATGGGATACGCATATGATGGCGGACTACTGGTGACCATGGAAGAACAGGACTGCGGACGATGGGATACGCATATGATGGCAGACTACTGGTGACCGTGGAAGAACAGTACTGCGGACGATGGGATACACATATGATGGCGGACTACTGGTGACCGTGGAAGAACAGGACTGCGGACGATGGGATACGCATATGATGGCGGACTACTGATGACCGTGGAAGAACAGTACTGCGGACGATGGGATACGCATATGATGGCAGACTACTGGTGACAGTGGAAGAACAGGACTGCGGGCGATGGGATACACATATGATGGCAGACTACTGGTGACAGTGGAAGAACAGGACTGCGGACGATGGGATACGCATATGATGGCAGACTACTGGTGAAACATCCAGCTTGAAT
The DNA here is from genome assembly GCF_035609145.1 of Eleutherodactylus coqui. NCBI lineage: Eukaryota > Metazoa > Chordata > Amphibia > Anura > Eleutherodactylidae > Eleutherodactylus > Eleutherodactylus coqui. The sequence goes on along the minus strand of NC_089844.1, from coordinate 59,738,647 downwards.
GTCTAGGAATATCTCATCGCAGGAAATCACAGAAATGGAGTTTCATCAACATCTCAATGAAGAAACTTTTGTTTTATTCATGTTCTCTGCTTCTTAGGATTTATTTTTATACCTTCAGCTTTTACATGTGTAATACAATATGTGTACATGTGTACATTTAAATGAACATATGTCATGTCTTGACAAGCAGACCTGATGGAGAAAAACTGTCATTTTCAGAATCGACAACCGCAACATATCCCCCAAAGGTTCTAACCTCTCAGTCACCAAAAATGGTGTTCCCCAGTGTGTTAAGCAAAAGCAATAATTGCTCAATCAATGAAGCAGAGCGTGCTGGAGAACTCTTCCAACAGCCCTTCTCCATTCAAAGTCAACAGGCAGTCATTCATAGATGAACGACCGCCTCTTTATATGGGCCAAAGTCGCTTGTTTTTTGAGGTGAGCTTTTATACAGGGAGATTGTTGTACAAATTCTCTCTGGAAATAGTGAATTCGGATAATAATCGTTCTGTGTACATGCGGCCGCCAATAGTGCAGTAAACAAGAAATCGCTCACCGGTTGGACTATAGCAGAACCCAAACCGAAGCAACTGTTGGGCCATGTAAACAGTAGCCAATCAATGTTTGAGCAACTCCTGCTTACTGTGAATGGAGGTGGGCGGCCGGAACAATCACTGCCCCACTCTGCCTCCATTCACGTGAACGACTATCACTCCTGTGCAAAGCAGGTGGTTACATAGAATAGAAGTAGCTCAAGAACTCTCAAAGTAGTAGGTCATCGTGGAGTTCAATTCAGGCTGACAAACCATTAGAAATAGTTCATACTCTTAAAAAAAAAAGTTCATCCCAGCAACAATTCATATCACTTTCAAGCATTTCAATCCCAACTATAATTCATCCAAAGAATGAACAAGAGGCAATAGTAAGAAGCAATAATATTGTATGCGTGTCATCAAATGGTTAAAATTAGAGATGAGCGAGCATACTTGCTAAGGCAAACTACTCGAGCGAGTAGTGCCTTATGCGAGTACCTGCCCGCTCGTCTCTAAAGATTCGGGTGCCGGCGGGGGAGAGCAGTGAGTTGCGGGAGTGAGCAGGGAGGAGTGGGGGGGGGAGAGAGTGAGAGAGATTTCCCCTCCTCCCCCTCCCCCCCTACTCACTCGAGTAGTTTGCCTTAGCGAGTACGCTCGCTCATATCTAGTTAAAATATCAATTCTATCAAAGTATCAACTACTAATGTAAAATCAATCAAGTTGACATGAATCCAAAAATATTTAAAACAACTCTTCTTAGCGATAATTCCTATTAGGGGGGAGCTGTAAAAGCAATGTCACTGAATGCTACACTATGTACACCTTAATATGAAAAAGCTACACATTTAATAGTATCCAATTCCTATACTATGATAGCAATGCATGGTTGTATAGGAGGCTGAAAAAGCAATATAAAACAACAGATAATTCACAATGTGTACTAGGTCCCAATATCGGGACCAATACAAACTCATGCCCACTCAATCAGCCCAAGGTAGATCATCCATGGAGAGAAACAAAAATCACAGGTTGCTCATATATGGCTGCAATATCAATTAATATCCTTCATCGCCATAATTGTCAGCCATATTAGCTCTTGGGTTTCTCTGTCATTCGGCCCCCCCAGAGGATCCTACTTTCTTTCTCTTGGGTGTCCTTGACAGTCAATCACAGAAATAACTTGACTGTCATCCACCACACTGTGCAGTCTCTAATTTGTTACTCTATACAGTCAAGCAACACATAAGTTGAATCTTTAACCTCTTTGACTGCATGTTGTACATTTTACGGCATCGGCGCTATGTAGATAGCACCAAGCATAGTAAATCAACAATATGCAGAAGGGGAGGAATTGGAGTTGGAAACTTAGTATTTTGGTCAACATTTTGCATCAATATGGGTTCAAAACATGAAAGAAGTACAAATCTTTCCATACTTTGTCCAACTCCTGGTTTTGGCTTACAAATGCTGACCAAAATACAACTATGTGAAAGTGGCCTCAAATTGGGTAGATGTCTATGTATTATTTTCCAAAAATTTACAAGCCTCGAATGTAGAACATCAGAAACCAGAGACTTTCTCCTTGAAGCAGTGACCTACAAGTGCTCTCTATGGGAGAACGTGGGCATGGCAGTCTGAAACAAGTTAGATTTTCAGACCACACACAGACTTGACCGGCGGACACCACGGGAACGAGGGGGGCCGTTGAGTATAAAAAAAACTCTCCCACTTGGCTCTCTGTTACCTCCCCTTACAGCATCATAATGGAGTTTACAGAGGTGACAGGTTCCCTTTAACTATTACTTCTAGCACGCTGGGGGGTTATAATTTCCCAACTGTTAGAGCCAGAGTTTACAGACCATTGGCATGGAGCGCTATGAACTGCCTTAAGGCATATTTCATTTGGGTGCAGTTGACATTGTGCTCCTGTGGCATATTGTCAGTGAAGTGTGACAGCGTTCCTCAGCCAACCACAGCTAATGTGACCTAGCTTGTCCTCTTGTACTGGGAGTCCATGCTGTGTGTCTGCATGCATCCTTGAGATAAGAAGGATGCTGCTAGAGAGTTAATGTGATTCTCTGTTATATGCAAATCGGAGTAACATAAAAGAAAGGGCATTATCAATGTAATCCATCCTTTCTTGCATTAACCCATGTTCCCCCTAAAGTGCTCAAGAACGTTAGTTACATTTTTGTGAATTATGGGTTTTTTAACGGATAAGGAAATGGTAAGTTTTCATACATTAAATATTTAGCGGCTGTACATCTAAGTTTAGCGCACGCCGTCGTTTACATATTTATAGAACGCGGGCTTCACTCACTGAGATTCTAGCACCTATTTCTAGGCCAGACATATGTCTTCTTGTCCAAGAAGGGGTTAAGCATAAATCATGTTTAATTTAGGCGCTCGCTGCAATAAGTAGAAGGATTGCACCCGGAGACACTGACAGAAGCATGGTATTGTGTATCTCTGAGCACAGTCTTAGCTCACCATCCCTTCCATTGTTCTATGTGAGTGGAGGACAAGGAGATATAGTTCGGACACACAGTACTTGCTTCAGAGCATAATCCCAGCCTGACCACTCAAAAAATCGCGGATTAACCCATTCGTTGCAGAATAAACAAGTTGTTATGAACAGAGTGGGACCTGTCGGAATCAATATATTCATATATGTAGAGCTGCAATCAAAATTATTCAACCCCTGATGCAAATTAAGGTGATTTGCCAAATGTACAAACTTTCAGCTGTTGCAAAAAAAAAAAAGAATAAACAAAACAATCCGACAAGAACAATCGTCATAACAAATCTTCATGCATGACTTTTGTGCACGGCGAGATGCATAGAAATCACATGTGATAAGAACCCATTATTTTCAATGGGGTAATATTACACAAGTGATTTTTCTCTCAAAGCGATAGTGCGAGACAGGAAAATCGCAGCATGGCCTATTTTCGGGTAATTCTGTTCAAAAATCGCCCATTATTCCCTGTGGGGTGTGAAAAAAATGGCATGCAATTTGCATTGGCGTACAATGCTGTTTTTTGTTTTTTTTTGTATTACTGTGTTTCCCCAAAAATAAGACAGTGTCTTATATTAATTTTTGTTCAAAAAGGTTTAACTTTTTTACATGTATAGCTGCCTGGACACTATTTAAATTGACTTTTTTAATTAACTGTTAGCAGGGCTTAATTTTGGAGTAGGGCTTATATTTCAAGCATCCTCAAAAAGCCTGAAAAATCATGCTATGTCTTATTTTCAGGGTATGTCTTATTTTCAGGGAAACAGGGTATAAGTAGAGATGAGTGAGCATACTCACTGAGGTAAACTATTCGAGCGAGTAGTGCCTTATGCGAGTACCTGCCCGCTCGTCTCTAAAGATACGGGTGCCGGCGGGGGGCAGGGAGCGGCGGGGAGGAACGGGGGGGAGGATCTCTCTCTCACTCTCACCCCCCCTGCTACCTCCTGCTCACTCCCGCAACTCACCAATCACCCCCGCCGCCACCCGAATCTTTAGAGACGAGCAGTCAGGTACTCACATAAGACACTACTCGCTCGAGTAGTTTGCCTTAGCGAGTACGCTCGCGCATCTCTAATTACAAGTATTGGAACAATGTGGGTTTTTGTTTTTTTTTTACACGTGAAAATCGCATGTTCAGCAATGTGATGCGTTTTTCGAGAAAAACGCATTGCAATCACAGAAAAAGCACAGATTTAGTTATGCAATAGACTGATATCGCACTCACCTTGTAAATATCGTCTTTAGAGACATATCAGACGTTTTGATCAATAGGGATCCAGGTTGTTTGCTCCCCCTCCCACTAATATTTTCTCGATGGCATTCATATTTTATGTCTCTTCACAGCTAACCATACCTCTCCAAGGGGGATTGGGGTAACGCCGAACAGAGCTGAGGAGGAACAGCTCTCAGTCATTTGTTTCTGCCCTTTTGTTCTAGCAATCATTTTTGGTCTCAGAAGACTACTTAAAGAACTCCTGAGACAACCCTTATAAACCATGTTGTACCTAGCGTAGGGTCCGCAGGGAAGGTGCATGATGCAGAAATACCCTCTTGACCTAGACTCAGCCTAACACAATGTGTAGGTTTTTCCAGGGGTGTTCCCTTAAAAAAAAAATCTGAGCTTTCTACAATAGCATACAATTTTTCATTCACAAGAGCGTGATCCAAAATCGAATTAATAATCCCCAAAAAGCAGTATATACCTCAATGGAATTCATTTTTTATACTAAAAATCCCAAATTGGACACAATTCTAAAAATGAGAAGATTGTAAAGAACATTTACTAACTGAGAACAGAATTGTGGTTTCTCACGTAATTTGCATCAAGGAAAAAAACCTAGTGGCGTGTAAAGGCTCAGATCAGCCATAATTTATGAGTGTAGCTCTGGAAAATCACTGGCAGGAGTACGGCTTGTTATTATGGGCTTTTCTACTTCCAGAAGGATAATGCCTGCAAAATGGAACAATAAGTAATCCGCCTCATTTTATACTGGAATTAAAACAACAGTGCAGCGAATAATGACATATACTCACGGCGTGGAGAATAAACATAGACTCCGCATAGCGGGCTGTTGTGATAACTATCACCATAAAGCATGAATAAAGGTAATGGGTTTAGCCCTGGTGTATAGGCTGCAAAGAATATGGTCTATGGAACCGCGGCGTATGCCTGAAGGCAGGAACTCGTATGTCTCTCACTGCTCTACAAACATGGGTTTGTTATGTTTGCTGTACCTCAGAAGTATTTGTATCTTTAATGCTTTGAGAACAAAGACACAGTTTTTTTATTTTTGTTTTTTCCACCTGCTTTCAAAAAAAATCTAAACTTTTTTACTTTTCTGTTGAAATGGCCGCTTGAGGGCTTGTTTTTTTTTTTTTTGCAGGACAAGTTGTATTTTTAAATGGTTCCATTTCATTTACCATAGAACCTATTGAAAAAGTTTAAAAAGTTCTAAACACCATAACTTTTTTTTTTTCTTTAGGGCTCAGTCCATTGAAAGCAAAAGGCTGCCGGCAAGCCCTGTATTAATTTTCGGGGGAGGGCTACAAATATAAGCCCTTCCCTGAAAAGCATCCAAATAAAGTGTAAAAAATAAAAAAATATATATACTAACCTTTCTGCAGCTCCCGGAGATCAGCCGCGTCCAGCCGGCTCTTCTCTTGAACTGCTTTCTGTAGTATTAAGCAAGTGGGGATTTAAAATCCCCGCCTGCTGAATGGGCTGCCTCTGATTGGTCATAGTGCTCAGCCAATCAGAGGCAGCACTCACTCACCCATTCATGAATTCATGACACAGCTGTGGCAGAGGATAGCGGGCAGCGCCCGTGTGACCGAGCCCTTTGGGCTGATCAACACTGCTAGCAGCGTTTTTTTCAGCCGTGACGCTGGCTTCGGTCACGCGATTTTTTTTGTGCGTATCAGTTTTGCACACAAAAAAAATTGCATGAAAAAACGCCCGTGTGACTAAGCCCTCAGATGGGATTTGGTGAGGGTTTGTTTTTTGCAGGACAAACCTGTAGTTGTAGTAGGGTGTAATAGAAGAAATGCAATTGTGCCCTCTTTTTGCTGTTTATTTTCACGGTATACAACGTGCAGTAAAATGTTGGATAAATAGCACATTATTTTAATAAATGAGGCTTTTATGCAAGTGATGATCCCCCAATTTTTATTTATTTTTTTTTTACATCAAAATTTACAATTTTTTTTTTTTTTTACTTTTAACATTTTTTATTATAATTGACGAATCTTTAACCCCAAATGAAGCTATACATGAAACGCACATTAGTGTGTAGTACTCGCTGAGTGATTTGTATTATATGATAGTTTGGATCAAGCTATGTCCATGGTTATTGTGGAATTTGTTTTTAGGTTGAATGCATGTTTAGCATGGAGACTGAGATAATGTCATTAATTTGCTGTATGTTATTAATTATTAATTGAATGTATTGATTGTTTATGTATATGAGATAAACATGTATTATTGGAATTACTATATTTTCTGGATAGTATTTGGTGTAAGCAGTTAGTATAATACATGGAATATTGTAAGTTCAAACATTGGATCAGCTTTTAAAAAAAAGTAACGGAAAGGGAAATCTAAAACAGACAGAAAACAATCACAGAAAGCGGCCATATCGTCACTGAATATGACACATTAGGGCAGGTATATACACCACATATCCCTCAACATGCAGCCAGCCAGAATGCTAAATGGAAGAGCAACAAACACATGTGTGCACACTGATGAACAACCACTCACAAACCCTCCTTCTATTGAGGGGGATGGCTGCTTAGTGCTTATTCCTACACGAAAGAGTTGATACAGAGTGTCTGGCCGCATGATATGTATAGTGCACCAAGCAGGCTTGCAAACTATTATTGATGCCATATTTGGATCCAAAGGCAGCCAACAGGTGAACCACACCAGCATTGGTACCCCAGTGCCCCCAGCGTTCAAACCCACAGTGTATGTCATTGATAAATATGAGGTATTGGTTAATATTTTGGCCAAAATATGTGAGCTCACAACCCGCATCAAGGGTTGTCGTTTATTGCGCATCCCTACACTAACATTAGTTAAAATCACAGAAAATGAGCTATAAAACAGACAAAACAATATCACAGAACGCGGCCATATACTCACTGATATACTGATACAAGAGGGCAGGCATATACACTTCTTATCCCTCAATATGCATTTTTTTTGTCTGTTTTATATCTCTCTTCCCTGAGGCACTCTTTGCTTTCGGCTTGAACGGGTTATTTGGGGGACAAGAGGAACCATCTTCTGTTAAACCATTTAAATACCACTGTTAGTGCTGGCCATGGCATTTAGAGGATTAACGACTGGAATCAGTATTATCTCCATTAACTGCCTGAGCAAAATCTGTACTCCTGAAAATGGGTTGACAGCGGTTTCAGTAACTAAACATCTCAGAAAAAAAATAGAACTAGAAAATGAGGCATTTGGCACACAAAAGTTGTGAAAAAGTGGACTGCTTCACGGGAAACCTGAAGAAGTAGTGATCTGACACATGGTAAAGATGCGGAAGGTGCGGCTGGGCACATATGAGAAATCTGGAAGGCATGGTTTGGCACTGGTGAAAATTAAGGTAGAATGGTTTTGTAGACTTGAGAGCTTTGAAAGATGTAGTCTGGCACTTGAGAATGTTTTGAAAGGTAGATTTCCATCTTCTGGAAGTAAACATAGTAACATAGTATGTAAGGCCGAATGAAGACATTGTCCATCTAGTCCAGCCTGTCTATCCTACTGTGTTGATCCAGAGGAAGGCAAAAAAAACCAAGGCCAGAAGCCAATTAGCCCTTTTGGGGGAAAAATTCCTTCCCGACTCCCTAATGGCAATCAGACTGTTCCCTGGATCAACCCCTAATAGTTCCTACCTGCCTATATACCAGGATTGACACTTAACCTAATATTTATATCCTGTAATATCCTTCTCCAGAAAGACATCAAGTCCCCTTTTAAACTCCTCTATGGATTTTGCCATCACCACTTCCTCCGGTAGAGAGTTCCACAGTCTAACTGCTCTTACAGTAAAGAACCCCTTTCTGTGTTGGTGATGAAACCTACTTTCCTCTAATCGTAGCGGATGTCCTCTTGTTACCGTCGTGGTCCTGGGTGTAAACAGATCGCGGGAGAGATCCATGTGTTGTCCCCTCATGTACTTATACATGGTTATTTGGTCGCCTCTTAACCTTCTTTTTTCTAGAGTAAATAATCCCAATTTGGATAGCCTCTCTGGGTATGCCAGTCCCGTCATTCCATGTATTAGTTTAGTTGCCCTTCTTTGAACCCCCTCAAGCACTGTGACATCTTTCCTGAGCACCGGTGTCCAGAATTGTACGCAGTATTCCATGTGAGGCCTGACAAGTGCCTTATATAATGGAAGGATAGTGTTCTCGTCCTTCGCCCCTAATGAAGGTAAATACTAAATGAAGGCAAGTAAAGTGTGACATTTTACATTAAGTGAGGAAAACCTGGCCAGTAAAATGTGTGACCATAATTAGTCTTTGTGCAGGCTACTCTAGCTAGCAATGCCTAGGAATGGTAGATCTTCACCTCTAACCTCTCCAAGCAGAATAAAGGCCCATTTAGACACAACGATTGTCACTCAAAATTTGCTCAAAAGCCATCTTTTGAGCGATAATCGTTCCATGGCTTGAAATCCGTTGTTCAGCAGAACAGCTGATAATACCGAACGCACGCTGTTTGCTTTGTCTCAGCTGTTCTCAGCTGTCAGCCCCGAGCAGAACTAATAGGCATTAGTACCAATTAGTAGATTATGCAAAATCATTGCTCAAAAGCCAACTTTTGAGCGATCAACCTTGTGTCTAAATGCACCTTAGGTCTTCAGCTACTACAAATTCAGAGGTTGCGTCACCAGAGTGGACACTGATAGGTGGTGTAAAGATGTAACATTCGGACAAGCCAGGGGTTGGTAAAGGGAGATCGGAGAACCGAGATAGAGCCAAAGGATAACCAAGTATCGGAGTTAGATTCAGAGCAGGGTCAAAAACAGGAGGACTCCAGGAGTCACAATGACAGGCAGGTGGATATGAATAATCAGGAAAGAAAAGCGGAGGTCAGAATCAGAAGAGGTAAAAACATAAACTGAACAAAGATACAGGAAAATCAGAACAGGTCAAGAAAAATACGATAATCAGGACAGACAGGATCAGAATGACCAGCCTGGAACACACACAGCAAGAGACTCTACAATTACTGGCACAGATTGCAGAGCCGGTTCATGAAGTACGCCCACACTCAATGACTAAAAGCGAGGGACCCTGATTGCTGGGTTGGCTGAACCTGATGGGTGAGAAGAAAGAATTCAAAATTAAAATGATATACATGCTGGACTAGATATGTGTACATTGAATGTAAAAGTTCTCTAAGCTAACACTGGGGTCAAAGTGATGATGGCAGATGTGTAGCTTCATGACAGAAAGATCTTGAAAAGGAAAAGCACATAAGTTTTCATTCTACAATGAATATGAATAAGCTTCAGTTGCTGATTTAATTAAAAAAAAAATCTTTTTTGCAGCTGATATCAGGATTGAAAAGTTTTTCCTTTATTGGGAAGTACAAGTTTATTACCATTTTACTAACTGTAATGCAATAAAAGATGATGTTTCAAGCACTACCCGTGTTTCCCTGAAAATAAGGCATACCCCGAAAATAAGACATAGCATGATTTTCCAGAATTTTTGAGGATGCAAAATGATTTTTCAGGCTTTTTGAGGATGCTTGAAATATAAGCCCTATTCCAAAATTAATCCCTGCTAACAGTTAATTAAAGTCAATTTAAATAGTGTCCAGGCAGCTATACATGTAAAAAAAAGTTAAACCTTTTTGAACAAAAATCAATAAGACACTGTCCTATTTTCGGGGAAACAGATATTAATTAATTACTAATGCATTGTGAAAGCACACAACTAGGACACAATAAACCCTTTAGGTAATCAATAACCGGAAATACATTGTCAGCAGTGTTTTGTAATCCACTAATCACTAACCACTCCGTAATGGAAAGAGGCATGAAGTCAGGCATTTGCTAATTGGCACAATTGCCAGCATAAGCCCAAATAAGTAGCATAGTGCCAGTAGACTGTATGACCTGGAACAGTAGACTACAGCCTGAATATGAGGAGAACTACAGTAAATTGTCTACATACAGGGCTACCCAGGACAATGCAGCTCTTGATTGCATCAAAGGGTCACACTTCAAGTTCAATGAGAGCTGGAGCAAGTGGTACTTGTACATACATGTATAGACAAGCCTCTGCCGAGCTACAAATACTATTGTGTTTGCATGAAAGCTTTTGTCCTGGCCAAGGCTGGACATGCGCAGAAGTTAGTTTGCTGCTACATATTTTTTTTGCCATTCTTTTCAATGAATATTCTGAAATATTGCTTCTATAGTCTGCATGCATTGATAGTTTGAAAAATGAATTCTTCTTTGTAGGACTCCTCTCTGATGGTGTTGCCCTGACTGCTTCTCTGATCACTCAGTAGTCCTATGTTTGACAACTACAGTCCCCCAAAGTGTAATGTTGCTTGACCTAATATATGTGCCTGAGCCAAGCTAAAACTGACAAACTCCAAGCCCACCTGGAAGAGCCACAGAGCTCCCATGCTCAGTATAGCTCCTTAAAGTTGGCCCTTCACTCGTCAGTGCCGTTCTGCAATGCCTCTAGAGGAGGAGCATGGGCACATGGGTTGAGTCTGCATTCACTCTGAACGGGTAGAAAAGAAGTAACCTGCTGTCAGATACTTCTAGCAGTGGCTTATCTTTCGGAGATCAAAGGGATCAGGCAAGATGAAGAGCTACTGCCCGATCCTTATTTCTCTCAACATCCGTCATCGGACGAGACCGGTAGCCCACCATAAACATTATATGGTTATCCAGTCCCAACAAATCGATGTAAGTGCAATGTGTATGGTCAGCTTCAGGGTAGGAAGTACTGGATTTCAGGCAACAGTAGAGGTTTGCTATAAAAATATTCCTTGTGAGGAGATGTTTACATTGGCAACCAAAGGAAAGTATGGAATGAAGTTAGAATAACTTGTCACTGAAGACCATTTCATATTTCATTGATATCCTGGCTTCCTTCACGATGATGGAAGCTGTAATCTCGCATCGATGCGGTGTCAGACTTGGCTTTTAGCCTCTTTTCATACGCAGCACACATACAGATTTTCCCCTCCGTTTCCCCAGGTGTCATATTCAATCACGGTTTCTTTATAATGAATATGGGTGACACACAATAGTAAGTTGCTATTGAGGCGAGAATATTTACAGAACACTTAAGTAAGAAGAACAAAGCGGCAAGATCATTGTCTTCAATTGTGGTAATGTGCAATTAATTTACTTTTTCTAATTGTTTCCTAATGGTGTTCTTTGGCTTGGTGAAAAAGAATGGAAATTCAATTAATGCTTCGAGCTGTTTAGCAACAGGTTTTGAGTTAAATACACAATTAGATCTTTTTCATACTGTGGATCTCGAAACATGATTTGGAATATGTGTGAAATTGGCTTTAAGAATAAACCATGAGCTTTCTGCGAATAATGTAATTGTGAAGGCCACAATGGTCATGACTGGACTCCTTACAAACTGGCTTTGCCTCTTCATGTTAAACAGGCTTCATATTCTAATGATTCCAGATAAAGTCATTAACCATTGTGTTCCAACGCATCAGGTCTCGCGCACAGATCCTGTACTGGTTTCCAAAAACTCTGTGAAAATCCTAAAAAGAAAACTTGTATGAAGCTATTCTTCCATAGAGATGTGGGGCCATACTTACAGCTCGCACAGCCCTATGCTCTAAGCCAGAATACATTCCCATTTAAGGCCAATTTCCATTCATCACTTATCGTCATAATTCACTTGTTTCTAAGCAACTGTAATAGTTGGTCAGTGTTAACGAAGAAGAAGATCAGTGATAAAACTTGTTTATTGTGGGCCATCATTTGAAATGTTTAGTGTTGGCATGATTGATAAATGTAAATGATGTTGATTAACGTGTACACTAGACATTACAGCCTAGCGCACAGTCAAGTCCTGGTGTTGAGTGGTATGGACCAAATCATATGCTCCATTGGAAAATACAGGGCACACTATGCTGTACCAGAGTCTGTAATCTATATTCACAGATTAGCCCTACCTCCAAATATTAATAAATACACTGACTATATATTACCACCATACCAAGACAGGGCAACACCAGCATACCATAATTAGTTAGCACCACCATATACTGTTACTGGATAATACCACCATACCCTGCCTACCGGACTATGTTACAGACCACTTGGCACTCCATTTCAAGTCGTATGGTGCCTCTTGTAGAAGCATAGAGTTTTGCGGTGTGCAGTTCTGCATGTTGCAATTTTTGTCTATGGATGCCATATTATGGATCTGTACTAATTTGTACCCCTTCCTGATGTACTCCCTACATGTATGGCACACGTCCGGTTCCAATATACGGAGTGGGCTCAGGAGCTGAGCCCGCTCCATACATGGTGGGTGTTAGCTATGATAGCTAATACCCACCCACACTAGCTGCGATAGAGGATAACATATGCCGACCAGGTTTAAAGTGTCCTAAATGTCCCCCCATGATTAGATTGCAGGATTCTGTCCACCTGTCATGGCAACTTTGGGCTTTCTGAAGGCTCCCAGGGCTGCCATGAATGTTTGCCTATTAAGACGTACCTGTGGCATGTCTTAATAGAATGCCTGTCAAAACAAAGTATAATTCAATGCTATAGTTTTGCAGTATACAGTATAAGAGATCGAATGAGTGCAAATACAAGGGACTACAAAAAAAAACAGCAAAAATAAATAAAAATGTAAGATAAAGATATGAATTATGACAAAAACTAAAGAATATTAAAAATGAAAGATAAAAAACTTCTTAGAGATGAGCGAGCGTACTCGTTTAGGGCGATTTCGCAATCGAGCACCCCTTTTTTCGAGTAACTGACTACTCGGGCGTAAAGATTCGGGGGGGGCGGCATGGTGGAGCAGGGGGTAGCAGTGGGGAACTTGGGGGAGCTCTCTCCCCTCCCCCCCCCACTCCCCTCTGCAACCCCCCGCTCACCCCCGGCACCCCCCGAATCTTTTTGCCCGAGTAGTCAGTTACTCGAAAAAAGTGGTGCTCGATTGCGAAATCGCCCTAAACGAGTACGATTGCTCATCTCTATTCTTAGTTGTTGCATCAGAAAAATAATATTTCTACGTCCATAAAAGTCCAATTTATTAAAATATCACTTTGGTAATCTCAGCTGGCGTATGTTGTCAGAAAAAAATGCCAGTGTTGCTTTTTGTTTTTTTGCTCACTCCGTCTCAAAGAAAACAAATTGAAGAAAAAGTGATCCGAAAGTTGTATGTACCCAAAATGGTACCAATAACTACAGTTCACCCCACAAAAGGGAAGCCCTCACACATGCAATAATGGAAAAATAATAAAAAAAAAGGTTTAAAGGCATTTTTAAGCAGTAGTACATAAAAATATCTGAATTTGGTATCGCCATTATCTCACTACCCCCCAGAATAAAGGGAACACGGCATTTTTACTGCACTGTGAACACCGTAAAAAGTGCCCTGCCCCCAAATGGTGCCATTTTTTTCTCTTTTTTACTTTTTTTTTTTAAGTTTTCCAATACTTGTAGAGTACTTTAAATTTTACCACTGAAAAATACAACTTGTCCTCCTACATCACTGGAAAAATTAAAAAAGGTATGATTTTTTTTTGTGAAAGTGGAAATAGAAAAATGAGAATGAAAAAAAAAAAAAGGAAGGTCTGCGGCAGGAAGGGGTTAATCTGATATCATAGAGATACCTTACATCTTAAAGGGGAGATTCACCTTGAGACTACTGATGCTTTATGTCTCTGAGACGTGTCATTAGCTGTATAAAGGTGAACCCTCCCTTCAGGCTCTACTCCACTCTCTGAAGATTACCCACTCACTTGATAAAATAAATGGCCTCCGGTTCTGCGCTGGAGAGCGCCATCACCATAGCAAAGCCCAGAACTACCAATAAGAAGAATTAAGTAACCCCTGCAGTTGCTGCAACATAATTAACACTATAAATACTGCTGTCACATTTGTCGTAAAGACAACCTGTACTCCTAGTCAATAGATGCCTTGAAGCCCTGTAATCCCACACACAGACACCCTTTCTCCCTAAAGTAATTACTAAACGCAATACACAAAGGGTGTTTAATTCACTTTCCCTCTTGTTTGAAATAAGCCATTGTCTGCCACAACTTAAGACTCTAAATATAACGTGATTTTCCTGCCTACTCTTTAAAATAATATAGATTTATCCTAAACCCTGTAATCCGTCCTTAGCTAAAGCTGGATCTTTGCACAGAGCCGTTAGTGCACTGTACCAGATGGATACTTGTGGAGAACCCAGGGAGTTGAATTAAAACATCAAGTATGAGATTTACCAATAGATCAAGTTATTCCTTAAGCAGGTTCATTTAAAACCCATACATATTGGCCAACACCACATAAACATTGTTCAAGCTTTCAGCTCTGAAGACATTTGTCTGCCACAATTGGTGCCCCCATAACCGTGCCAGCCATATTCTGTACTCCATCTGCAGCACAGAATGGATTGTTCTTACGCAGCACTCGCGGACTGCGGCAGAAGCTGAGGCACGGCAGTAAGGCATTGGGGGACAGACGCATATTGGGGGCACAGGAGGATTGAAACTAAAACCTTAAGGAAAGCTATTTTAATAAACTGGTATATGAACACGGATGTGCCCGCAGTACAGTGCAAGCACAGCTGGAGTTCTATTCTGTACATAAGGAAATCCAGTTACTCTTTAAATATACATAATGGCATGGGAAATTAAAAAATATCACCAAAGATTGCTAAAAAATAAAACCTAAAAACTTGATTTAAACAATAACTAATTTTCGGATTACCATTCCCTGAAGTGTTGCATATCCAGACAGAGCTCCCATACAGTGTTGTGTGAAGCGTCACACTGCCAGCCACATAGGCCCCCTGTAGAGTGCCAACTACATAGCTCCATAAAAGTGATCGTTACTAAGCTCCATAACTGTGACAGCCGCAGGGCACCCATATAGAGCCGCCACACATTTACTGGAATAGAGTAACCAAAAAGTTCCATCCAAGTAGCTCCACAATAGTGCCAGTCACACAGCCCCTATAGCATTACAGGCACAAATCCCCAGTGCCAGCTTCAAAGCCTTGGTCAGCCACAAGGCCCTCAATGCTCGTTGCAGTGCTCTTTTGCAAGCTATGGGCCCTATGACCGGCAACAGTGCCACCATATCTAGTCACAGTGCACCAATTGCCAATCATATAGCCCTTATTACTAGCCATGAGCTCATTGACTGCAGCAGAGCCCCTATTGGTAGCCACAGTTCTCTCATTGTCATTCACATAGTCCTCATTACCAGCCGCAGAGCCCTTATTGCTGACCATAGCCCCCCCCCCCCCATTACTAATTAAAATGCCACTATTTAATTTTACAAGTCTTTCCCATTCCGCAATAGTTGCTTACTCCTCCATCCCTTGGAAGCTCTCCTCTACTAGGAGGAAATTACAATCAAGCTGATTGATCACGAGCATCAAGCCTCGGAACGGTGGAATAATGCCGTATACAGTCCTTTCTTGCAAACTCTAGTACACTTTTCATGTTGAGAGGTGGAGGAGATTTACTTTGTTACTCCCATTCTTTCAGTATGGCTATGAGAGCTTGTGCCTAATGTAGGTCCATATACTTTGTTCTTCACTTTGTTTCACCTGTTCTCTTACATGCTTTCTCCATGGCCTGTCTCCTCAAATTTTATATCTGCTGACTTAAAACTGGTTGCACGCTGGCATGTGGTGGCTTTAGATAGGCCAACTATAATCGGAATACTGGCTCCAAGAAGTGAATGCAAGCGACAGTCGTTCTGTGTAACCATAGCCAGAGGCGTAACTTGAAGCTCCTGGGCCCCAATGCAAAACCTGGAACGGGACCCCCAACTATAATGCTTTATTCATAGTACTGGGCTCCCTATATGGAGAAGAGAGGCCTTATGGGTCCCCTAAGGCTCCTGGGCCCGGGTGCAACCGCATCCCCTGCACCCTCTATAGTTACGCCCCTGACCATAGCCACCAACAGGGCGATGAGTGATAATTCGCTTATTAGTCGCTTCATTTCTGCTCACCTGACAAATATTCTCTGGTTGATCATTTTGTGTGAAGTCCTACTCATTTGTTCTTGAATGACTCGTGAACAAATTTGCGTAGAGATACCATCTACGAACGATATCTCGGGGGAACAACTAATGGACAATAAACACATTGTGTAAAAGCTTTCAAACAACTAGCATTGTTTTACAGACTTTTCTGAGCAATCGTCTGAATGATAGTTGCTCAGTCTAAGGCCTCATGTCCACGGTCGGATTTGGTTTGCGGAATCTGCATGGGTCAGCAGCGCGGAAGATCTGCAATTCAACGTGCCCATAGTGAAGCATCGGCATCTGCAACTGATGCAATTTAAGCATGCCTATTTGATTTGTGGACCATTTGGTGCGGAAAACAAATCGCAGCATGCTCCATGTCAGTGTGGATTCCATGCGGACGGGCTTAATAGAGGTTAGTGGGTACGGATGATCCACAGTGCTTCCGCAAATACAATTGCGGATACACTGCAGATTTAACCCTTTCCAATCCACTGTCTGACGTCTGAAGACATTATGATTTAAGGCTGTACAGCTCTGATGTTGGAAGACGTCCGTTGGGGTTCTCTTACTGTATATTGCCAGCCTCTCTGCTGTCGGAGCCTATTCAACGTATCACCTCATGCAGTACTGGCTTTAGCCAGCAGATAGCGTCGTTGTATAACAGCAGAAAAAGAGTAAGCCCCCCTAGGAAAACCATGATACAAATTGGATTGGAAAGGGTTAAAGGTTAAAATCAATTAGGGAGGTGGGGAAAAAGCTGGGAGGTGGGGTTATGGTTTTTTTTCCCGCGCTGATGATCTGCAGTACATCCGTGCAGAAAAACCATTACATCCCCGATCTCCTGCAAATGATTACCTGCAGGTCTCTTGCTGGGGAAATCCGATCCGCCCGTGGACATGATGCTTAAAGGTATCCTTATGGCTCTTTTACACGGCTCATTGCTGCATCTTGTGAGACTGAAGAATCATTAAGCTGAAACGCTGCCAGTGGTTGAGGGATGAACAATGATTTGTTCGCTTCTTGTTCATTGTTCAGTTTCTCCCGGCATATAAATCCCAACGACTTTTTGCCTGTGTAAACAGTCGTTCATCTATGAATGACTGCCTATTTACCGTAAATAGGGGTGGGCGACCGGAAGCAACTCCACCCCCCCCCCCCCTCCAGTGAGTTCAGCTTCAATTCACTGAACGATTACTGCCCCTGTGGGAAAGCATAGGAGTGCTAATCGTCCAGTGCAAAAGGACAGTGCAATCGTCCAGTGCAAAAGGACCGTATAGGTTGATTCTGCTCCTTCTAAATCAAGTTCAGGTTGGCTACATTTGGGAAATTGGAGGGTCCAGGTTAAAAGTATGTTTAAATCTATTTATTTATGGATGTATTCTGTACTGTAATTAAATGTAGCATTCACTTCAATAGAAATGCTCAGAGGCACAGTTCATGGGTTTGTAGACGCACATTAGTGTTGGGTCGCTTTATTTCTGTTTCATTAAATAAATGTAACTCAGTTTACATTCTGTATGATGTGTAATATGTTGAATATAATATCCTCTGAGTAGTTAAATATTAGGTTGAATGATGCGACGGGCAAATGGAGGGCTATGTAATGCTTGCAAATTGTCACGTCCTCGAATAGCCTTTGCTCTGGGTGATTGCATTTGTATGTCTATGGGCGTAGATTTAGTTTGAATGACGTCATCGGGAAGTCACCCAAGGGTCCTCATGATTCCTGCCTGGGAGACGCACGTTCAAAAGAGAACATGAAATTCTCTGGTTCTTTAGAGATAAAATTGTAGCTGTGTGCCCGTACATATCACGGTTATGTAAGTACAGACGGAGCTTTACAACTAGAATGAACAAGTCATTATGGTTTATATTTAGTCTATTCACTTTTAACATTACTCGGCCTTTTCTTTGCTGTTCTGCATTTTGCATTCAATTAAAGAAAATGTTTACTTTTGGCCAATTCTTATCCAAAATTTACATTGTAGACATCTAAGGCAATTTGAATTTGTTTTTTCTGCTCTTAGACTTATGTTAGTGCTGGAAGTAATAGTGTTAATCATCATAGTGCTGTGAGACGCATCTGGAGAACCACAGCCTTAGCATAAAGCTGGAAAGGAAGATGATAAGCAACCATGTTGAAGGCTGAATCTATCTAGATTGTTACAGTATCCCATACCAATGGTGCAACAGCTAATAGCTTGCAATCACTTATAGGGTTGCACAAAGCCTTGTTTATACTTTGCTGTCAGAGGCATTTGTGGCCAGCTGTTTTATATATATATTATATATATATATATATGTATGTATGTATGTGTGTATATATGTATATATGTATGTATATATATATATATATATATATATATATATATATATATATATATATATATATATATATATATATATATATATATATATATATATATAATCGCAGTAGCTTCACTTCTTAGTGCCCGTTTCATGTTTTGTTTTTTTATCCATATGCATCATTCTTGCATTTTCCTACTGGCTTTGGTTGGCAAACATATAACGGGATGGTAACATAGTATGTTAGGCTGAAAGAAGGCAATGTCCACATAGCTCGGCCTGTTTTCACCCCCCCCCCCCCCCCCCCTTATTGATCCAGAGGAAGGCAAAGAAAAAAACCAACTAGGCAGAAGCCAATTTAGGCCATTTGTCTTTATGGTCAGCACATTCTTGCATTCTTTTATTTCTAGAATGTGCCCATAAGAGAGCATGCTCTGACCACACCACACCATAACCCTCATTCAGGGTAATACAGCACACCAAATAATCAAACTGTAATACTTTAAATAGCTCAACACAACAAATTTAACAAGAAGTTTTCCCAAATTCAACACAAAATGCCACTTTTAATGACTTCTATAGTCTTAGAATGTATCCAATTCCTGCATGAGAAACGTCTTTAGTACTTAGTAGAGTAGCGCTTGCTATTATAACCTGCTACAAACTTGATGTATAGCCAGACATCCGCTTCTGTAGATTCTTAGCCAATTCCTCTTGGGCAATGGCCTCCAGTTCACTGATGTTCTTGGACTTGCAGTATGCATCCTCCTTCACATCCCACCAAAGATTATGGCGTTCAAGTCAAGCGACTGCGACAGATTCTCCTGAATCTTCTGGGACTTCTTCTGAAACCAAGCCTTAGTAGACTTTGAAAAATGCTTGGGATCATTGTCCAGTTTGAAGGTACAATGCTGCCCAAGCTTCTGTTTGCTCACAGAAAGCATGATGTTCTCTCCTAGGATTTCCTGATATTTTATTAAATCTATTTTGCTCTCCCCACACTTCAGGTTTCTAGTATTGGAGGAAGGAAAGCAGCCGCAAAGCTTCACCGAGCCATCGCCTTGCTTTACTGTAAGCCAGGTGTTCTTTTCAGCGTATACTTCTGTAGTGTACAGAAGTTGATGCGTGGAAGCTTCTGGATGTTTCTGGATGGTCTGTGTAGTCTTGTGCTTCTGTGTATTGTCAGTGTGTTTCATGTGAGTGAATATGACTTGTATTGCATAGCTACAGCACTGAATGGGTTATAGTCTGGGTTATGTCTGGAAAAGTATCTGTTTGTCATGTGACCTTGTTTTATATATGTAGTTGAAAAATGCATGAGTGGGAGTTTTTTCTTGGAGAGCGTGTTCATTGCAGTGGGTCGTGGCTAGTTCTATCTAGCTGTCTGACCAGAGAGGAGCTGGTCTACACATAGAAACTTTCAGTCTGTGTAGAGGGAATATGAAGGAGGCTCAGAGGATAGCAAACATGTGGTTTGGACCCCTTATTCTCCCCCTCCTGGAGGATTAAGTGAAAGCAAGAATCCCGAACAAGTGCAAGTTCCCACTGTGCAGTGCTGGGTGCGTTCTACAATTCCGTGAGTGTGTACCAGTAGAGAGTCGGTGAGTGTTTGTGGGATGGTATCCCGGAACAGAGAAGTACAGATAACTTGGCCTGTGTAATTCAATCTGTCCTTCCGTGTTTTCCTCCCTGTCACACCATGTGTTCTCCTGCACTGAATACCCTGCCAGTGGATGTAAATTGTGGACTGTATTGCAAGTTGTATTCCAGTAAACTGCTTTACTGACCGTTCCCGGTTCTGCCTTTAAACTTTTACCCTGGATGTGGACTTTTTATTCTGACATTAAGTCACCGCAGAGGACAGAACGATGGTGTCACATGTGACAAAACAACCAAGGTAAACTGCACAAGGTTAAACCCCTTTAATAGCCTGCTCTCGGGCCCTTGGACGTGTCTTTGGTTACCCTCTGGGTAGGAGACGGTAGTGCCACTGTGACAAGATCTACAACTAGATCCCGCCATCTCCTAGGCTGGGGCCCGCTCCTCGGACGCTGCACTCCATTTTTCCTCCTCCAAACATAACATTGATCCATAGCACTGAAAAGTTCCGCTTTTGTTTCGTTGCTCCACGAAACGGAATCCCAAAACTACTCTGGCTTAATTATACGGTTTTGCACATATTGGAGACGACTTTTCTTGTGCTTTTGGTCGAGAAGTCTACATCTTAGCGTTCAGGCATGAAGACTTCAGTGTTTAGTATGTGTTTTAATGTACAAATGGAAATCTCAGTGTCTGTTGCCACCAAATCTCACTAAGTCTTTTGTTACTCGGCTAAGATACTCGGCTAAGGCAGTACTCGCTCGAGTAATGTGCCTTAGTGAGTATACTCGCTCATCTCTAGGTAGAAACATAGCTGTCACCTAGTAGGTCCAGGTATTTGATGTTTTATTTCAAGCACACCTGATGCAACTAAGGAAGCCTTTGATTAGTTGCATCAGATGTACTTGAGACAACATCTAATTTGCAAATGTGTTCTCTTATAATGGATTCTGTTTGGAGGGTTGAATAATTTTGAGGCTGCAGTAGTCCTATAAGTTCTATTTTGTGTTAAATTTGGAGAAACCACTTTGTATATCGTGTTGAGCTATTTAAATTGTTCTTGTTTGATTACTTTTTTTTGCAAACCCCTGAAAGTTTGTAATTTTAGGAAACAAACCTAATTTGGAATAGGGGTTAAATAACTGTGATCGCAACTGTAGACTATACAAGGTATCCATGGAAATACCTACTCAGGAGCGAAAGAGATCTTTCCAGCATTGTACGAGGGAATGCGTGTGGAGCCGCTTGTTCCAGCGTTGTAATAACTGATGAAAATCAACTTAAGATGAATTAACATAACAATGCGTATATTCATTGGTGGCAATTTAAAAATGCCACAAATTAATTAATGCAATCAGTGAAAAAAAATGTCCTCTGATGACAAATTAGCGGCATGAGGCCGAGATGCAAATTTTGAAAGAAATAAAGACAAAACATATTGTAATGCACAATGGCAATGTCTCTACAATAAAAGGCAACATGAATGCAAGCTGCTAGGTGATAAAGTGCAGCTACAGTGTAGTATACAAATGGATAATAGTGTGCGATGGTAATTCTTTACAGGGAAGCAGGACAGAATACATGAGCTGCAGTAAATAGATTTCATGGGAGATTTCCAGGCGCAGATAGACTGACACATATGATGATTCTCACTGCTGTTCACCACTTCAGGCAGACCAGCAGCGCAGCAAGGGGTCACAAACCAGATCTTCCTCGTCTTAACAACGTGGACATGTTGACATACTTCCATTCTGCCATGTTCAATAATGTACATATTTGAATAGTCACTGATGGCTATTAACATAACATCAGTTAATAAAACTCCCTTTTTTGTTTCAAATCCTGCATTTATCTTTATCCTTTATGGTCAGAAATTGCTTTTTATATTAATTTGTCTTAAATTGATTCCCTTTAGTTATTTTAGTGCTGGAACAAGCGTGAGTCCCATACATACCCTCGTGCAAGCTGGAAAGATCTCTGGATAGGTATTTCTGTGGACACCTTGTATATGATATGTGTGCTAGAGACAAAATTGAGAGAGGACATAGCAAGTCTATATAGGCAAAGTACATATTAACCCTTTCCAATCCACTGTCTGACGTCTTCAGACATTCTGATTGAAGGCTGTACAGCTCCGATGTCAGAAGACGTCCGGTAGGGTATTCTTACTGTATATTACTAGCTACTCTGTTGTCGGGGGCCTCTCCAGCATGTCCCATACTGCAGTACTGGCTCTAGCCAGCAGATGGCGCCATTGTATAATGGCGGAAAGAGAAAACCCCCTAGGAAACTCTGAATCCAAAATTGGTTTGCAAAGGGTTAAGGTTAGCTACACATAGGCAAGTGCGAACTTGGGCCGAAAAACTCGACGTGCATTTTCACGGCAATGCAAGGCGTTTTCAGGGAAAAACCGCCTCCCATCACTTACGTAAAGTAGCGATCCTCCAACGTGGCTTTCAATTGCGTCGGAGGATCGGCAAGTGTTTTCAATGGGAAACTTCAAATCGCACTCGTGTGCACATCGCACGCCGTTCAATTGGTTTTACTGTCCCATTGAAAACAATAGGCGATTTGTTCCAAAGAACGTGAAAATAGGCCATGCAGCAATTTTTATTTTTTCCCGCACTGCGTAACTCATGTATATGATTCCATTCAAAAGAATGGTGTCCGTATTTGAGTTTCTCGCCCGCGTCGGACCGGCCTAAAACATAGTTCTGGAAAGGACTGGTTTATCTAGCATTCACATACTCCGGAGATGCCAAAGGAAGACTATTATTTTGCATGTTCAACATCCAAAATAATAGTGCAATAAACTTTTATAGTGATCTATAATAAAGTAATAAGTAAACATTATGAATGGTTTAAAGCTGCTTCCCAGGCAAGGGTTAATGATCAGGAGCACAAAACCCTGACCTCAGAGCTGATCTAATGATTTGGCAATGGTGGTCCTTCAAGGAAACATGTTTCTAATTTGTGTCTCTTATCTCCGGCCAGCTAGTAAACTATAGCATTCTAGTATCTTGGCACCGCCACGCGGTAACAACTACTAGTGACCAGAATGTTTGAGGCTAGTCCCTAGAAGTCTCCCAGAAGCAATAAAATAGTCGCTACATTCTTTTTTTTTTTTTTTCACTTTCTAATTGATCTTTGCTAGGTCGGAATTTGACGTTGAAAATATAGAAACCCCACAAATGTGATTGTTTCTCAAGTTAATAGGCGCCATTTTGTTCATATGTGTCATTAATACAATGTACAAAGTTACCGCAATCCATCGGATCAGGAAAAGATTTGACCTTTAAAATAGTTTCTAGCATGATTACTGTAATTTGGGCTGACACAGAGAATTTTGATAACTTTTTTAAACCGCAGTGTTAGCCAGACCTCTCTCATACGGGCGTAATGAGCTGCGCACGAGCACGCATCAAGTACGCAATGACATGCATACTTGCTATGTGCTGACGATCCCCATTGACTCTTGGCATGTATGCACACATAACACGCACCAAGCTTGTACATGCCGTGATTTTTTTCGCACATGCATTTCTTGCGCTGTGTGTGAGAGGACACAGTTAGGCCACTTTCACATGGGCGACAAAATCGTACGAGTTTCTCACAATGTGACAGTGCTACAAATCACATGTAAGTGAAGCCATGCTTTCCAATGGGATCCTTCACATTAGTGATATTTCGTAGGCTGCTACATTGCTAGAAAAAAATTCAATGGCTGTGATTGGTTCATCGAGCGCTGCAGTGATTGGCTGAGCCGCAGCACTCGAGAGCCAATCAGAGCCAGCGCTTCCTGGAGGCGGTGTTTTTGAACCCATGAACAGGCAGTGCTGGCTGAAGTGTGCCAGGGACCTGCGAAGTAGAAGTGCTGTGATGCGGACAGCGCCTGTTTGGTATTGTATTGATTTTTAATGCAACCAGGGCTTATTTACGAGGTAGGGCTTATATTTCAAGCCCCCCTGAAAAACCCAGCAAAAGAGCGCTACAAAGTTGCGCAACTTTGTAGCTCAACAAAATCGTGATTATAGATGCAATAAAACACAGCGATATTGCACGGAACACAACTGTCATATCACTGCGATTTTCTTGCGGCGATATTGCTGTCACCTGTGTGAAAGAGGCCTTAAAGTGTATGGAAGATCGGTAGTACATATTACACATGTGTAATAGACAGTGACCATACGCTCATGTGAGAGACGCCTTAGGCTCTGTTTAGTTCTGCCTTGGAGGCATGCAGGACTATATTTTCTGGTAACATGATGACAACTATGATGGAACCCAACAATCCCCATCATTGATGTCTATTATCTGATGCAACTGTTCCAACCTGAATTCTGTTTTTTATTTTTTGCTCCCACGACGGAACAAAAAAACCTAATTTATAACACAGATATGAAGTCGGTCATATTGTATGACATTTTGTAGCTGATTTCTGCTTTGGACAAGGCTCTGTTGTAAGCATGATCCACCAATAATAATAGATCACAGGGTACGCAACTGCTACTACCCCCAGTGACTACCTGTAACCTGTTGAGGAGCTCTGTGGCAAGGGAAGGCGTCATCAGAAATTGACCTATTGTATAAGTCAAGGTTTTATGTGGAACATATTTTTAAAGATTCTTTTTTTCGATGTCGCATTCTATATTTGAAAAAAAATCCTAAAACCCTGTAGTTTTCACTCTGACCTACAAGCCTAATAATAGTCTGACACTCCTGCTTGTGTAAAGAACACTTTTCCGCAGTCGTTTCATTATCATCACAGGCAGGAATACAATGAAAGGTGGCACCTATATATAGTTTAGGAGATCGGTTTTACAATTGGCCACTAGGTGGCTTCATGGCAAACTCTTTCAAAGTATGTCTGGTGGGAAAAGAGTGTACCTGCCCAATAATTAGGAGGCACTTCAAAGAATATATCTCTCAGAGGAAAGCTGCAAAGCTTCTGAGCTCTGGGTTCATTGTGGCCTGGTGATCTGAGAGAGATGGACGCTGCCTGCCAAGAAGCATGACAGGGGAGGACTGTGCTGACACCTTAATGGTATGGACTGTTGAACTGTAAAGTTGTGGCATTAGGCCTGATAGTGAGGGTAATGCTGATGTTTAGTTAGAGGCCAGATGGCCAGGTGTTTATTTAATGTGATGCATTGTATAAGGACTGTAATACAGTGCAAACATTACTCTGACCTGCTGAAGTGAAGCAATAAAAGGCTGGTAAATCCAGTTTTTAAAGGAAAACCACATTGTGGACCTGAGTTCCTGGAGCGTGGATAAGATGGCGGTCTGAGTATGACTAACCCTTAAGTTGTCATAATGGATAACACCCGATCCACCATTCACATATATGATGGTCACAGCTTATCTGCTCCCCCTGTCTGCACATTGACTTCTATAGAGGTTACAGAGCATTGCTAAAGCAATCTCCTAGAGAAGTCAACAGGTCCCCTTCTGTGTTGTGTGAATGTCTGATGTACAGCATATCTCTACAGAAAAAACAAGATTGCTGACCCCATAGTCATGTTTCACTGCCTGGCTTTAATTAGTGAAAAATATAAGTGATACATTCCCTTTAAATAGACGGAGCAATGTGATTATTTAGTGAAAATATTTAGTGCCTGGTGAGCGTGAGAGGATCGCTTCACCTGCATTAAGAGAACTGTGAAGATTAACCGTAGAGCTGACATTTCAGCAGGACACGCCACCTAAATTATTGACAAGTGTGATGTATTTTTAATGTGAAGTCATGGTGTAAAGTGCTGTAGTGCGGCTATGGTCACGGACAACAAAGGCTGGGCTTCCTTTATTAGCACACTGTACTGTATATATTGTCCCTCAGTACACACATGGGCTCCTACTGAATAATAATCATTTATGCAAATGCGTCTGATATATATATACTTTGTGCTAATGTGTCACAGATACCTGCAGGAGTAAAAGAAGAACTCGGCTACTTGGTATTTTCCTGATAAGTGTGAAGTGCTCCTTGTTCTGTATTGTCATTATCTTTCCAAGGACACACAATATGTACATTTTTGCCATTACTTGTTGTCTCACTATAGACATTGAAGATAAATTGTTACAGCACATCATCAATGCCTGATCATTCGGGGTCCAGCCACTTTGCCAACCGCTGGCACAAAGAGTCACTGGCATTATAAAAGAACTGCGCTTCTTTTGTTTCTGTCAGCACTGTTTGGAGTTTTTGGAAGTTCTAAGGTTAACTAGGGACTATAATAGACGAGCAAAGTGGCCTCGGATCAGACTTCCACCAGGGCTAGGCGACTTAGCTGGAAATGAAAATCTTGTTTTTGTTTTTTATCAATTTTTTCAAGTTTTCATTTTATTCTCAACTTTCGTTTTTTGTTTTTGTTGCTGTTTTTGTAAAAATACCAAGACGACACCGTTTTTCTATTAGAAAATGGCATACACAGCACTTCCTTAATATACACTTATCAAAATTGCATGGGACAATTCTGATAAATCGGTACTTATCAAGGAATTGCGTTGTATGCAATTCCCTTATGTAAAAGCATGTGGTACGAACCTTAGTGTTATACACCTGAAGGATGGTGTTCTATACCTCGGAGTCATCCCAACCCCCATGTACTATGCACTCACCCTATCATAGCCTCCTTCAATCCGCGCCTGGGTCAGGTAGCCAGCTCAAGGTTGACTTAGCCTTCCATCCTTCTGAGGTCGGTAACATGAGTACGCAGCTTGCTGGGAGGCAAAAGATGAATAGAGAAGACAATGGCAAACCACCCGTCAAAAACAGTCTGCCAAGAGAACATCACGTTGTGACCTCATCCGAGGAGTCAGTCATGACTCGGTGCTTGCACCAGGGGACTTTACCTTACCTTGGTGACAACTGGTATGCATGATATTATAGGAGAACCTTTAGATTTATTCCAAAAAGTTCCGCAAATGAAAATCTGTTTCATGCATCTGAACGGGACCTTTTTTGACTTTTTATTAATGCCGAGTGTAACACAATTTATGACTTTCTTGGTGACCCTTTTCTCCTTAACTTTCAGGGCCAAGGTGATTTACTGAAGAATGCCAAAAATGAAGCCATGGAAAACATGAGACAAATCCAACAGGCTTGTCTCTCCAGCGGTCTAAGCAAAGCTTCAAGTACAACAACTGACCCAAAATCCAAACGAGGCCTAGAATCAATTGAGGAGAAGGATACCGGGGAAGAAAATGGCCGCTTGTGAGCAAGAAACCCTTCCTTAACCCTTGACCCACCAGAGCTGCTGTCAGATACTCAAGGGTAGTGAGAGATCCTCGAATAGGGAAACATTCCAAACTAAGATAGTAGCGTTCATTGTGGTTACTGTTTCGACCTCACCTTCACAAATATGCCTACAAATTTTTGTAATAGTGAATGAATGCGTGAAGAGGATATTTTAACACTGACCACAAACTCTTGAGTTGAAAATCTCTACATGTTAAATTGTGCCATTTCATATTTATTATATTAACCATGTAGGGTTTATTACACCTGACCTAATTTCAGCAGTAGAAGATGGTCTCTATTAAGCGGCTCTGAGGCCTCCCAGCAATGCACTGTCTATCAAGGACACTTTTTATAGAAAAAAGTGAAGGAAAAGGTATTCTCTCAGTTCTTCATGATGTGTTGGTATGAAATAGCAGAAATTAGTTAGTAACTTATGGCTGTTAGAGTGTGTAAAAACCAGAGACTGCTCGTATGATGAACCAAATATGTTCAGGTCCCACAGAGCTTTCGGAAGATATCTGGGAGAAGAAGCCAAGTCCCCACAATGCTTTTTTTTTTTACACTGGCTATTTTATGAGAAAGAGACAATTTCTGTCAGGAAACTTAGCTTTTAACTCTACGTTGAAATACAGATTTTCACCTTAAGTAATAAATTAACATTCTAACATTTCACTTTTTTTTAATCACTAGTATGAAGATCTCCACCGGAGATGAGCTTGTAGTTTTATGTTACCAGGATCATGTGATGTTCTTCAATTTAACTAAATGCATTTGTTAGTTGCTTAGGTACAAAGTTAGCCCATGTGAAACTGCAATCACATGCTTGCTAGAGTGCAATAATGTAAACAACTTATGTATAAGGAGCCGTCTAATTAACCTGGACCAGTGAGCAAGAGAAAGTCGTCATTTTAATGGAAATTATCCGCTTTGTGCTCTCCCGTTTTAGAAGGGTTCCTCCAAGAATAGTTTGATTACAAATAGTCCCACTGCTGAAACTCTAAGGAATTAGGCTATGTTCACAGTACCGGTGTCTGTTCGGTCTAGCTGTTCCATTGTGGGAGAAGGTAAGCCAATGGACGCAAACTGATAACTTCCCATTTGCTTCTGTTTCCCTTCGAGACTAATGTTCGACAGAAAAAAAAAATGTTTTTGGTTCTGTCTTTTGAACTGGAGGCAAAAGCGAGTGTGTTTTAACCCTTTCCAATCCAATTTTGGATTCAGGGTTTCCTAAAAGGCTTTCTGTTTTTGCTGTTATACAACGGCGCCGTCTGCTGGCTAAAGCCAGTGTGTGTGCGCCAGAGAGGCTCCCACAGCGGAGTGGCTGGCAATAGACTGTAAGAATACCCTGTCGGACGTCTTCTGACATTGGAGCTGTACAAGCTTCAATCAGAATGTAGGAAGACGGCAGACAGTGGATTGGGAAGGGTTAAGAATGGAATGGTGACTAAAAATGGACAAACACATTTAAACTGAGGGTCATCTGTTTCAGTGCATGTCTAGGAGCATAAAAAAATAAGCATTTCCTTTCCGTTTAGCTGCTGCCACAGCAGAACAGCTAGACAGAAACCAAAAATACTAGTGTGAACATAGTCTCAGGTGTAAACACTTTTTAGAAAGTATTGAATTTTCCTGCCATGCCACCACAGGGGAACTGAAGCATTGCACAAAGCCCATTGAAATTAATTGGCTTTCCATGCCATTTTTGGGCAGGATGGGCCCTCCACCTGTTGCTGCCCTCTACCCCGATTATTGATGGACGTTTCAGATGAGGGGCTCATGTCTATTACCTTAGAATTCCCTAATGCGGTATTTGGAAGAGAGTTTTCTAAATCAGACAACCTATTTAAAGGGTATTAGCGCCATAGCTAGTTATCCTCTATCCACTAGATAGGAGGTAACTTGATGATTGATGGGGGGTCTGACTGCTGACACCCACCGATACTGAGAATGCATATGCACCTCCACTCCATTTGATTCAATGGAACCCTAGAGATAGCCAAGTGCTTGAACTTCTGTGAATAGGGGATACCTTGCTATGGTGGGAATGCCATTTAAGGGATTTTATGATGAATGGAATAGACAGATGATGAATAGAACTACAGGAGTATCACTTCTTAATTCCTCTAAAAGTCTTACTGCATAGTCCGAAACAAAAGCTGGTTAAAACAGTGAAGCATGGTTGCCTATCATAAGTATTTATGGCAGGGGGTAGACTTTTAAAGGATATAGCTATACTTCTAAGGCTGAGCTCACACGAGCGGGTCGGATTCTGCATGTGGGAGGCTCTCAGCAGATTCCGGCTGTGAGCCTGACCTGTGACCCTGCGTACCTCTCTTAAGGGGGTTTTCCCAGGAAATACTATTGATGACCTATCATCAGGATAGGTCATCAATAGCTGATCACCCAGGGTCTGTCGCTCAGGACCCTGACCAATCAGCTGAGCGGGCGCATGCTATCAGCGCCGCAATAACAGAGGTCAGAGCAGAAGCCTCTGCGCCGATCTCTGTGTAGTGGCCGGCGCTTGTAACTGCAGGCAAGGCTCTCATTGAAATCAGTGGGAGCCATGCCTGCAGTTACAAGCGCCGGCCACTAAAAGGAGGTCGGCTCAGAAGCTTCTGCTCCGACCTCTGTGTATTTGGAGCTGAAGTCTTTGCGCCTACCTCCGATGTAGTGGCCAGCGCTTGTAACTGCAGGCACAGCTCCCATTGATTTCAATGAGAGCCATGCCTGCAATTACAAGCGTCGGCCACTACACAGAGTTCGGTGCCGCTCTGACCTCTGTGTTATTGCATTGCTCATAGCATGCGCCCGCTCAGCTAATCAGTCGGGGGCCCGAGCTACGGACCCAAGCCGATCAACTATTGGTCATCTATCCTCATAATAGGTTATCAATAGTATTTCACTGGAAAACCACTTTAACTGTACTACGGATGATTTCGGAGGCGGTCATGCGCAGTACAGTTTTTTTTTTTTGTATTTCCCGCACTTTTGCTTAGCGATGACGCGGGTACCAGCAGTTTATACGCGATGTTAATTGCATATGGGCTGCAGGTCGGGCGCCTCCATTGAGATTAATGGATACCTGTCTACACGGATTCAGTGGCAAAATAGAGCATGCTGCGATTTTTCTTCCACTTGCAGAATACGTAATTTGTATCCTCAAGTGTGAAGGAAAAATCAAAAATGCATGCCTTTCAATGCCCGCGCTTTACCACCGAAAGCCAGCGCAGGCGCCAATTCCAGAATCCACTGTACAAATCCGGTCGTGTAAGCCCGGACTAAGCCAGATTTGCTCTCAGAGCGGTCCTCTACCTTCCCCTTCACAACAGTGAATAGTCCTATATCTGCTATCCTGTATGAGAGATCTGTCCACGATAGAAGATGAGCTAATGTAAAGGGAACAATAAATCCAAGTAAAACGCCTTCTACATGTCTACATATTTGCCACTTGTATACACGGGCTTCATAGATATGCTGTGAATTTGTCCTTTAACCATAAAAATAAATTGTCTCTTATTGTTTATTCCAAAACTACAAATCAGTTTTCAGAACTGAATGTTGCGGTTTGCGGAGGACCGATTACAACTACTCCGAGCGGGCAAGCAGTTTGAATTACAGTAGGCAACCAAGCACATACATAATTACTTATGTATAAGAGTCTATTGTCGGTCCCATTGTGACAGTCTTAAATGACTCTCCGATTCTGTCCACGTATCTGTCAGCACAATAGGGTCATGCTAGCTGTACACATGAGATAGCTGGTTGGAGCATTGGGTTGTCGGCTACTTCTCCTGACACATCATTAAATATTCACACTCGGAGCAGTAGAACTAGTGGATTTATTTCAATAGCATGTAGAGGATAAACTGTTAGCATCCAACCTCCAATTGTGTTCTGTTCCCGACAGCATTCATCCAATGATGTAATAAATGTACATGGCCAACTTATGTTTCACCAGGTTCAATTACGTTCGAAGATACTGAAACCAACTTGGTGGCAGTGACCTCACTGACACTTATTGTAAACAGCAGTCATAGACTATGAGAACTTTGTGTGCTTCCCGCACATATCAGCTATTTGCACCCGCTCATCGATCTACTACTAATGATGGCCTCTAATGTTGTCCAGGTACTGCCGTGCCACCACAGGGAAACTGAAGCATTCCACAAAGCCCATTGAAATTAATGGGCTTTCCATGCCATTTTTGGGCAGGCTGGGCCTACCCCAAATTAATGATGGAGGTTCCAGACAATGGGCTCATTTCTATTAACTTAGATTTCCCTAATAGGGCATTTTCCATTAAAGGTACACTCTGGTAAAATTGTGTTATGCCTTGTGTGCCTATGGATGTGGTGCATGACACAGAGATTCAAGAAACCCAATATGATGATCACTGTATCCATATATAATACAAGACACTAACAAAACCCCATCTGTATGCACAAATCCTTTGATGGCTTGCAATGTAATAAAGTGACCATAATGTAATAATTGTTCCATTACTACTTCAATTAATACTTTTTTTTTTACTATATAGAAATTAGTTAAAACATGTTGCAAAGTTCAGTCATAAAAAGTTTAGCTTGGTGCTATATGCTTAAGGGCCTTTTACATAGTTGATAATTGGCCAAACGAACGTTTGTAACAGTGTTCATTCCCAATTATTGCTCCCATCAAACAGTCATTTGTCAGCTGTTTGCATTTTTCATGCTCGCCAAAAAAAAAGAATAATTCGTTGGCAGTACATCTCCCCATGTAAGACACAGCACTCCCTACACTGTGATGCCTCCTGTAGGTGAATGAAGCGGATGCAGCTGGTGGTTTCTGCTTGCCATTGTCTGTCAATCTACTAAAAATTTTGTAAAATAATCCCCCCCCCCCCAAAAAAAATTAAAAACTGGAAACCTTGATAAACTACAAATCCCAGCACAACCTAGTAATAATAATCACACAGTGGATCACCGAGGCATAACAAGGCTCTGCATCATTTAAGGCCCTTTTACACATTGTAACATATTATTTTAGGTTGAAAACAGACTTGTTTCCATCCAGTTCAGCCTATTTTCCTGTAATGTTGATCCAGGGGAAGCCAAAACCCCCCAATGAGGTAGAAGCCAATTCTCCTCATTTTAGGGGAAAAAATTACTTCCCAAATCCAAGTCTGGCAAGTGAATAACTCCCTGGATCAGCAACCAAAACAGGCTGATGTTTAGCCGAAAGAACATTAGAATGGCCGTGACTACCAGATTACTACTTTTGCAAGCATCCCTGCGATCAGCTGACAAAGAGTAAACACTTGTTTGTCAACCAATTGCATCTTTTAAGTGGGCTAAAAAATAATTTTTTTGTCAGCTGCATATCTCCCCATGTAAACAGTGGATGTGCTGCCAAGAATATGTAAAATGTATGGTGCCCGAACGATTGTAATAATCCCCCCCCCCCCCACTGATTACCCCAAGCTATGTTCCTTCAACTGGAAATGGCAATAAAGTTTTTTACTGACAGAATTCGTTCTATTGCAAATGGTTCTGGCCCTGCATCTATCATGGCTAAGAATCTTGGTTTTAAAATGGGAACAGAAGTGTATCTGTAGCAGCGATAGAAACAGAGCTACGGGCATCTGAATCTGAATTACAGCGGTACTTCAGTCTGTGTGCAAAACAGTGGGAGATGAGTAGGCAGTAGAGAATGATCTGTCATTTTTCTGTCTATGCCCCCATCCCAAGAAAGGAGTAACATGGACTTTTGATCATTTTATCACTCTCCTTATCAATCAGAGAACACATTTGCTCTCTTATTGTCACATATAGGGGCCTTGTTTTTCTAGACTTTGGCATCTAAATATTCTTTTAACGGGAACAAAAAACTACATGCAATTGGCATCACCAAATCTATAGCAACACATACTATAAACAGTATTTATTCAACACAGCAAATTCTGTAAAAAAAAAAAAAAAAATTTTTTAAACATAATTACCATAATAGCCCTTTTCTGTTCACCTCACTCCCTCGAAAAAGTATTCAAAAAGTTATTTATACCTCAAAATTAAACCCCAAGAGGCTCTCGTACAGCTCTGATGATGGAAAAATTAAAATGCTGTGGTCTTGGAATGCGGTGACATACAAAAAAAAAAGTTTGCAGGGAAAAAAAGTGTTTATCGTAAAGCATAATAAAATCTATATATTGGTGTTTTCTAGAGATGAGCGAACGTACTCGGATAAGCACTACTCGTCCGAGTAATGTGCCTTATCCGAGTACCGCTGTACTCGTGCTGAAAGATTCGGGGCGCTCCGCTGCTGACAGGTGAGTCGCAGCGGGAAGCGGGGCAGAGCGGGCGGGAGAGAAGGAGAGAAAGATCTCCCCTCCGTTCCTCCCCGCTCTCCCCTGCAGCTCCCCGCTCCGCAGCGCTTAGGAGCCCATGCAGCGGCCGACGTATTCCGGCCCGAAAGATAGTTCTAGGACTATCTTTGCGGGCCGGCGTGAAAGTGCTTGGTGCTATATTGGCCTGACTGGGCGCTTTCACATCGCGGAAATACTGCCATGTTGTGATCTGATGCATTTGAATCCAATGCGTCAGATCGTAGCGTATATCGCCTGGCCGTGAAAACGGCAGCTGATATACGCCCATGTGAAAGAGGCCTTAGGCTGCTATTACATGGGCTCTAGCAGCTGCTGCTAGTGCTCTCATTTTTCTAACAATTACCAGGTTGAATCTGCAAGTACAGGCGCAACCCAGCAATTAGCGCTGTTACACGAGCATTAACAGCACTCGTATTAGTAGCCTTAGGGGAGTAAACAAGCGCGCCAATTGACTTGTTATATCATTGATGCTTTTCCGGGCAGGAAATCTGCCGGTGTATAGTGTCAAACACAAGGATTCCCACTAGGGTGTTCTCTGAATCCCTGTGTCATGCACTAGACATAACACCATGTATTTGTTTTGCCCAGAGTGTTCCTTTAAGATTGTTTGCAGTTTAACAGCAGCCATCTGTCTGTATACATGGTAATTTGCCCAAAAGGGTAACCATTATCATCATGGTGAAGAAATATATGACCTATGTCATTTACATTGGCCGTTATATTTGGACAGTTTGTTCATGTGAATAGCGCCATCATCTGTGTGACATAACTGACACCTTTGACACTTAATTGATTCTGTTCTCTTCCAAGATGAGATGAAACGTAGGCTCACACCTTGCATGGCGATTAACATATGGATTTCGGTAAGGAAAACCGGAGAGGGATACAATTGTTTAAATGCTATTGTTAGGCCACTTAGAGACAAGTATATTTTTAGTCTATATTTGGTCCATGATATGGAGCTTACGTAAGTCTATGTAACTATTTAAATGCCCATATGTTTCGCCGCCGTCATTCAAAAATGTAGCGTGCGCTAGTTTGCCCGTTTTTGCCTGCATTGGTATTATTTTCTTTGGCAGAAATACTGATATTTGCCCAGCAGAAAATAAAACCAATGACGGCAAATACAGATCATACAGTGATGACATATGGTTACAATGCCATCTGTAACCTGCCCATACCCTACAGCTGTATTACGGACATATTACATTACACTTGTGTGAAACCGGCCCAAACCACCATCTCTGCGTATTACTAGAAATGACATTTAAAAACAAAAACAGTTGAAATGTTCATCATTTACTTTTAGCATTTTTCTAAGTAGGAAATACATTTATTTGGGTAACACCAGGGTGCTTCTAAACTATTAAATGGTGCCCACCTTCGTCTTAAATAAGAGATGGCAAATTATGCAGTGGTAGACTGTACATCGGCTAAAATGATGCCCACTTGCAGTCACGGTAGGGTGCCACCTAAGAAGTTCTCCCCTGGCCTGAGGCATGGTGCACCTCTGGGTAACATTTCAAATTGGAGCTGTATAATAAGGAGTTATTCCAACTTATTAATCGTGCATTGCAGATCCTAAAAAGGCAAAGAAAGATGCAAAATACTTAGTTGCGAAGACAGATGAAAACCTTCATGGGATCCCAACCATTTTCTACACACACAGATCAATCTGTGACTCCATGCCATCTTGTGCTGACTGGTCCAAATATCCATCTTGTGCTGACAAGTCCCAAATTAATACATGAACAGATATTGAAGAGAAGTCTAATGAAATACTAATATCAGCTGTTCAACAGAACTAGTCACCATCTATGTCATTAGTAGCCTCCCCAAATATTGTATTGGCAATTTGCTGTGTACACCAACTTTGTGCTCACCATAGCCATCAACCACCTGTGGTTGGACATTTTTTCAATCTGTGGTCATCACGATTGAAGCGAATTGAATTGCTGGTTGACAGGGAATGTTTCGGCTTGCATAGCTTTTTTATGTATTTTAGAATTCGAGTTTAGGACAGAGTAGATGAAACCCATGATCTGTGTACTGTGGATAACTGTACTGTCAAACCTTTGCTCCGTAGATCAGTAGATGGGTACTCTAACGGCATATAACCCTGTCCTGCACCTTTTGATCGAAAATGCAGCCTATGACTACAGTGCAACGTTCTACTCAGATGTAAATCCGTCATGGTGTTAGAATTCATTGTGTGTGGTTCTAGCTCCTGCCTCCGACTACTTATGTCTCTTCGGTACTTTGCTTGACTGTAATATTAATGTGCTCATTCGACTATTTTGATGCCAGGAGAAAGGGCAAGTAACCAAGGCTGATGGGAGTTTCAAACTGAATCCCTTCCCACGAAATGGTAGTAACGTGTACACTTCTTACTGCTGGTGAGTTCTGCCTTATGAAGTTAGTGGGATAAACTCATACAACACTTGGTCTTGGTGGGAATTGGACCTACTTGGAACTCAGGGCATGGGCCTTCCACCTGGCTTCAGAAGGGTTATCGGGCTGTGTGTTCTCTAAGCAAGATGAAATACAAATCTATTTATTGAAGAGCACAGCTTTTATTTTGAAAAGCTACCTTTTTAATGTATTTGAGTAAAAAAGATATTATGTGCTAACTTTCTGAACTGAAGTGATAATTTAATATTTTGTTCTCCCTTTTTTTGGTTTATCTTTGTGTTAATCCCTTTGTATCCTTGAAGGTCTGCTTAACATCTACAGATTTCTTGGCATTGATGGGGTTAATTTATTCTTAACCTTGTTTTATGATTAACACTAACATGTTATTTTGCACATTACTGGGAAATAAAACTATCAACAAAATAAAGTGTGTTGTCCTGCTGTTGGGTCTTTTTCCGGTTTTATTACAGTACTGTGCAAAAGTTTTAGGCAGATGTGGAAAAAAATGCGACAATGTAAGAATGCTTCCAAAAATAGAAGTCTTAATAGTTTGCTTTTTGTCAATTAGCAAAATGCAAAGTGAATGAACAATAGAGAAAGAAATCTAAGGCCGAATGCACACGGCCGGGGTCGGATTCCGCATGCGGGATCCTACAGCGGAATCCGACCTGGTGCCTTGCCGGTGACCACTGCGGAACCCTGCTTACCCGTCTGCAGTGTTCTTCATCTGCAGTGTGGATGTGCCGGTTGGCGCACATGCAGTGCAGAAGAGGCCACGCCGTCGCTAGGCAATGACACAGATTCTGTGGCCCATTCTGCAGTTACCGCTGTGGACAAGGCCGCGGATCAAACAGCTTTTCTTGACTTCAATGGTAGCCTTCCACGTGGAATACACGTCGAAATAGAGCATGCTGCGATTTTCTATCCCCAAACTGAAAATCGCAATTGATTTCCACTCCTGGGCAGGGAAAAGCGATTTTTCCATAGAATGCTATGGGCAGTTTTTGCTGTGATATCCGGAGGTGGACGCCCGCTCTGGATTTCGCAATGCAAATATGCCTGTGCGCATTGTGCTTAAATCTGATCCATCTTTGGTGTGACCACCCTTTGCCTTCAAAACAACATAAGCGTTTCCAGGTACACTTGCACACAGTTTTTAAAGAAATTGGCCAGGGAGGTTGTTTCAAACATCTTGGAGAACTAAGCACACATCTTCTGTGGATGTCGTCTTTCTTAAATCCTCCTGTCTCTTCATGTAATCCCAGACTTGATATGTTGAGATTGGGGCTTTGTAGGGCCAAATCATTACTTCCAGGACTCCTTGTTCTTCTTTACGCTGAATATAGTTGTTAATTGCATTGGCTGTATGCTTGGGGTCGTTGGCCTGCTGCAGAATAATTTGAAGCCAATCGGACACCTCCCTAATGGTATTGTGTGATGGATAAGTAGCTGCCTGTATTTCGCAGCATTGAGGACGCTATTATTACCGACCAAATCTCCAACTCCATTTGCTGAAATGCAACCCCAAACTTGCAAGGAACCTCCACCATGCTTCACTGTTACCTGCAGACACTCATTATTGTACGGCTTTCCACCATGCTTCACTGTTACCTGCAGACACTCATTATTGTACTGCTCTCCACCATGCTTCACTGTTACCTGCAGACACTCATTATTGTACTGCTCTCCACCATGCTTCACTGTTACCTGCAGACACTCATTATTGTACTGCTCTCCACCATGCTTCACTGTTACCTGCAGACACTCATTATTGTACCGCTCTTCTCCATGCTTCACTGTTACCTGCAGGCACTCATTATTGTACCGCTCTCCACCATGCTTCACTGTTACCTGCAGACACTCATTATTGTACTGCTCTCCACCATGTTTCACTGTTACCTGCAGACACTCATTATTGTACCGCTCTTCTCCATGCTTCACTGTTACCTGCAGACACTCATTATTGTACTGCTCTCCACCATGCTTCACTGTTACCTGCAGACACTCATTATTGTACCTCTCTTCTCCATGCTTCACTGTTACCTGCAGACACTCATTATTGTATCGCTCTCCACCATGCTTCACTGTTACCTGCAGACACTCATCATTGTACCGCTCTCCACCATGCTTCACTGTTACCTGCAGACACTCATTATTGTACCGCTCTCCACCATGTTTCACTGTTACCTGCAGACACATTATTGTACTGCTCTCCACCATGCTTCACTGTTACCTGCAGACACTCATTATTGTACCGCTCTCCACCATGTTTCACTGTTACCTGCAGGCACTCATTATTGTACTGCTCTCCACCATGCTTCACTGTTACCTGCAGACACTCATTATTGTACCGCTCTTCTCCATGCTTCACTGTTACCTGCAGACACTCATTATTGTATCGCTCTCCACCATGCTTCACTTTTACCTGCAGACACTCATTATTGTACCGCTCTCCACCATGTTTCACTGTTACCTGCAGACACTCATTATTGTATCGCTCTCCACCATGCTTCACTGTTACCTGCAGACACTCCTTATTGTATCGCTCTCCACCATGCTTCACTGTTACCTGCAGACACTCATTATTGTACCGCTCTCCACCATGCTTCACTGTTACCTGCAGACACTCATTATTGTACCGCTCTCCAGCCCTTTGGCAAACAAACTGCCTTCTGTTACAGCCACATATGTCATATTTTGACTCCTCAGGCTAGAGCGCCTGCTGCCATTTTTGTGCACCCCATTCTTCTATTTTCACGCTTATCCTTGTTTCTAAGCTGAAGGTATGGTGTTTTGTCTACAGTTCTTCCATGGACACCACTTGTGGCAGACTTCTGCGAAGCAGATGACCGTGCTAGATATCTTACAATTTTGAAGGGAAGTAAGCATGATGTGTATTTCATCTGCTGCCCTGTTTCCTTGGCCGACAACTGCGTCTAGACATGGGTGATGGTGTGCTGCACCTTTGGGACTGGCAGCGCACAGTATTCAGTATGCAGTATTCCTAGGTGAGAGGAGCACTTTGCTGCGTATCTGCACCCATGCTACACATTTCAAAATGGTTTTTAATACGGAAATGCTGCAGAGTTTGCTCGGGAGTTTTCCTTTCCTCAGAGAGTGTTCACATTGCACTGTGAAAAGACACCCAAACAAAGAGGAACGGAGCCATTCATTTGTACTGTAAAACGGACACCTAGTCGGTATCTGCTTTTCAAAGTTCCTGTTCCATTCCATTTTACTTGGAGTGCAGAATAATGTAATGGACTGCATTATTATAAACCACAAATAAAGCCGAAACTAAGAGAAACCTCGTAAACCGGACACCTATGAGGTTTTATGGGGAGGGGTCTGGCGGCACAGAAGGAGCACTGTTACTTAGAAGGGAGTCAGGGGTACAGAGAGATTACTGTTTTGCTCTGTTCACACTAGAGTTAAAGGGGTTTCCAGGAAAATACTATTGATGACCTATGATCAGGATAGGTCATCAATAGTTGATCGGCCAGGGTCTGTCGCTCGGGACCCTGACTGATCAGCTGAGCGGGCGCAAGCTGTCAGCGTCACAAATACACAAAAGTCATAGCGGAAGCCTCCATGACGACCTCTGCGTAGTGGCCAGCATTTGTAACTGCAGGCATGGCCCCCATTTAAATCAATGAGAGCCGTACCTGCAGTTACAAGCGCCGGGCACTACACGGGAGGTCGGAGTGGAGGCTTCCGCTTCAAATACACAGAGGTTGGAGCGGAAGCGTCCACGCCGACCTCTATATAGTAGCAGGCGCTTGTAACCCCATTGATTTCAATTAGAACTATGTCTGCAGTTACAAGCGCCGGCCACTACACAGTGGTCGGCACAGAGGCTTCCGCTCTGATCACTCTGTATTTGCGGTGCTCTCGGCATGCACCCGCTCACCTGATCAGTCAGGGTCCTGAGCAATGGACACCGGGCGATCAACTATTGATGACCTATCCTGATGATAGGTCACCAATAGTATTTCCCTGGAAAACCCCTTTAAGGCTTTCCGTCTATCTGTTCCATTTTTAGAGCAGAGAAATGAAAAGGGAAAGGTTTCTGTTTACTTACTTTTAATTATGTTTTCTTTTTTTTGTTACTAAAACAAATAGCGCTGCATTATTTAGTCACTGACTAGTGATGTTAGCCGGTCTTAGAATGGCAGTATTATTTAATCACAGTATGACAGTGTTAGCAGTCACAGTATGGTAGTGTTATCAAGTCACAACTTTTATTAGGAGCAGATTCAGGCGGAGT
Organism: Eleutherodactylus coqui; assembly: GCF_035609145.1. Classification (NCBI taxonomy): domain Eukaryota; kingdom Metazoa; phylum Chordata; class Amphibia; order Anura; family Eleutherodactylidae; genus Eleutherodactylus; species Eleutherodactylus coqui. The sequence goes on along the minus strand of NC_089844.1, from coordinate 59,698,163 downwards.
GCCTAGGGCAGCATAAGCTGCAAATACAGCTCGGCATCTACGGTCTTCAACGTTGCCTGTTTCTTTGTGCTTCTTTAAAAGAGCCTGAACAGACATCTAGAAACTCCAGTCTGCTTGGAAAGCTTTGCCTGAGAGAGATCTTGCTGATGTAGTATAACTACCTTGTGTTTTGTTGCTGTTGCCATGGTGTATGACCTGTCTTCCACAACCTCTACTTTGTAGCAGAGTTTGGCTGTTCCTCACCCAGTATTAAGCCTTTTACACAGCTGTTTCTCTTTCAGTTAAGGACTGTACTTCAACCTATGTATGAAAATGCTGATCATTATCACACATTTGATAGAATTGGTTAATTATACACCTGACTATAATCCTACAAAATCCCTGACTTTGTACAAGTGGGTTTAGAAGAATTATTGACTTTTGATTTTTCTTTTGTTCATTCATTCTGCATTTTGTTAATTGACAAAAAAAACTATTAACACTTCTATTTTTGACAGCATCCTTACTTTGCAGCATTTTTCCACAACTGGCTAAAACTTTTGCACAGTACTGTATATTGATGCTTTCTAATGAAAAACAGGTAGGGATCACTAAGGCATGGATTATATGGCACAGGATCACTAGGGGCTGGACTCTGGTGCCATTGGATGACCCGGATCAAGATATGCAACCATTGCATTAATAATGATGACCAAAAACGGATTCACTGGATGATCTAAAACTGCCAGTAGCAAACTGGTATCTTCAGAGATTCATTATACTATCAGCAAATCACCCACACACCAACAACCATAGAGCTTACAGCACACAAACATTTTGCTTCACCACCTGTCAGTATATTGATAGCTAGGCGTCTGATGTGATTCCTCTGCAAAAGAGATAGTTTCCAACTTAAATCAGGGGTTAATAACATTTTGTAGCTCATGAGTAATAAGTAAACTTTTGTAAAGTTCGATTTGGCCGGTCAGCCAAACTTTTGCAAAAAGTTCTGCTTGGTCCAAATTAGTTGGAACCAAACTGGAAGTTCACCAAAACACCTAAAATTGTTGTATAACACTGTCTATGAGCCATAAAAGCCCCCAATTAAACTCTTGAGTGTGTCATACAGCCCTTAGGCTGGTTTCACACGGGTGAGTGTGATATTGGGCCGTGAAACACGGCCAGATATTGCACTCACCAGTGTTCTATTTGCCTGCGGGCACGAGGTGTTTTTGTATCAATAGCATCACTTCAGGAAAGTAGTGATCCGCGAGTGGTTCCCATTGTTTTCAATGGGACACCTTGCATTGTACTTGCGTGCACCTAGCAAGTGGTATGATGCTTTGCCTGCCCCATTGAAAAGAATGGTCGATGTGATGCAAGGTACGCCTAAAGATTGGACATGCTACAATTTTTGGGAGGTGAAAAAAATCGATCCAGTGTATGACCCCATTCAAAAGAACAAGGCATACACAAGATTTTTGGCCGTATGAAGCCAGCCTCATACAGCTTTTACACAGTGTTATACATCAGTTTTCAGCAGACCCAGTTGAATTCCTAATTTCTAAAAGCTTGGTTTGGGTGCGTGCTGAACCAAATTTTTAGCAAAGATCAACCCAAAATAGGGTTCTACGGGTTCGGTTTGCTCAGTACTACTCACGAGCCACTTTTAAACAGATGTACTAAGACACACATCTTGAATATTAAAAGGGAAAAGCATAATAATATGTAAAGTGATAGGAATTCACCCTATGATTGACTTCCAGTAATTTGGTCCTAGCCTTAGTACCCAGTTATTGTAATGCTATATCACTGATGCCACTAATGCACAATAGTCTCTGTAGCGGCCTAAAGCTGCGACACCAAATGCAGGGCATTTGTAAGCCACATAAGGCTCTTAGCCAAGTGGTTGGGGAACACGGCCGTACATCATAAGGTAAGTGGAGAGCAATACAGCCGCAATATAAAGTAAGCAGAGCATAAATCACTATAGTATGTCCAGACTGCCACAAGAGACCGATCAGGCATAATATAATTATAGGTAACATAGTCAATAACAAGTGCACAAGTATGTGATTAGTACTGTATGTACTAAAGGACTCTGGATAAACACTGCTTTATATGGATGTGTCCTTCCTTAACTGGTCTCTCGATGTAATATATCCAGAGATGTATAGTATGACACACGATGTTAAAACGGAAAAAATACGTCCGATGAATGCAAACTGTCAGCCATTAGAGATCAGCGAGCACCCAAATGCTCGGGTCCGCATTATTTGAGTTGAGCTTTTTTGGAAAATTTGAGAGCTCTACTCGAGTAACGAACCCCATTGACTACAATGGGAGACTCGAGCATTTTTGTATGTGGGTCTCTCTCTCTCTCCCACCCTCTCCCACCTTCTCCCCCTCCAAGGGTAAAGGTGGAGACAACTGTAAACCATTGGTTAGATTAGCCATCCAATTAGATATCCCAAGGGTCCTTTTATATGGGACATCCATTAATACAGGAACGAGCAAAGCTGAGTGAATGGAGGCGGAGATGACTGGGCATCATTCTGGACCGCTCACCTCCATTTACAGTAAACAGGCAGTCCTTCCAAATGAATGACTGCCTGTTTACACGGGACGATCCGTCATTCTATTTAATGCATGCATAAACTGAACAATGAACGAAAAGTGAGCAAATTCTTGTTCGTCGTTCCATTGGCATCCAATTAGACTGAACGACAGATTCTTGCCGGATGTGGGAATCTGACGATTTATCAGCTTTTGTAAAAGGGCCCTTTAAAGCTTTCAAGTCTGTTTGTAATACCTGTAAGTGAATAGAAATCTTTTTTCTTTGCTTCCAGATGATGAAGTTCCGTCCTGGTCATGTGACACACAAATACATGATATAACTCTGATACCTGTACAGTGAAGCTAGCCGTAAGCATAAAATAGCTGGTTGCTAAACACATGTACAACCAACAGCTATCTTCCCTAACCTTCAACTCGGCATACATTTTAACGCTACAGTATAATATGGGATTGCCTGTGATGTATCATTAAACTGTAACATTACTGTGAGTCACTCGTAAGCAACCGGGCAGCAAATGCAAAAAAAAATCTCATCTGGTTACTTGTGACTTTAATCCTAAAAAGGGCCACTGTCATGTATGAGTTGCGATTACGCCATGGTTTTAGCACAGCTCATGGGCAACCAAATTTTGTTGTTGATTCCTAGTCTAAAATGGACAGGGAAATAAGGAGATGCCTGCCAGGGAATCCATCATGCAGTCCTTGCTTTTCTGATAGTGTAATGGTTCACAGATAAGGGACCCGGGTTCTTTTTGAGTAAGGTGACATGGGAACAAAAATAGACCTTTGTTTGAGGATAGATAGGATGGTGCAATTCATACCAGCAAAACCACATGGTATGACTAATTATAACGGACTACCAGGTACTGGTACCTTTGCCTAAGGGCTTCTACCCACTAGCATTTTTTTTAACGCTGCAATATCGCTGCCTTTTTTTCAATGGGACTTTCTAATGTTAAAATCGCATCGCACAAAAATCTCAAAAGCACAAACTTGCGATTTTTGTGCAATGCGATTTTAACACTAGAAAGTCCCATTGAAAAAAACGTAGTGATATCGCAGCGTTAAAAAAAAACAAAACAAAAAAACGCTAGTGGGTAGAAGCCCTAACTCCAAATTCAGCCATAACATCGCATTAAGGCTTCTTTCACATGAGCGCATATCGGCCGGCCATTTCACGGCTGGCCGATATGCGCTGTGATCTGATGCATTGGATTCCAATGCATCAGATAACATGGGTGTATTTGCGAGACGTAAAAACGCTAGGTCGGCCAATATAGCACCGGGCGTTTTTACGTCGAGCCCAAAACATAGTTCTGGAACTATGTTTGGGCCGGAATACTCTTATGGGAGCCCATGGCAGCTGCCGTAGGTGGGAGGGAGTTTGGCAGCGTGGCTGCTAAATCTACCTTCCTCTGTTCTCCTCCCCTTCCCCGTGCAGGCTTACTTCTCCTCCCTGCTCGGTCTCTGCAATGGGAGGGCGTGGCGGAGCTAAATGCCGATCCGCCCCGCCTCCTCCCATTGATGGCTATGGGCAGGGGCGGGACTAAGCAGACGCCTCATCCCCCCCCCCTTTGTTCGTAGCCATCAATGGGAGGAGGCGGGGCTGACCGGTGCTTAGCTACACCCCCATCCCGCCCCCTCCTATTGCACAGATGGAGCAGGGAGGAAGATAGGTAAGCCTACGATAGACAGGGAGGGGAAATGGGCGATGGCCTGGTAAGGTCGGCACATTTGCAGCGGCCACACCAGGCCATATGAACGGGCGCACAAACGCTTGATTGCGCGCCCGTTCACCAGTTTTTTCGCCCCCAATGTAGCGTATATTGGCCGGCCGTGAAAATGGCTGGCCGATATGTGCGCGTGTGAAAGAAGCCTAATATCACACATCAAAAGTTTATAATAGAAAGCAAAGATATCACCATCATAACTTTGAAACTGCTGAGGAAGTCCACAACTTAGTGGCCACGAATAACACCGTCCAACCAGTATATTAACCGCAGTCCTTTTGAGGAGATATTTCCCTCACTTTTCTCAGTCCAGAGTATTCAGACCCTTGAATATAGTCTTTAAAGTAATTGTCCCTATTAGTGTGTGCACACTAGGTTGTCAGATACCGGTCTCTTGGGTGTCTAGCAGCAGTATCCTGCTTGATGAATAATTCAAGTGTGGGGGACAATATCTGGTTACTCCCCACCTGCATAAGTCAATCCAAAAGAAGGGAACCCACGAAAAGGAACATAGGTTGAGGAATCTGATTATTTAAATACAATTACCACTGGACTTACACAACCTATACAATTTTATAACTAATATAGGCGCATATTAGTTAGGTTGTGTAAGTCCAGTAGGCGTTGTCTATATATACAAAGGTGAAAGCCCTCATTGACTGACCCGCCACAAACATGAAACTTGGTAGGAACATTTTTTAGGTCCTAAATAGGAAGAGGCATGGGGTCACTACTAGAGATGAGCTCGTTTAGAGCAATTACTCGATCGAGCATCGCTTTTTTTCGAGTAACTGCCCAATCGGACGAAAAGATTCGGGGGGGCGCCAGGGGGTTGCAGGGAGGAAAGAGAGAGAGAGAGCTCCCCCCTGCTACCCCCCGCATCTTTTTGCCTGAGTAGGCAGTTACTCGAAAAAAGCGATGCTCAATCGAGTAATTGTCCTGAACGAGCACGTTCGCTCATCTCTAGTCACTACTAGAGATGAGCTCGCTCGCTCGTTTAAGGCTGATGCTCGAGCGAGCATCAGTCTTCTCGAGTAACTGATTACTCATCCGAGCAAATGCGGGGAAGGGGGGGTGGGGGGAGAGATCTCTCTCACTCTCTTTTGTCTCTTTTGGTCAGTAATCAGCACTGTAGGACTGTCTCCCCTGAACTCTTCACCAGTAAGCACCAACACTGCTCCGCTCAGCCTCCTTATATAGTTTCTCAGAGCTCCCCTTTCTGGAAGTTTCCAGTACATTCCTACTGAGCATGTGTTGGAGCTCAACTGGCCAACTTTTATATTAAAGTCCACATCACTATCCATTGACTTTAATGAGGCTGGCTTTATACTAATTGTAAAGGGACAGTCTGCCCCCTGCTACAGTCAAGGAACCTCCAACACAAATGAGATTGTCTATAAATCCTGATATCATTTATCTGATATGTATGGACAATTTTACTGTAACTAGTTGTGTACATAGGGTTCATACAACGACCAAGACATTTCCTGTCCTCCCAATGAAGGTTTCTATTCTGTGACTAAAAACAGAGATCTTGAAAACTTTGAGGAGTTTAAAGCTTGTATGCTAAATTATGCTATCATCCAGATCAAAACATTCCTATTAGAGATGAGCGAATCTACTCATTTCGAGTATTTACTCGATCGAGCACCGCGATTTTCGAGTACTTCAGTACTCGGGTGAAAAGATTTGGGGGGCGCCGGGGTAGCAGCGGGGAACAGGGGGGAGCCCTCTCTCTCTCCCTCTTCCCCCCCCCCCCCCCCCCCCCCACTCCCCGCTGCAACACCCCACTCACCCACAGCGCCCCCCGAATCTTTTCGCCCGAGTACGGAAGTACTCGAAAATCGCGGTACTCGGGCGGAAAAGGGGCGTGGCCAAGTAGGCTCGCTCATCTCTTATTCCTATCCATTATATAGAAAAGAAAGGTGAAGGCTTAGTAGTGTTGTGCACTCATGAATACAGGGGGATAATGAGGGACGTTGTAGGAGAGGGGCTGGTTCATAGTGAAAGCAACAAAAAACAGAGACCAAAGGGACAATTTTGAAAGTCCTTTGTTAGAATAACCTATAGGAATAACATTCATCACTGACGTACTACTAGGGGTCCGAATTGCCACCTGGCCCATTAGCTAGGGGGCCCACAGGCCACCTGGCATATACTCTTCTACTGCCATGGCCCTTGGGCCAGCTGTAGGTGATGCTCAGGCAGGTGAGGGCTGTTATCCGGGGCAGCCGGCAGCCAACTCCACACTACAGACTCCCCTGGAGCGTACCTCCTTACCGCTGAGAGACTGCAATTGTGATTCATCACAACTGCAGTTTATCAGTGCACTGCTGTCTGCGTGATTGGACCGGCCGGCAGTGTCGGATAGTGGAGGAGGGGAGCGAACTATGCGGTGCAACCAGGTATGTGATTATACATGTATAAGCTATACTGTATAACTTATACCAGCTGTACAAATATAATTATTTACAGGAGATACCCAAGTTATACTAGCCTGCTCCATATCACTATATACAGGAGATGTACATTCCCCTGTATATAGTGATATGGACCATACTGGTATAACCTGGAGATCTCCTGTATATAATTATATATGTACAGCTGGTATACGTTAGAATCCTGTATATACAGAGATGAAGAATGCTGGTATAACCTGGGTATCAGTGCTGTTATGATCTCACTTCCTGGATCATTTTTATGCTATGAATAAAAGTTATTTTTTAACAGAAGTGCTGGAATTTTTACAAAGAAAATTTGGAAACAATTCTATATCTTCAAAAGTCCATTGGACATCCAGGCCACTCTCCAGCATTGGAAACTAGTTGCAGTCATGAACTTCAGGATTGGGTGAGCTGACATTTTCATGCTGTTTGCCATGGGATGGGTTTGGACAACTCCTAGATGTTTGCAGAGTAATTAACCATCTCTAGGGTTGAATAATAATCTAAGGTGATATCAAGGTCAGAGCATACCTGTTTGATATCAGCCGATGAAGTAGCAGTATATGGTTTGCTTTTAGCTAGAACTGAGAAATAGCAAAGGGGAAAAGGCAGCAGTATTGATATTGCTTGAAGTTTTAAAAGGTCCTTGGTTTTCTTAAAACTTAAAAAAGAAAGAATAGACCATCTTATTTTTTTAAGAAACCCATTTTCGACAACAAATCACCAAATTTTGAAAGCCTATTACAACAATTGGTATCACTCATATTCCACCACAGGTAATGTTAAAGGTGTTGCTATTGCCATTACAAAACATATCCAAGTTTGTGACACTCTCACAGATGAAGAGGTTAGATCCATCTTTCTGAAAAGCTTGTTAGTATTGATTACACTGGGTTGTCTGTATGCCCCAAACGTTGGCCAAACACTTAGGATTACTCAAACCTTCTTGCTTTCATGGAGGGTGTTCTAATTGGCTCAGGCAACTTAAATGTAATGCTTAGCCTTTTTTTGCTCTCCTCAACAAAGAAATCTGCTTTATTATTAACCCTTTGCAATCCAATTTTCGATTCAGGGCTTCCTACAGGGCTTTCTCTTTCTGCCATTATACAATGGCGCCATCTGCTGGCTAGAGCCAGTACTATGGTATGTATCATGCTGGATACAGCCGGCTCCATTAAAAGCAATTGGCTGCCGGCGATCGCGGGATGAATTGCAGGGAAGGGGTTAAATATATAAGCCCTGCCCTGCAATTCATCCAGAAATGTGTAAAAAAAAAAAAAAATTAATTAAAAAAAATAAAAAAAAATAAAAATATATATATATATATATATATATATATATATATATATATATATATATAATATACACTCACCTGGTCCCGGCAGACGGAGTTCAGCGCGGCCAGCGGCAGTCCTCCTGAACTGCTCTGAACAGCTGTGTGTGACTGTTGCCTCTGATTGGCTCAGCGGGACCAATCAGATGAGAGGCAGCAGTCACTCACCCATTCATAAATTCATGAATGGGTGTGTGAGTGGAATCTGCCTCTGATTGGTCAGGCTGTGACCAATTAGAGGCAGCTCATTCAGCAGGCGGGGATTTTAAATCCCCTGCTGCTGAATACTAATCACAGCTGTTCAGAGCAGTTCAGGAGGACTGCCGCTGGCCGCGCTGAACTCCGTCTGCCGGGACCAGGTGAGTGTATATATATATATATATATATATATTTTTTATTTTTACACATTTCTGGATGAATTGCAGGGAAGGGCTTATATATTTAACCCCTTCCCGACAATTCATCCCGCCATCGCCGGCAGCCCATTGCTTTCAATGGAGCCAGCTGTATTGCCGGCTCCATTGAATTCAATGGGCTAACATCGTTCTGCCGGGACAAGGTGAGTATATTTTTTTTTAATTTTTACACATTTCTGGATGAATTGCAGGGAAGGGCTTATATATTTAAGCCCTTCCCGACAATTCATCCCGCGATCGCCGGCAGCCCATTGCTTTCAATGGAGCCAGCTGTATTGCCGGCTCCATTGAATTCAATGGGCAAACATCGTTCTTCTCTGCCACAGCTGTTACGGTGATATACAAAAATGCTCGAGTCGCCCATTGACTTCAATGGGGTTCGTTACTCCAAACGAACTCTCGAGCATCACTGAAAGTTCGACTCGAGTAACGAGCACCCGAGCATTTTGGTGCTCGCTCATCTCTAGTTAAGAGCCTTAGTTTGTATTATAAAAAATTCTTCCACACTGCCCTATTGGTTGATGTTTGCCAGCATTTACACCCCTCTAACTTAGATTATACACACTACTCAGCACCCTACAATTCCCATCAAAGGCTAGAATACCTCTTTGTATCTAGATCCATTGGATCAAGTGTCATTAACCCCTAGGTCAAACCATCTGTACACTCTGACCATTCCCTCAAAATGATACTTTCTAAACAACCACTACACTATGCCGACAATGGCCAGGTCTACTATCATTGAATCATCTTCCCTTCCTGAAGTCTTTCTTCGTGGTCCACACCTTTTATCTTGTGGATCGGAAGGAAAAATTTTGTAAAAAGCCTAATTCTCCCTAAATGTAACAATTTATTCCAAATGCTTCCTATCTAAGTCCTATTCACCTTATTTTATTATATTTGGAACAACAAACGTGCCAAAATAAAGTCATCTAGATTTAGTTATAGAGAATGAAACTCTAGTGTCTCTAAAGGCCTGGCAGTCTAATACGACACTCCCTAAAATTCACTTCCTCCAGTATCTAGCGTTAAAAAAGACCACTTTCTCATTAATAACTGGGGGTCCACTTGCTAGATGTTTAAAGGGGTTGTCCCGCGCCGAAACGGTTTTTTTTTTTTTTTTAACCCCCCCCCCCGTTCGGCGCGAGACAACCCCGATGCAGGGGATAAAAAAAACAACCCGCACAGCGCTTACCTGAATCCCGGCGGTCCGGCGTCTTCATACTTACCTGCTGAAGATGGCCACCGGGATCCTCTGTCTCCGTGGACCGCAGGGCTTCTGTGCGGTCCATTGCCGATTCCAGCCTCCTGATTGGCTGGAATCGGCACGTGACGGGGCGGAGCTACACGGAGCCGGCATTCTACACGAGCGGCCCCATAGAAGACTGCAGAAGACCCGGACTGCGCAAGCGCGGCTAATTTGGCCATCGGAGGCCGAAAATTAGTCGGCACCATGGGAACGAGGACGCTAGCAACGGAGCAGGTAAGTATAAAACGTTTTATAACTTCTGTATGGCTCATAATTAATGCACAATGTACATTACAAAGTGCATTATTATGGCCATACAGAAGTGTATAGACCCACTTGCTGCCGCGGGACAACCCCTTTAACCCAATTTGAAAAGATGAGCTCACAGGTGAGATATCCCTCTAAGCTGCTCCCAACCCTTTTCCAATCCGTTTTGTGCAAAGGTGTGCCATTGAAATGCTCTTTCATGTTTCTCTAGGAGAAGAAACTTGGGACTCAGTTTACAGATTCTCAAAGAAGAAAGGTCTACCAACTTTGTCATGGCCCATCGAAATGCATCCGATGCAAAATAAGTCATAGGAAATAATCTTTAGATGGTATACCACCCCTATATTAGAGGTCAATCTTGACCAATCTGTACTATCCTCCTACCATAGACATCTGTTGGAGATGTAACCAAGAAACCAGCATGTATTTACACATTTGGTGGCACTGTTCATCACAGGCCATTCTGGAATGAAGTCCTTGAGTTTTCCATTCATATATGCCGAATTGAAGTTAACATGCCGTTACAGACAGTACTTCTCAACATACCTATTGAAGGTCTTAACAACCAGGCCAACAAACTGTTATCTTTTCTATGAGCCGGTGCCAAACTTCTAATTCCTCCTCTTTGGAGGACTTCACAATGTCTGTCTGGGAATAACTAATTGAAGAAGGTAGACGAGTTACATCTCATTGAAGAGACAGCTGTCCATGCAGACTGTCCCCTCAAGCACTTTTATTTGATTTGGGATCCCTGGTGCAAATTTTGTATACCCACAGAGAAACTCTCATTGATATGAATGACTTCCTGATTATCTAGCCTCGTTCAACCTTAACATGCTGCTCTAACCTATCTTGGTTATTTCAGGATATATGGTGCATTCAACCCACTCTTCCATCCCTTTACATAATTCTTACAGAATCATAGAATGGTAGAGTTAGAAGGTAACTCCATGGTCATCGGGTCTAACGCCCGGCTCAATGCAGGATCACTAAATCATCCCAGACAGATGTCTTTCCGGCCTCTGTCTAAAGACTTCCATTAAAGGAGAACTCGCCACCTCCTGTGGTAACCTGTTCCACTCGTTGATCACCCTCACTGTCAGAAAGTTCTCTCTAACATCCAAGCTGTGTTTCCTCACTCTTCAGTTTCATCCCATTGCTTCTAGTCTTTCCTTGTGCAAATGAGAATAGGGCTGATCCCTCTGCACCGTGACAGCCCTTCAGATATTTGTAGACAGTTATTAGGTCTCCACTCAACCTTCTTAAATATTGTCAGATCCTTTAACCGTTCCTCATAGGACATGATTTGCAGACCGCTCACCTTCTTGGTAACTCTTCTCTAAACTTGCTCCAGGTTGATTGTCTTTTTAAATTCTAGTGCTCAGAACTGGACACAGTATTTCAGAAGATGAGGCCTGACTAAGGAAGAGTAGAGGGGGATAATGACCTCATATGAACTAGACTCTATGCTTCTCTTAATACATCCCAGAATTGTGTTCGCCTTTTTGGCTGCTGCATCACATTGTTGACTCATGTTCAGTCAATGGTCTATCAGTATACCCAAGTCTTTTTCACATGTGCTGCTGTTTAGCTCAATTCCTCCCATTCTGTATGTGCTTTTTTTAATTTCTCTTGCCCAGATGTATGATCTTGCATTTCTCCTTTTTTAAATACCATTCTGTTAGCCACCTCACAATTTTCTCAGTCCCTTGTACTATTCCATGTTTATTCAAATGTATTTTTCATTCAAATATGTGTCAAAATGTATTTATTTGAACTTTGTTCTGGTTTTACTAATAACCTGTTTCCTGTTATTTAAAATTCAATTAAAATAACTGAAAAGAAAAGAAAAATGTGACAACCATTATTAGTGGCATTCTGTATGTACACAAGAATGCTAATTGGTGATAATACATTTAAGTGAATGTCTACAACTTGTGGAACATTTTAATGTAGAGGTCATACTGTATATGTCCATATTATATATTTATTTAGCATTGGGGACTGCATTACATTCCACAAAACAAAGTCAGTCAAACATATCCTTGTCGTTTTGGCAGATCCTCCATTGCCTGATGTGGAGCAGTCTTACTCACCAGCATCTGTTGAGTACTGCACATCATTAATACATTATGTCATGTAGCATAAGTTATTAAAGTGCTGCCAGCAACCATTGTGAAGAAGGAAGACACACAATGTGACAAGAAACATAACATGGATGGATGACATCATTTTTGGCACTGACTGTTACATCTGAATCCTATCTGTATGTATATGACATAGCAGTTATTATAACAGTCTGAAAAATTGGCAAAATATGTAACCATGGGATCATGGATGAACATTAGATCTTTGGGGATGAAGCCAATCACTAGCCTCCACTCAGCATCAAGAAAAAAAAACCCAAAAACTAAAAACAATAGACAGACTTAAGACTCTTATAGTTCCTTAAGTTTCCACATCCGAGATCTCCAACCTGTGGCGGTGCAGCTGTTCTTCAACTCCCAGTGGAGCCCTTTTTTTTAGTGCGACGTGTTATATATGCAAGGGGGATGCTTCCCAAACTCACAGAAGAGCGGCTCAGCTGCTCTGATGTGACTGGAGGATGCTGGTTTTTAGCTATGCTCCCCTTGCAGAGACTCCTTTTCTATTACCAGGATGCAGGAGCAGGGAGAGAAGTGCTGTAGCACTATATAAGAGTCCCCCTCCACTGACTAGTGCCATTACCTGGAAGAGGAGAAGGTGCAGAGCACCCAACGGTACCATTTTGGGGTAGCCTCAGATGAGGCTGGTAGGAGTCGGCTTTGCCCCCTATGGTGACGCAGCGCTTACACAGCTAGTGCATCAGTGTTGTGAAGATGAGCCCCTCTGATAGGCATCAGGTATAATGGGGCTTGGCCTCACCTAAACCTGGCCTCAGAGCTCTTGGCAGCCATATATGGAAATAGGTGCTGCGTCACAGCTCCAGGGACAAACGACAACTAAGCAGCAGTGTGTGTTGCTCAGCAACAGACAGGAGACACCAAGCTGCAGTTTTAGTGCCTTGCCAGTCCAAGTTTGGGGTATGATTATAATGGGAAATTTCATTTAATACTAATAATATTTATATAGCGGCAACACATTCTGCAGTGCTCTTGAACTTTTGTAACGTTTGACATGCTACTGACCTCTTATGGAGCGAAAGGTCATCTGTAAATTCACAGTTAAGTTAACAAAGTTAATTTTTATTTTAACAAATCAGATCCCCGTCTGTCAGCTGCTGCACCTCCCTGAACCTGCATTGACCCACCATTTAATGTTGAATGGCTGTGATTGGCTGACGCCGTGTGTTAGCCGATCACAGCCATTCAATGCTGAATGGCTGTGATTGGCTGACGCCGTGTGTGTTAGCCGATCACAGCATTATCTTTCTGGAGGCGGGGATTTCAAGCCCTGCATCCAGAAAACAAATGCTCTGTCGGGGACAAGGAGGGAGCGACAACCTACAGCAGTGCCGCAGAACGTCGGGGGAGGTGAGTACTGATTTTTTTTTTTACACTTTTTTTTTGTATAGCCAGCGTATAAGACGAGAGCAGATTTTTCAGGGGGTTAAAAGGTCGTCTTATACGCCAGAATATATGGTATTGGTAATATTTTGGCCAAAATATGCAAGCTCACAACCTACATCAAGGGTCCTTGTTTTCTTGCAAGTACCTAAACTAACATTACGAACAAATCACAGAAAAAGGACATATCAATTCAAAAATCACTGCCCTTGTATTTTATATCAGTATATCAGTAAGTATGGCAGCTGGCAGTGATTTTTCACCTCTTCTGACCAAGGGGTAACACAGGCAAAAACATATGTCACTGTGCCTGGTGAACATTGACGGGATGAGGCACTTGTTGGACCGTTGTGGGTCCTTCATTCAGGTGATTGGTGAGGATGCAGAGAGTCGGGCGCCCACTCATCAGAAGGATAACGGGAGACATTACAGTATCAGAATACCCTTTACACAGCAATTCCCATGATGTATTTTGTAAAGCACTGTAGCTGGATTGGTATAGATACCCATTGTGGTGTTAGATGTGATCACACAAAACTGCATTATGTGAACACGCAGAAAAGCATCTTCTATGTACTTTAATACCAGATCAGTTTGCAGTTGCCTCATTTTGCAGCTGGGTTAAGCATGTGACGTTCAGAAGCCCAGCATGTATCTGGAGCAGGAGGTAACAGGATGCAGAGATTTGTGGCTGTCCCATGACAGCTGTCCTATTTACCTGCTTGTTCCATGTCACTTTCCTGGACTGGAAGAAGGATATTCCTTTAAAAATAGCTCCTGAGGGCTCGTGCTTACCTTACGCATCCTAACTGAATGTGAGACAGTCAGTGAAAAGAATAATTGAGAGGCGCGATAATATGTAGCAAGCAGACGCCCACTCTTCTTCTTCTGAACCATTTTGAAACATTCTATATAATTGTCTCTTGTCGCTGCATTTAAACTATGAAATTAGATATTCTCTTGAGAAGTTAGTATTTGCCACTTAATTCCCACACTGTCAAGTATAATCTACAGAGGCTTTGTGAGTAAGATGGAATATTTTGATTTTGGCAGTATTTATTGTTAAAGTATCTACAAACATGGAAGCTGAGGAGCTCACGCTGAGTACTTCACCAAACATACCTGTTACATCAAGAAAAATGTGACTTAACCCTTTCCAATCCTCTGTCTGACGTCTTAAGACATTACGATTTAAGGCTGTACAGCTCCGATCTTGGAAGACGTTCGTCAGGGTTCTCTTACTGTATATTGCCAGCCTCTCTGCTGTCAAAGCCTATCCAACGTGTCACCTCATGCAGTACTGTCTTTAGCCAGCAGAAAGCGCCGTTGTAGAATTGCAGAAAAAGAGTAAGCCCCCTAGGAAAACCAGGATTGGATTGGAAAGGGTTAAAGGGAACCTGCCATCTCACAACAGCAACATAAACTAAGTTATAGTAGTGTTCAGGGAGCCGAATGATGTAATTGTTATACTCGCCCAATCTTCTGATCCTGCGCTGTCATCCTGGTGTATTCCACATGTGGCACAAAAATTTGACTTTTTTCAGATTGCCATGCATGTGGGAGAGCGTGCACACAGCAATCTGAAGAGAGGCATAGTTTCATGCCACGCATAGACTTCATGGGTAGACAATGCAGAATCAGGAGAGTGGGCACGTATAAAAGATCATCGGTCACTTCCTTGAACAAAACCAAAACTTTGTTTATGGTGCTTGTTGGGAGGTGACAGGTTTCCTTTAATAAGGGTTGTCCAATGTCAGACAAAATCTAGCCAATAGCGGAAGGGAATAGGATATAAAACAAACAAAAAAAGCATTACTTAAGGCCGCCTGCAGACGAGCTGAGCGCCTGCAGAGACGAGCGCGTACTCACCCGCGCCCGGTGGCCCCGGCTCTTTCATGTGCCGGCTGCCGGGCACCCGGCGCATGCGCAGACCGGAGCCGGCGGCCGGGTGAGTGACGTATCTGTGCGAGGCTCTGCGAGCCCCGCACAAAAATAGGGCATGCCGCGGTTTGTTTGCCGCGCGACATTTTGCGCGGCCAAACCGCGGCCGTCTGCATAGGAGTGCGTATTGTAATGCAGTCCTATGCAGGCTTTGAGCGGTGGAAATCCCGCGGGAAATCCGCCCGTGTGCAGGCGGCCTTAAGGGGTTGTCCAGGCAGCGCCTGCGATGATACACTGGGGTCAGAGAGGAAGCGCTGCTCCTACCGCTGTGTAGTGGCCGGCGCTCATACTTGTAAATGCAGCTTTTATTCCAATCAATGGGAGTTGCCCTTGTAATTGCAATGTCACACAGGTGATATTGGGCCGTGAACCTCAGCTCGATATCGCATTCGGGAACATTGTGTCAAAAACTCCTCTCATCACGTTAGGGAAGTAGCAATCCTAAGGATCGGCAAGTGTTTCCCATGGTTTTCAATGGCAAACCTCCCATCAGACTCGCATGCACCTCGAACGCTGTGCAATGTTTTTGCCGGCTCCATTGAAAACAATGGGCGAGGGAATGCCCAAACTTAGGACATGCCAAGATTTTTTCCCGTACCGTGATTTTAAAAAAATCACTCATGTATATGACCCCATTCATATTTGTGCGAGATTTGTGCGTCTCGCATCGCACAACTCTTGTGCAATTTTCTCGGCCCTGTAAAGAGTGGCCTAAGGCGGCTATTTTTTGAGCCACTGAGTATCTGTGCTTTACCTCGCTGGGGGACAGATTTGTCTCGTGTCCGAAGCCCTCCGGCCTGATTCCGCTTTACATTTGTGGATACATTGTTTCCACCTTGACTCTCATTCAATGTCATTGTGTATTTCATCATTAATACCATCTCCCAGCTAATAATCTTTCCAGAGCTCATCTGTGATATGAGGGCAGTCCAGTGGTGCAGAGCAATCTATGCCTGATGTGAGGTTATGTAATGGACAGATGGTCTGTGAAGGGAGCGGTCCGGGGGGCTCACAACCATCCCCTGATGACTTCCTTTTAGCACGGACTGTCTGAATATTGCAGATCACAACTAATGCTGCGTTATATAACTTAAGTATGACAATGAATTGGCTATCTCTGTAATCTACATGGAGTGAGAGAATGAATCCGGAGCCGAGCGCTCATGGTGCCGGCTGGGGGGCTGTGTGGCATATGAACATTGAAATATATGTATGGCGCGCGTCCATTGAGATGCTTGTATGTGTAATCATAAGTTGGCCCGATATCACGCTTGTCAACATGCGATGTTCACTGCAATGTGAAGGGTTTTTTATTAAAAATCACATAGCTGATGTGAAATTACGATTTTCACGCTGCAGAAAGGATCTTAAGTGTTTCCTATAAACTTCAGCGGGAAAAATGGAATCGCACTTGCATGCACATCACATGGCAAGGAAGCAACAGGCGATTCCTCCCACAGGAACTCCTGACAATAGAACATGCTACAATTGTTTTCCCTCCTTCATGTGAATAATAAATCCATTCGAGAGAGAGAATTTCATATTCGTGGATCGCATCGCACAAAACCCATGTGAGATTCTCATTTACGTGAAAAAAAAAAATCACATTGTGTTCCATTTTTGGGCGTTTCTGCAGGCGGATTCGCTCATTGTATCCTATGGGACCTTACAATGTGCATGCACGCTTGATGCGATTTTTCCCATGGAAGTCTATCTCCCAACATATAAGCTGATGTCCCACTGGAGTTTAATGGGCAAAATAGAACTCATTGATTTCAATGGCTTTGTTCACATAAGCGCATTTTGCATACACATTTTGTTCAAAACATTACGCAGTTTTCTCTATTTTCCTGCAGATTTGTGTACGAAATTAACATATATTGAACAAATTATTAGTTAGTTAAACTTAATTGCGCATTTCAATGAATGGCAGCATGGTTGTGTGTTTTTCTGTGTGCGCAAAAAATACAGTGAAACACACAGGCGTGTGTAAATATTGTAGCAGGGCAGTGTTAGGGTGCATTCAGACGACTGTATATCGGCCGGGTATTTACGCCAGCCAATATACGGCGTCTCGCTCTGCAGGGGGAGGAGACTGCAAGAGCCGGGAGCAGTGCTCTGAGCTCCCGCCCCATCTCTGCCTCCTCTCCACCGCCCTGCATTATTTTCAACAAGGAGAGGCGGGACAGGGCGGAGCTAATTCCCGGAACTTAGCCGTGCCCCGTCCCGCCTCCTCTCATTGCAAATAGTGCAGAGGGGCAGAGAGGGGGCAGGAGCTCAGAGCACTGCTTCCGGCTCTTCCAGCCTCCTCCCCCTGCAGAGAGAGATGCCGTATATCGGCCGTCATGAAAACCCAGCCGAAATACGGTCGTCTGAATGCACCCTTAGACTGGCCGGCAGGGGGTGCTAGATAGACAGTCTGACACCTGCAAAAGGAAAAGTATGGGTTAACACCTGATGGGTGTAGCAGGAATCGGTTGCATATAAGCCAGTTCCTGCCCAGAAGCTGGGGGGAAGTTACAGCTTGGCAGGGCAGGACAGGGACGATAACCCTAATCTCACACCCAGGTCCGGTGCGGACCAGCTGGGTCTTTCACCCTGTGATGGAGGAAGACGCCCTAGGAGGGGTTAGTGACAGCACCCTGTGGGTTGTGAACCCTAATGCTTATTTGGACTGTGTATGATTTGTTTGATATGCTGTGAATAAAGGCTGGCAGGAGCCAGATTTAAAGAAAACTTCAGACTGCTGGAGATGGTTTTCGTGCAAGGGGCGCCACTTCCTAACCGTGTGGACAGCGATCCAGAGGCGAGTAAACCCCGACTTGCTTATAATATGCAATGCCCATTGTGCAAATGTGTGCATAAATGTGCTTACGCCCGTGCGACATCGGCCTTACAGCCACAGCTGAAAGACTGCATTTTTACTGCATGTAACTGGTGTTTAGTGATCTTTGTGGTCTAAGGGCTTAAACACATGACCGTGATTTTGTCACGTTTTTCGGGCATGAAAATCACATCTGCAGAACGTGACAAAACCATTGATTTCAAATCGTTGCAAGAAAAGATAGCAAAAATGTTTAAATGGTAAAAGAAAATAATTTTGAGTTGTTTATGCACAAATATGGTCTGTAGTGGCGAGCGTATTTGCGCATGCGCTCATCTGTTTAAGCCCTAAGGCCTCTTTAACATGGGAGAGTGTCAGGCGCACTGTAGTGCCCAATAGTCACCGCAACGATGATTCCTTTTGTGCTTTCAGACATGTGCAATAGTGGATGGAGATGGAGCGGGGGCAGTAAATCATTCCGGCCGCTCGCCTCCATTCACAGTAAACAGGCAGTTGTTCATAGATGAATGACTGCCTGTTTACACAGACCGATGCAGCGGCAGACCAACTATGAATTTATGGTCTGAATAAAATATCCAGTCAGTGATTTATCGCCAACTGTTTTTTTTCCCCCTGCATATGCAACGGGATGCGCAGAATACATTGCAAAACCATGGGAAAAGAACACATCTGGGCCACATTAGGTTAAATAGACTTTTAAATCATGGCAGGTGTGTATCTCGCGCTCATGTGATTATGCCCTGTGTGCCCAAAAAAGTACAGTAAAATGCACTAATACGTGCGCAAAAGGGCTTCGTTCAAGGTGCAAATGCATTGGTTTGCCGTGTGCTCAATTGCATATACACTCGGGTGAAGCCGCCCTAAAGTGAGTATTGAGGAACTGTGAAGACCTAAAGGGATACATGGGTGTCCGCACATGAATTAAAGGATGCGGATTTGTTTTGTGGACCTTTTGGTCCAGAAAATAAATCGCAGCATGCTCCATTTCACTGCAGATCTCGCACGGATGGCTTCTATTGAAGTCAATGGAAGTCGTGGGATCCGCGTCCCGTCCGCAATTGAATTGAGGACAGGCCACAGATAACCTGGGAAAGCATGAGTTAAAAAAGAAATACAACTCCATTGTGCATGCGTGGCGGCACGCCGGACGACGCTTCCGCACATATCCGCAGTGAAGAAAATAGAAGACCTGGACAGGCATGCAGAAGACCCGGATGCATTAGCAGTGTCTTTGGCTGTGTACAGGGTCGGATTCTGCTGCGGTCTCCCGCATGCAGAATCCGATCCGCTCGTGATCATTGGTTCTTAGGCCTCATTTCCATGGACGAATTGGTTTCTGCATGCGGAATTCGACCCTGTCTACGACCGAGGACACTGCAGGTCTTCTATTTACCCGTCCGGGTCATCAGTATGAGACTTCGCTGAGCTTTTGGACCTTCCAAAGTGCACTGTTGGCAAAACATCTGGTGTGTGTGCAAGGCAGCCATATTCATGGAGACCTCCTAAACTGACAGTATGTGGAAAATGAAGCCTTGTACGAACTGTGTAGGCATGACGCACATTGTCTAGAGGAGGTTCGGTTAAGGTATGTGGGTGGGATGTTTCTGCTGGGAAGGACTAGGGCCATCGGTTATAGTGAAGTCCACACTCAACACCATTGTGGACAATGTGACAATACCAGTGGCAATACATTGGTACAGCCCCAAGTCTCTAGCAACATGACCGAGCACCATGTCGTACAGCACACAGTGTTGAGGCTTGATTTGAGAAGCAGAAGGTCTGGAAATTTCAGTGGCCAATCCAAAGACCGAATCTTAATTCCCTTAAGCATCCTTGGATTAAAGTAGAACGCTGTATCCATGCACGCCCAACATGTCCATCTTACACATTACTATCTGAAGCTTTCCTTGAGGAATGAAGGAAAATCCCTGCACATATCTATTGGAATTTAGTGGAAAGCATGCCAGGAGGTTTACTGCGGTCATTAAGGCCAAGGGTGGCCCACCACCATATTGAAAAAATGTGAATAATATCTAATTTCATCACCTTTTATGTGTATCCCAATACTTTTAACAATATGGTGTATATCTGCAGAGGTATTGTTCCATCTTCCTTATTTGCATATTATCCAGAGCAGCATAAACGGCTTTATAGGTCTCCTCACTCACCTTCTAGGTATTCTCCTTAAGGAGTGATATTACCCCTCCCGACCCACGTCACAGGCCTCTCACTAGCCAAGCCAGGATCCCACTGCACACTGATGAGGGGCAACAACCCTGAAATAGCTGTCTGCGTATGGATTCTAGCTTGGCTCTCAATTCCCAATCATTGCTTTACAGACTTGCACAATGGGTCAAGCATTGATTTGAAGGAATGTTGCCATCCAATAGGTAACAAAAAGGATGTGAAAAGAACTGGTATGGAGGCGCAACACTCTAAGCTACTAGAAGATGTAGATCAAAGTCCAATGTGTGATGGTGAAAGCACTTCTTTTTTATTATTTTTTCAGAAATTAAAAACCAGCAATGGAATACGCGTTTCGGGGAAGAACCCCTTCGTCAGTTCGGCTGGATAGGACAACAGGATGCCTAGGGGTGACACGATCCCAAAGGTATATAGGATGTGTCGGAGGTCCTGTGTGCAGGACGACAGGGGAGAAAAAAGTGCTTTAAAGTGCTTTGGGATCATGTCACCCCTAGGCATCCTGTTGTCCTATCCAGCCGAACTGACGAAGGGGTTCTTCCCCGAAACGCGTATTCCATTGCTGGTTTTTAATTTCTGAAAAAATAATAAAAAAGAAGTGCTTTCACCATCACACATTGGACTTTGATCTACATCTTCTAGTAGCTTAGAGTGTTGCGCCTCCATACCAGTTCTTTTCACATCCTTTTTGCTACACTTACGCCCACACTGGTGGAGCGTCATCTGGTTGGCAGCACCTCCACAATTCAAAATACTCAATCATTGAAAACTCTGTGTACTCCATAAATATTCCACTACCCTCACTGGGTCTTGCTCCACCCTCCTTTTTCATTTCTTTTACTGCCATCCAATAGGTGGCACTGCAGAGGAATTGTTTCACCTTCCTTATTAGCATATTTCCCAGAGGAGCATGGATGGCCTTATAAGTCTCCTCACTTACAGTCTTGGTGTTCTCCCTAATGAGAGATGTTACCCCTTCCAACTCACTGTGTGTGTATGTGTATGTGTATATATAGGGACAAAAGGTTTCAATAATGACTTGTGAAAAAACCCTGTGAACCCTCCATGTAGCTGGCAAATCAAGTTAATAAGCGAGTGGGTTTACTACCTGCGTGATGACAAAGGGACCCACGTAACACGGCGACAGTTTCAAAGACGGAACCTTCAATTTGAGATTTCTAGAAGATAAATAAATATACCTTCTGTCCCACCCTGTAAGGTTCAGATACTGACAGACTCCTCCAACTACGCAACTGCATACGAGCCCCCGTTTCTTCCAGGTTCTTCTGTACTTCCTTCCATACCCACTGGCAGCACATCTATGGCGACATCAGCTGCAGGACAGGCCGACGGAGTAGAAATAGCTGTAAGGAAGCGAGGATGCTGACTATATGCAAAGGAATGGAGATACCACAGTGGAAGAACAAGTACTATTGTTTAGCGCAAACTCCGCCAACGGAAGGAATTCTGCCCACTGATGAGCCTTTTCGCTAGCAAACAACCATAAATATTGCACTAAATCCTGGTTCTTCCGCTCAGTCTGACCATTAGTTTGCGGGTGGAATGCTGACGAGAACGAAAGAGTCGTTCCTAGTTTTTTTTACAGAAGGCTCGCCAAAATTGCGCAACAAACTGAACACCACAATCCGATACGATGTTCTCGGGAACCCCATGTAGACGAATGATTTCTTTTACAAAAATCTTGGAAAATTCTAAATCGCAGAAGGTAGCTTCTTTAACGCTATGAAACGTGCCATCTTTGAGAAATGGTCTACAACAACTAGGATAGTGAAGAACTTCTGACACTCAGGTAGATCGGTGATAAAATCTACCGATAAATGCGACCACAGACAAAAAGGCATCGGTAACTGTCTCAGAGGCCCCTCCGGACGCAGACGACGACTTGTTGCGGATTTGCCGAGACATGCCTGGCCACCAGTAGTGTCTAGTACAAAGATCCAGAGTCCCCTGAAACCCTGGATGGCCTGCGAGAACAGATGCAGGAGACTCTTCAATGACTCTGAGACGCAAGGTCTATGGCACAAACCATCTGCCCTCCGGCACCCCCGAGGGAGTGTCCTGCTGAAATTTTTGTAGATGAGGAACAAGAGCTGCCACCACCACCACCCGTGGTGCCAAGAGAAGAACGCACATGGACTATACCCAGGTCTCCCGCTGACTTCCTGAGATAACACAGCCCCTGCCCCTACCTCATACGCATCAACCTCAGTGAAGAACAGTTACCGCGCGTCAGGCTGTACTAGCACCGAGGCGGTAGTAAATGCCCTTTTGAGATGACTAAAAGCCTCTAGGGCCTCTGGTGACCATCTTACCAAGTCGGCACCCTTCTTGGTAAGATTGGTCAGAGGTTGAGCAATAACAGAATAATTCTCAATGAATCGACAGTAGAAATTTGCAAAACCTTAAAAACTACTGGAGAGCTTGTTATCTGGTCTGACCATTGGAAGATTGCTGCCACTTTATCAGACTCCATTTGAATCTCCGTGGGTGAAATCACATAACCAAGGAAAGAAAAATGCATTTCTCCAACTTGACAAAAAGTTGGTACTCACGCAAACGGGTCAGAACCAGCCTAAGGTGCCGCACATGTGAATCCCAGTCTGAGGAGTACACCAGAATGTCATTGAGATATATGACCAAAAATACCCCCAGGAGGTCGTGGAAGACCACGTTCATAAATCCCTGGAACACAGCGGGGGCATTATAAAGTTCAAAGGGCATGACTAGACATTCAAAATGTCCAAACGAGGTGTTGAGCGTGGTCTTCCACTCATCTCCCTTTCGGATGCGAATGAAATTGTAAGCCCCCCTTAAGTCCAATTTGGAAAACCAGTGGGCCCCTACCACCTGATTCAATAAATCAGGAATCAGGGGCAAGGAGCACTGGTTCTTCACTGTGATTTTATTCAAAGCCATAGAATCCACACAAGGCCTCAATGTCCCATCCTTCTTCTCTACAAAGAGGAGATCTGCTCCAGCAGGGGAACTGGACGGCCTGATATGTCGTTTGGCCAGAGACTCCAAAACATAGGACTTAAGGGCTTTGTGCTCACTCCCAGAAAAAATTGAAAATGGCTCCCTTAGGGATGGGACTGTCAGGGATTAAATCAATACCACAGTCCCACTCCCTATGGGGAGGCAAAGTCTCAGACAGTTTCTTGGAAAATACATCATGAAAATCAGACAAATACTCAGGAATAAGTATGGTATCTGCTGAACACATGGATATAGTAGCTAAGTGACTATGACAGTACAACCCCCAATGTGTCAATGCCCGAGTGGACCAATCAAATCGGGGATTGTGCAGTGCCAACCAGGGCATACCAAGCACTAAATCAACAGACATCCTTTCCATTACCAAGAACGACAGATTATCAGAATTGGGAACACCCACAGTGAACTGTAACATGGGAGTCCTCCATTGTACAACCCCTGCAGACGGAGGGGTAGAATCAATACTGGTGAAGCGTATGTGAATCTTTAACGCCAAGTATTCAGTCATCAGAGGTCTGACAAATTTAAACTAATCAAATTGGCGGCAGACCCCGAATCAATAAAAGCTTGACCAGGCCGAGTGAAATTCCGGAAGCCAATCTGACAAGGCACCAACAACTTAGGGAGTACCTGTGATCCTAGGCGATCCTCCCAAAAATCGCCTAGGATCTGAAGTTTTCCGCCGGTTCAGACTGGTGTTGTAGACACTTCTGAGGACAGGTCGCTACACGATTGCCGGTTTTCCCACAATAGAGGCAGAGGCGATGAGTCATCCAGAACCGTCGCCGTTCCTTGGGACTTAGGTGACCCACTTCCATAGGCTCGGCACCAGAAATTGGCATGGGAGAAGTGGGAGTGGGTCTGCCGAATTCCCTAGCCTTACGGGCCTGACGTTCCTCTTTTCTAGATCTCAGCCACTTGTCAGCTTTGACCGCCAATTCCATCGCATCATTGAGTGTCATGGGAGTGGGATGAGTAGATCCTTGACAGTGTCAGAAAGACCCAACAAAAACACATCTTTAAGGGTGCTATCGTTCCAAGAGGTTTCACCTGTATACAGTCTAAATTTAGAGCAATAGTCCTCTACCCACTGCTGCCCCTGACGTAGAGACATGAGATTAGATACCGCCAACCCTGCACGGTCCGGCTCATCAAAAATACCTCCAAGTTCCCGAAAAAACAAATCAACTGACTGCAGGCAAGCAGAACTCTCAGGTAAGGAGTAGGCCCATGTCTGGGGGGACCCCGAAGTAAGGATATGATCAATCCCACTTTCTGGGATTCTGAGCCAGAGGAGCGGGGCCGCATCCGAAAATACAATCTGCATGCCTGCTGAAAAACAAAAAACTTGCGCCTCTCCTACGCGCCACCAGCACCATGCCGCCCACGCCTGGCGGGCACCTGCGCCCCCGGAACCCGAACAACAAGCTGGGGGGACCCCCCCCCCCCGACCGCGGGACCCCGCTGCCCTGGAAGGACCAGTAACCGCCGCATGGTAACAAAATGCATGCCCCGTCATTCACTTCTCGTTCGTTGCTCAGTTTCTGCATGTTGAAAACCAAACGTTGTATCGTTCCGTGTAAACAGAACCCATGCCTGCTTACTGTGAACAGAGGCGGTGTTCTGTCCAGTTCCGCCTCCATTCGGCAATAATCGTTCCTGTGAAAAAACGGCGGCATATAGGAGGGGGTTAAACATCAGGGATTGAAGTTAGCTACCACTGCAGGTAGGTATCAGCTGTATGAGAGAGTCGGCACCTGTATGGAGATGGCTCAGCTTCTGCATCATATTGCACATGTATGGTTCATGTCACTAAATGGTTAATGTATAGCTGGGATTACCAAGCATTAGAACATTAAATACACTCATTGTACATTCTAGCAGCAGGAGACTCTTCTAGCACTAGAATGGTTGCCTGGCTTCATTGCCCTAATGAAGAATTCAAGATTTCGAACACTTGATACAAGTACAATTATACATTATCTACATAATCAAGATTGTAATTAATAGTCTGTACAGCCCGGGGGGAGCTGCGTGCTTTTGAGTTATGAATGTCTTGATTATACAGGATAAGTGGATGGCAGGGGAAGTTACTGAAGAGTTAACGGGTAAGGTTGTATACAGATTACGTAGAGGGATCACTGGACTTAATGGCACTGGTGTATAGTCAATATGATTCTTAGACCTGGTTCACACGTGGAGGTTTGACATTTTTTCATTGAGACTACATATTTAGCCTCACATGTAAAACGCGAGCATACAGTTTGTCATGTAGCTGATACAGTACAAGGCTAGGTTCTTACTAGCCGTGAATGTGAGCTGCACCCAAGAGGCGTGGGCGCAATTTGTATCGGACAGTACACGGACACCAGTGCTGTCCAATTTACATAGACACAGCGCATTGACATGCATTCACATTTCCTATTTCTCATTTATGAAGCGGATAGGAAAAGAAACGCGATGTGTTTTTTCATCCGGACCATCGGTCCATGTGAAAAAATGTCAATGTGCATAGCCTCATAACCGTATAATTGGGGCCTTGTGCTGCCCATGGATTAGCAAGGACAGCACACAACCTCAAATATGCTGTCATCAGTTCCATGGTTGTCCTTCCTTGAACCATTCTTGGTAGGTACTAACCACTACACACACACTATATACCACTCCACAAGATCTATCGCTTTAGAGATGTTCTGACCCAGTTGTCTAATCAGCAGAATTTTCCTGCTGTCATAGTAGAGTTTGAACAGTTTTTTGTCCATGTTGCTGTATTTACAATGGACAACAGGATAGAATCCTAGAATGGTGGAGTTGGAAGGGACCTCCAGGGTCATCGGGTCCAACCCCCTGCCTAATGCAGGATTCACTAAATCATCCCAGACAGATGTCTGTACGGCCTCGGTTTGAAGACTTCCATTGAAAGAGAACTCAACACCTCCCATGGTAACCTGTTCCACTCATTGTTCACCCTCCCTGTAAAAAGTTTTTTCTAATATTTATTCTGTGTCTGAGTTTCATCCCATTGCTTCTAGCCTTTCCTTGTGCAAATGAGAATAGGGCTGATCCCTCTGCAGTGTGACAACCCTTCAGATATTTGTAGACCGCTATTAAGTCTCCTCTCAGCCTTCTTTTTTACAAGCTAAACATTCCCAGATCCTTTACCCGTTCCTCATAGGACATGATTTGGAGACCGCTCACCATCCTGGTAGCCCTTCTCTGCACAAATCGGATGCCCAGAACTGGACACA
The DNA here is from genome assembly GCF_035609145.1 of Eleutherodactylus coqui. NCBI lineage: Eukaryota > Metazoa > Chordata > Amphibia > Anura > Eleutherodactylidae > Eleutherodactylus > Eleutherodactylus coqui. The sequence continues at coordinate 59,671,372 of NC_089844.1, read as the reverse complement.
ATATTCCAGATGAGGTCTGACTATAGAAGAATGGAGGGGGATAATTACCTTATGCGATCTAGACTCTATGTATCAGCTTGTGCTGCTGGGGCCCATTGTTCTACGGGTTTCCAGGAGCACGCCTTCACAGGTGTGGGATAATTGAACTGGCTGCGTGTAGTGTTTTCTAGCCAGCTAATCCTCACTGGTCTGTTGCACATATATATCAGCAAGTTTGTGGGCTTACGTGTCTTGGCCAAGACACAAACCAATACCTTGTACAGTCGGTAGTAATTCCACCTATCTATGCATGCCATTATGCTTGGTGAGTGTCTTGGGCATTTGTCAGTCATTGCTTATGTCTGTCCGTGAGTTCTGTTTGCAGCTTACTTATTCAGTTCTGTTGGTGGTCTGGTGAGAGAAGGTTGGAGCCTCTATTCTGAGTGAGAGCCTTCTCTATACAGATAATTCACTGGGGCAGAGGGAACTCGAAATTGTATAAAGCCCTGTCACAGACAAGTACCCTAAAACGTAACCTTGATTGATATATGAATACTAAAAACATATACGGGCTACAGACTTGAACACGCAAGAAATAGACATAACATAAATTGACCACGATAGGATAACGTATTTGTGTGATCCTTCCTAGTATCCCAGATACATGGGGGTATAGATCTGGGTGGCCATGTACTGCTCCTATTAGCGAAAGGGTAGTGATTGATAGCCAATAGAGAAAAAGTAATGTATCAAAAGATGATACACCCTATGGTGGAATGGCGGCCATCAGGGCTGGCGGTCTTGCTACCTCTCTATTCTTTATTTTTTTTTGTTTTTCCAGTGTTCATTATTGGCAGGGGATTGTTCTCTAAGCTTAATGAGATTAGAATAGCATCTGGGGTGATTGCGTCCTCAATGATCCTACTAGATTTATTTAGGAATCTAGCAGTAGCAAAGTATCTTAGGCAATTCTATTCAATGATTGGCTGAGCGCTTTGACTAATCACAGGCAGCACTCAACTGTCATTTAATGGCTGAGCGCTGCCTGTGATTGACTGAGCAATCAGCCAATGAGACCAGCACTTTCTGGGGGCGGGGATTTTTCAATCCTCGGCCTCCAGAACACAGAAGAAGACTGCCATGCTAGAGAGAAGAGCCGAACGGCTCTTCTAGGCGAGTATAATTTTTTTTTTTTATTTTCACTTTTTTTTTTACAGCCCTTCCCCAAAAATCATCGCTGCGGTGGTTGCCGACAATCCACTGCTTTCAATGGCGAGGCAGCAGCGCTGACCTCATTGAAAGCAATGGGGTAGCATCACGGACTTCTGCCACGGCTGTCACAGCTGTGGCAGAGGATTCCTTCATCCCTGCAGTCCCCCGGGGATGAAGGAATCCTCTGCTATAGCTGTCACAGCTGTGGCAGAAGTCTGCGATGTACTCCCTATGTTTTCAATGGGGCTGGCGCTCCTGCCGCTGGCCCCATTGAAAACACTAAGGGATATCGCCGTTTTTTTTTTTCTGCACTGCAAGACTTAAGAGTAAAAAAAATCACAAATGAGTATGAAAATCATTGGTTTCATAATCATGTGTCTTCACTCGCTCTCGCATCGCAGGAAAAAATATCGCTAGTGGGTAGCCACCCTTAGTTGGTAGAGCTACTGTTTTCTCGCAATTTTCTCTCTTCTGGCTAATAGAGGGCAATTGTAGTAAAATACTGTACCCTATTGGGGCATAAGTAACTAGTAATTCAAATTAGAGGAGTGAAGGTCCTGGTTGCAAGAGCTTACGATCCACGAGAGTCCACTTGTCACCAGGTAGGTCCGTTATCATCAGTCGTTGAACCCCTACAGAGCAGCAAGTTTTCCTCTATGCTGTGAATAGGAGATAACTTGCTGTGATGAGAATACCCCTTTACTGATACATATAATGATGTTATGCTTACAGTAATAAGTAAATACCAATTTATATCACCAGTACTATGTCAACAACCTTTACTGCGTTCACTTGCAGTTTACACAGTCCTGCTTTTAGACTTAATGATTGTGCAGTGGCGCCCTCTCCTGGAAATCAAAAATAACTGTAAAAAATGGGAACAAAAGCCCATGTGCTGAATTCACCACACAGAACACAAGACGAAGATGCAATATGAGCGCTACATGCTATCAATGCCTAATGCAAGGGTCTGGTGAGGCTTATAAACTCCTCTTTATTTCTAATGTGCCAAACACATACAATAGGTGCGATTACCAAGAGTCTACTGTGAAGAAATATTCTCCATCTATATATCAAATTGCAAAGAAATATATACAGTAAGCTAACTTGGCTTCTTTGGGACCACCAGCAACATTCTAGCCAATTGGTTTCACTCATGAATGGCAAAAACTGTAGGAACTGGTCTTTCCTGAGGAGCTGCATTGTTCACAAAGTAGTCAGTAATGATGATCAAACGTTTGAGAAGTTCAGTTTGGCTGGTTCACTGAACTTTGGCAAAACATTCGTTCAGTCTGAATTACTTGAAACCAAATTGAAGGTTCAACCCAAGCCCTTAAAACTAGTGTATAAGACTATCTAAGAGCCATAAAAGCCCTGTACAACACTCTGAGGGCCCATTAGCGATGCGTGAAAAGATCGCAGCTCGAGGTCTGTAAAAGCGTGCATGAACGGGCTACTTACAGGTACTTGAATTAGCCCATTCACACGACCCGAGCTGCATTCTGTGTGCTTTTAAGGCTTTAGGAGCCTATGGAAAGCACGCAGCAAAGATAGGACATGTCCTATCTTTGCGCACCTCGGAGTCGGCATGCGAGTTTGCACCTACACGTCCTATCTTTGCGCACCTCGTAGTCGGCATGCGAGTTTGCACCTACACGTCCTATCTTTGCGCACCTCGTAGTCGGCATGCGAGTTTGCACCTACACGTCCTATCTTTGCGCACCTCGGAGTCGGCATGCGAGTTTGCACCTACACGTCCTATCTTTGCGCACCTCGGAGTCGGCATGCGAGTTTGCACCTACACGTCCTATCTTTGCGCACCTCAGAGTCGGCATGCGAGTTTGCACCTACACGTCCTATCTTTGCGCACCTCGGAGTCGGCATGCGAGTTTGCACCTACACGTCCTATCTTTGCGCACCTCGGAGTCGGCATGCGAGTTTGCACCTACACGTCCTATCTTTGCGCACCTCGGAGTCGGCATGCGAGTTTGCACCTACACGTCCTATCTTTGCGCACCTCGGAGTCGGCATGCGAGTTTGCACGTACACGTCCTATCTTTGCGCACCTCGGAGTCGGCATGCGAGTTTGCACGTACACGTCCTATCTTTGCGCACCTCGGAGTCGGCATGCGAGTTTGCACGTACACGTCCTATCTTTGCGCACCTCGGAGTCGGCATGCGAGTTTGCACCTACACGTCCTATCTTTGCGCACCTCGGAGTCGGCATGCGAGTTTGCACCTACACGTCCTATCTTTGCGCACCTCGGAGTCGGCATGCGAGTTTGCACCTACACGTCCTATCTTTGCGCACCTCGGAGTCGGCATGCGAGTTTGCACCTACACGTCCTATCTTTGCGCACCTCGTAGTCGGCATGCGAGTTTGCACCTACACGTCCTATCTTTGGCACCTCGTAGTCGGCATGCGAGTTTGCACCTACACGTCCTATCTTTGCGCACCTCGTAGTCGGCATGCGAGTTTGCACCTACACGTCCTATCTTTGCGCACCTCGTAGTCGGCATGCGAGTTTGCACCTACACGTCCTATCTTTGCGCACCTCGGAGTCGGCATGCGAGTTTGCACCTACACGTCCTATCTTTGCGCACCTCGGAGTCGGCATGCGAGTTTGCACCTACACGTCCTATCTTTGCGCACCTCGGAGTCGGCATGCGAGCTTAGGGCGCCCACCCACTGGCGATTTTTTTTCCTTTGCGTTTTTTCTCAAGAGCAATTAGTATAGAATGTGTTCCTGTCCACTGGCGTTTTTTTTTCCGGTCCGTTGCAATTTTTAACATAGGAACTGTCAGTTGCATATGTGTCCTTATTTTTCTCTTAATGCACCCATGAATGTCAATGGAAATTAACGGAAAAGGCGCGGAAAACGCTGTGTTTTTCACGCACGAAAATCGCAAACGCCAGTGGGTGGGCGCCCTTATACCTGCATGTCCTATCTTTGCGCACCTCGGAGACGACATGTCAGTTTGCACCTACATGTCCTATCTTTGTGCACCTCAGAGCCGACATGGGAGTTTGCACCTACATGTCCTATGTTTGCGCACCTCGGAGCAGACATGGGAGTTTGAACCTACATGTCCTATCTTTGCGCACCTCGGAGCAGACATGCGAGTTTGCATTTACATGTCCTATCTTTGCGCACCTCGGAGCAGACATGCGAGTTTGCACCTACATGTCCTATCTTTGCGCACTTTGGAGCCGACATGCGAGCTTACACCTACATGTCCTATCTTTGCGCACCTCGGAGCCGACATGTCAGTTTGCACCTACATGTCCTATCTTTGTGCACCTCGGAGCCGACATGCGAGTTTGCACCTACATGTCCTATCTTTGCGCACCCCAGAGCCGACTTGTCAGTTTGCACCTACATGTCCTATCTTTGCGCACCTCAGAGCCGACATGCGAGTTTGCACCTACTTGTCCTATCTTTTTGCACCTCAGAGCCGACATGTCAGTTTGCACCTCCATGTCCTTTCTTTGTGCACCTCGGAGCCGACATGCAAGTTTGCAGCTATATGTCCTATCTTTTGCAGTTGCAAGCGTTTTGCGCATCTAAAATTCCTTCGTGTAAACGCTTCCATAGGAAACCATTGGCTCTATTTAGACGCGATCTTTACACGCGTTGCTAATGCGCTCGTGTTCAGGACTAGTGTTGAACAAACTGATCCAGTAGAACCCAGTTTCAGGTAGAACTTTGCTTGTTTCCGGTCATGCAGGATTGAACGTTTACTCAAGTTTGACCCAAAACGGGGTTCTATTGGTTTACTTCACTCAGCACTAGCAGTGAGAGATTGGCCCAACGACCATGAAAGGGGCCATTAGTTCTGTAAATATAGGTAACTTCCGGATGTAAACAAGAATGTTAAGGGCTCGTGTCCACGCGCGGGTTTGAATTGCAGAATCGGCATGGGGCACACGCGCGGATGATTTGCAGTTCAAGCCACACATAGGGAAGCATGGGCATCCGCACCTGAATAAAAGCATGCGGATTTGATTTGCGGACCTTTGGGTGCGCAAATCAAATTGCAGCATGCTCCATTTCAGGGTCGTTCCCACACGGACGGCTTCCATTGAAGTCAATTAACATTGCAGACAGGCTGCGGATTCTGCTGAGAAACCAGGAGTTTGAAAAGAAAACTCTCAATGTGGCTGCTGCCGCATCCACACACGTTTGGGGTACAGAAAAAAGAATACCCAGATGGGTAAGCAGGGTCCTTGGCAGACGGCAGGGTAGGATTTCGCTGTGGGGTCCCGCATGAGGAATCTGACCCATCCGTGGACATGAGCCCTAAGATTCACCGATATTAAACAGAGATCTTAAACACATTGGGGAATTTAAACACAAAGGAGCAGATATATTCAGACCAGTGTTTCATACTTCAAAATCACAGAGGTGAGAGAAAAACAAAGACATTCACTGAAAGAGCCAAAAAATGTAATACCTGACAGGCCCAATCGCCATAAGGTAGGCGCAATCGCCATAAGGTAGGCCCAATCGCCATAAGGTAGGCCCAATCGCCATAAGGCAGGCCCAATCGCCATAGGGCAGGCCCAATCGCCATAGGGCAGGCCCAATCGCCATAGGGCAGGCCCAATCGCCATAGGGCAGGCCCAATCGCCATAAGGTAGGCCCAATCGCCATAGGGCAGGCGCAATCGCCGTAAACACTCATAGAATTGTGCCTACCTTATGGCGATTGTGCCTATCAGGTATTGCATTTTTGGGCTCTTTCAGTGAATGTCAGTGTTTCCTACTTCAGTCTAAGTAAACCTTATCCTTGCATGAGGTGCACTCCCACTGATCAATATTTTTGACATGTCAGAGATGCGCACGCCTCGTAATACATTTGCTGTGTCTGCATGCCGTCCATGCTCCAAATATGAAATCTATGTTAGCTGCAAGCTGGTGAAGATTTTGGCTATTATTTATGCCAGTTTCTAGCATACGTTCTAGTAAAAGTGATGGGTTGTGAGGGGCCATGCCCCCTAATGCTAAGACGCACCCACTTTAAAATACCAAAAACTTGCCAATCTTGGAGAACAGGATGTCCTAAACCTAAACGACTTTTCTATGCCAGAAAACTGGCTTAAATCTCTTTTAAAGCCAACCAAACCCTCTCCTTTTTACAGAAGGCAAATACAACTAGGATGTTTGGGGAGTTTTTGAAATGCCATAAATCTACCAGACCCCTTACCCCTTTCAAGAAAATCATAGCTGAGAGGAAATCGAATTGTAGGAAAATTGCATTTCTTCGGAAAAACTTTGTCACCCTACCAGTTGATTCTAAACCCGCCTTCCTCACTTCCTGGGAAAAGGAACTACATACCTCACTCTCGGTAAAAGATACCAAACTAATTCTGAAGACTGTATTCTGACACTCTCCATGTATCTTATCCCAGGAAAGCCACTATAAACTTCTTGTGAGGTGGTATAAGACCCCTCAATGGCTTTTTGATTATAAACTCGATCCGCACAATAGATGTTGGAGATGAGATAGAGATGTTGGCTCATTCCTTCATATATGGTGGGAGTGTCCGTCGATAGTCCCCTTTTGGCAAGATGTGGAGGTGGTGCTGGGGAAACTCTTCTTGTGACATGAAAGTCACTCCTGAAATGGTGTTTCTTTGGAAATCTTCAACTCTGTTTCACCCGTTGAGACATAAATTGATTGTATTCTTAATTGACGCAGCAAAGGCACTGATGCCACCATTGTGGTTACAGAAATCTCCCCCTACACGGGAGCAATGGATTGAGAAGGTGGATCAGGTATACAACCTGGAAGAGCTCACCAGTTGGCCGAGGGGTACGCAGAAGAATTTTTTGCAAATTTGGGACCCTTGGCGGACTCAGAGGAAAGATCTGAGTGGCAAGGTTGACGCACGTGCGTTGTATGGGGTGAGACTAAGCCTATTTTCGGAACACAGAATTTGCCTTTTCACCAGACCAGGTTGAGAGCATGTACCCCCATCCCTCCCTCCCCTCACCCTCCTCTCTGTCTTCTTTCCTCTTCCGGAAGTCTCCCCCTTCTTATTTTCTTTAGCTTTTATTTTCTTATTTCCTTTTATTTACTACAGTTTTATTTTTTCCATTTTAGTTCTTGATGTTTCTTCTATGTTGGGTAATTACTTTGTATACAGCTGAATAGTCAGAATTACCTGTATTGTTTGGCCTTATCAGACCATATCCTGAAGTATTAGCGGATTTCTGATGTCTACTCTATATCAGTTTATTACCCCAAGGAGAGCAACTTTAGCACTATGCACTTATTTTTAGCTTAGCGCCCCGTAACACTGGATTTGTACTGATTCGAAAATTTTTTAATAAAAATTGATTAAAAAAAAAAAAAATCCTAAAGTATATTAGAAATAGAGATGAGCGAACGTGTTCTTCCGAGCTTGATATTCGTGCGAATATTAGGGTGTTCGGGATGTTCGTTATTCGTAACGAACACCATGCGGTGTTCTGGTTACTTTCACTTCCTTCCCTGAGACGTTAGCGCGCTTTTCTGGCCAATTGAAAGACAGGGAAGGCATTACAACTTCCCCCTGTGACGTTCAAGCCCTATACCACCCCCCTGCTGTGAGTGGCTGGGAAGATCAGGTGTCACCGGAACATAAAAGTCGGCCCCTCCCGCGGTTCGCCTCAGATGCCGTGTGAGTTAGATGAGGGACAGTGCTGTTTGTACCGGAGCTGCTGTAGGGAAAGAATTGGTAGTTAGTGTAGGCTTCAAGACCCCCCAAAGGTCCTTATTAGGGCCACTGATAGCTGTGTGTTGGCTGCTTTTAGCAGTGGCAAATTTTTTTTTCCTCAAAATCGGCTCTGCAGAGCGTTGCACCCGGCATTAGGGACAGAAGTGCTGCATAGGCAGGGAGAGTGTTAGGAGTGAGTGTAGCCTTCAAGAACCTCAACGGTCCTTTCTAGGGCCATATTTAACCGTATGCAGTACTGTCCAGGCTGCTGTTAGCTGTGCTGCATTTTTTTTTGCTTCTCAAAATCGCCTCTGCAGAGCATTGCACCCTCCATTGATACTGCAGGGAAAGAATTGTATAGGCAGGGCCACAACACCGTTATTATTCATAGAATATACGCAGTGCTGCCTTTTGGTGCAAAAAAACGGAAAATAATTCTATTTGTCCTGCCTCTGTCCGTCCTAAGGGCGGTGGACACGTGTCGGCTGCGTGTGCAACCTGTAAAAATCAGATGCACCCAGCTACGTTTTACTCCTGGCTTCGCCATTTGCTTTCCTTAATTGGGAAAAAAAATACCTGCTCTGCCACAGTTAATAACTCTGCTACTCTCACGTTCTGTGACACATTAGCAGGAAAACAGCACAGTTATTAAACTTCTCATGTTCATAGAATATACGCAGTGCTGCCTTTTGGTGCAAAAAAACGGAAAATAATTCTATTTGTCCTGCCTCTGTCCGTCCTAAGGGCGGTGGACACGTGTCGGCTGCGTGTGCAACCTGTAAAAATCAGACGCACCCAGCTACGTTTTACTCCTGGCTTTGCCATTTGCTTTCCTTAATTGGGAAAAAAAATACCTGCTCTGCCACAGTTAATAACTCTGCTACCCTCACGTTCTGTGACACATTAGCAGGGACACAGCACAGTTATTAAACTTAGATTATACATTCACTAGAGACAGTGGGGCCTTTCGTTTTCAAAAAAGGGAAAAAATTATATTTGGCCTGCAGTCTTGCGCCAATTTATTAGCTGCCTGTGAAATCAAATCACTGGTAATACAGCATGCTGAGGGGTAGGGGTAGGCCTAGAGGACGTGGACGCGGACGCGGCCGAGGACGCGGAGGGCCAAGTCAGGGTGTGGGCACAGGCCGAGCTCCTGATCCAGGTGTGTCGCAGCCGACTGCTGCGCGATTAGGAGAGAGGCACGTTTCTGGTGTCCCCACATTCATCGCCCAATTAATGGGTCCACGCGGGAGACGGTTATTAGAAAATGAGCAGTGTGAGCAGGTCCTGTCCTGGATGGCAGAAAGTGCTTCGAGCAACCTATCGTCTACCCGCAGTTCTGCGCCGTCCACTGCTGCAAATCCGAATCCTCTGTCTGCTGCTCCTCCTTCCTCCCAGCCTCCTCACTCCACTACAATGACACCTGCTCAGGAGCGGGAACACTCCCAGGAACTGTTCTCGGGCCCCTGCTTAGATTGGGCAGCAGCGGTTCCTCTCCCACCAGAGGAGTTTATCGTCACTGATGCCCAACCATTCGAAAGTTCCCGGGGTCCGGGGGAAGAGGCTGGGGACTTCCGCCAACTGTCTCAACAACTTTCTGTGGGTGAGGAGGACGATGACGATCAGACACAGTTGTCTTGCAGTGAGGTAGTAGTAAGGGCAGTAAGTCCGAGGGAGCAGCGCACAGAGGATTCGGAGGAAGAGCAGCAGGACGATGAGGTGACTGACCCCACCTGGTGTGCAACGCTTACTCAGGAGGACAGGTCTTCAGAGGGGGAGTCAAGGGCATCAGCAGGGCAGGTTGCAAGAGGCAGTGCGGTGGCCAGGGGTAGAGGCAGGGCCAGACCGAATAATCCACCAAGTGTTTCCCAAAGCGCCCCCTCGCGCCATGCCACCCTGCAGAGGCCGAGGTGCTCTAAGGTCTGGCAGTTTTTCACAGAGACGCCTGACGACCGACGAACAGTGGTGTGCAACCTTTGTCGCGCAAAGCTCAGCCGGGGAGCCAACACCAACAGCCTCACCACCACCACCATGCGCAGACATATGATGGCCAAGCACCCCGCAAGGTGGGACGAAGGCCGTTCAGCGCCTCCGGTTTGCACCCCTGCCTCTCCCCCTGTGCCCCAACCTGCCACTGAGATGCAACCCCCCTCTCAGGACACAGGCACTACCGTCTCCTGGCCTGCACCCACACCCTCACCTCCGCTGTCCTCGGCCCCATCCAGCAGTGTAGTTCAGCGCACCGTCCAGCCGTCGCTTGCGCAACTGTTGGAGCGCAAGTACGCCGCCACGCACCCGCACGCTCAAACGTTAACCGTCCGCATAGCAAAATTCATCAGCCTTGAGATGCTGCCGTATAGGGTTGTGGAAACGGAGTCCTTCAAAAGTATCATGGAGGCGGCGGCCCCGCGCTACTCAGTTCCCAGTCGCCACTACTTTTCCCGATGTGCCGTCCCAGCCCTGCACGACCACGTCTCCCACAACATTGTACGCGCCCTCACCAACGCGGTTACTGCCACGGTCCACTTAACTACGGACACGTGGACAAGCACAGGCGGGCAGGGCCACTACATCTCCCTGACGGCACATTGGGTGAATTTAGTGGAGGCTGGGACAGAGTCAGAGCCTGGGACCGCTCATGTCCTACCCACCCCCAGAATTGCGGGCCCCAGCTCGGTGGTGGTATCTGCGGAGGTGTATGCTTCCTCCACTAAAGCACCCTCCTCCTCCTCCTCCTCCTCCTCCTCCTCCTCTGTCTCGCAATCAAGATGTGTTAGCAGCAGCATGTCGCCAGCAGTCGGTGTCGCGCGGTGTGGCAGCACAGCGGTGGGCAAGCGTCAACAGGCCGTGCTGAAACTACTCAGCTTAGGCGATAAGAGGCACACGGCCCACGAACTGCTGCAGGGTCTGACACAGCAGACCGACCGCTGGCTTGCGCCGCTGAGCCTCCAACCGGGCATGGTCGTGTGTGACAACGGCCGTAACCTGGTGGCGGCTCTGCAGCTCGGCAGCCTCACGCACGTGCCATGCCTGGCCCACGTCTTTAATTTGGTGGTTCAGCGCTTTCTGAAAAGCTACCCACGCTTGTCAGACCTGCTCGTAAAGGCGCACCGGCTCTGCGCACATTTCCGCAAGTCCCACACGGACGCTGCCACCCTGCAACATCACTTTAAGCTGCCAGTGCACCGACTGCTGTGCGACGTGCCCACACGGTGGAACTCTACGCTCCACATGTTGGCCAGGCTCTATGAACAACGTAGAGCTATAGTCGAATACCAACTCCAACATGGGCGGCGCAGTGGGAGTCAGCCTCCTCAATTCCTTTCAGAAGAGTGGGCCTGGTTGGCAGACATCTGCCATGTCCTTGGTAATTTTGAGGAGTCTACCCAGGTGGTGAGCGGCGATGCTACAATCATTAGCGTCACCATTCCTCTGCTATGCATCTTGAGAAATTCCCTGCAAACCATAAAGGCAGCTGCTTTGCGCTCGGAAACGGGGGCGGGGGAAGACAGTATGCCGCTGGATAGTCAGGGCACCCTCCTGTCTATTTCTCAGCGCGTACAGGAGGAGGAGGAGGAGCATGAGGAGGATGAGGAGGAGGGGGAAGAGACAGCTTGGGCCGCTGCTGACGGTACATCGGCTGATTGCCTGTCATCCTTTCAGCGTGTATGGCCTGAGGAGGAGGAGGAGGAGGAGGAGGAGGATCCTGAAAGTGATCTTCCTAGTGAAGACAGCCATGTGTTGCGTACAGGTACCCTGGCACACATGGCTGACTTCATGTTAGGATGCCTTTCTCGTGACCCTCGCGTTGCACGCATTCTGGCCACGACGGATTACTGGGTGTACACACTGCTCGATCCACGGTATAAGGAGAACCTGCCCACTCTGATTCCCGAAGAGGAAAGGGGTTCGAGAGTGTTGCTATACCACAGGACCCTTGCGGACAAGCTGATGGTAAAATTCCCAGCCGACAGCGCTAGTGGCAGAAGGCGCAGTACCGAGGGCAAGGTAGCAGGGGATGTGCGTAGATCGAGCAGCATGTACATCCCAGGCAGTGCAACAGTCTTTAAGGGCCTGGCCAGCTTTATGGCTCCCCACCAAGACTGTGTCACCGCTCCCCAGTCAAGGCTGAATCGGCGGGAGCACTGTAAAAGGATGGTGAGGGAGTACGTAGCGGATCGCACGACCATCCTTGGTGACGCCTCTGCCCCCTACAACTACTGGGTGTCGAAGCTGGACACGTGGCCTGAACTAGCGCTGTATGCCCTGGAGGTGCTTGCTTGTCCTGCGGCTAGCGTCTTGTCGGAGAGGGTGTTTAGTGCGGCTGGGGGAATCATCACAGATAAGCGTAGCCGCTTGTCAACCGACAGTGCCGACAGGCTAACACTCATCAAGATGAACAAAGGCTGGATTTCCCCAGACTTCTGTTCTCCACCAGCGGACAGCGGCGATACGTAAGCAATACGTAGGCTGCACCCGCGGATGGAAGCTACGTTCTCTCTCACCATCCAAAACGGGGACATTTCTGCTTCATCAATCTGTGTCTAATATTCCTCCTGCTCCTCCTCCTGAAACCTCACGTAATCACGCTGAACGGGCAATTTTTCTTAGGGCCACAAGGCTCACTCAAATAATTTTTCTGAACAATTTTTATAAGTTTCAATGCGCTTAAAAGCGTTTTTCGTTACACTGGGCTGCCTCCAGGCCTAGTTACCACTTAAGCCACATTAACCAAAGCGATTAATGGGTTTCACCTGCCCTCTTGGCTGGCCATGGCCAATTTTTGGGATGTACATTAGTACTGTTGATACAACAATTTTTGTGGGCCCTCGCCTACAGTGTAATCAAATTAATTTTTAGCCCACCTGCATTCCAGCTGACGTTACCTCAGCTGTGTTGGGCACTACAATGGGATATTTTTATGTACCGCCGGTGGGTTCCAGGGAGCCACCCATGCTGTAGGTGCACACGGAGTTTTTAATACATGTGTCCACTTCTAAAGAACCCCAGTCTGACTGGGGCATGCAGTGTGGGCCGAAGCCCACCTGTATTACGCACGACATTACTACCTCAGCTGTGTTGGGCAATGCAATGGGATATTTCTATGTACCGCCGGTGGCTTCCTGGCACCCACCCAGGCAGTGGGTCCACAGGGAGTTTAACCTACATGTGTCCACTTCTAAAGAACCCCAGTCTGACTGGGGCATGCAGTGTGGGCCGAAGCCCACCTGCATTATGCACGACATTACTACCTCAGCTGTGTTGGGCAATGCAATGGGATATTTTTGTGTACCGCCGGTGGGTTCCAGGGAGCCACCCATGCTGTAGGTGCACACGGAGTTTTTAATACATCTGTACACTTCTAAAGAACCCCAGTCTGACTGGGGCATGCAGTGTGGGCCGAAGCCCACCTGTATTACGCACGACATTACTACCTCAGCTGTGTTGGGCAATGCAATGGGATATTTTTACGTACCGCCGGTGGCTTCCTGGCACCCACCCAGGCAGTGGGTCCACAGGGAGTGTAACCTACATGTGTCCACTTGTAAAGAACCCCGGTCAGACTGGGGCATGCAGTGTGGGCCGAAGCCCACCTGTATTACGCACGACATTACTACCTCAGCTGTGTTGGGCAATGCAATGGGATATTTCTATGTACCGCCGGTGGCTTCCTGGCACCCACCCATGCTGTCGGTCCACAGGGACTTCACAATAGGGAGTTGTACCTGCCTGTGTCTATGAATTAAAAAGCCCGGTCTAACTGGGGCATGCAGACACCTTGACAGAATGAATCGTGTGTGGCACATAGGTTCCCCATTGCTATGCCTACGTGTGCAGCTCCTGATGGCGGTGGCACAGGATTCTATTTCTCATTGCTTCTGTACAGCATTGTGGGCTATCGCCCCGCCACTTTTAAAGAGGGTCGCTGCCTAGCCGTGCCAACCCTCTGCAGTGTGTGCCTGCGGTTCCTCCTCATGGCAGACGCACTTGTAAATAGACATGTGTGGCGTGGCATGAGGGCAGCTGAAGGCTGCGCAGGGACACTTTGGTGTGCGCTGTGGGGGGGAGGGGGGGCGGTTGGTCAGCATGTAACCCAGGAGAAGTGGCAGCGGAGTGTCATCCAGGCAGTGATTGTGCTTTGTTGTAGCTAGTGTGGTGCTTAGCAAAGGTATGCCATGCTAATGAGGGCTTTTCAGAAGTAAAAGTTGTTGGGAGGGGGGGGGGGGGGCACTCTTGCCGGTATTGTGGCTTAATAGTGGGACCTGTGAACTTGAGATGCAGCCCAACATGTAGCCCCTCGCCTGCCCTATCCGTTTCTGTGTCATTCCCATCACTTTGTTGAATTGCCCAGATTTTCACACATGAAAACCTTAGCGAGCATCGGCGAAATACAAAAATGCTCTGGTCGCCCATTGACTTCAATGGGGTTCGTTGTTCGAAACGAACCCTCGAGCATCGCGGGAAGTTCGTTCCGAATAACGAGCACCCGAACATTTTGGTGTTCGCTCATCTCTAATTAGAAAGTTGAAAAACTTTTCTTCATACAACGAATACAATATAAAACCTAAAATATAAGTGAAATCCCAGCAAATGGAAAATTACAGAAAAAGGGCCAAATGTATGGATACAAAGGTACATGAGCAGGTACAAATTTCAATTTCCAATAGCATGCAGAAAAGGCAAAATGCTACATGGGGGAGGTTGCACAGGTGTAAAATACTGATGAACAGGTGTGTGAGTGCCTGTTCACTAGCATGGGTTCCTTCAATGACAGACTATAATTGGGGCTGCTTTGTGTGCCTCATTGTTGATTGCATTGTGATGTAGTGATAGTGAGTGCAGCAGTGTCTCTGAACACACGAGTGACTCGGGCATGAGAGTCGTGTGCACTTTCATGTCAGACTAGGGTTGGGCCCATTGAGAAAGACCCTGAGATTCTGCAAGCAGTGATCCACAACCCTGGCCTCTTTTACTGTGTACTATGGCTTTGTGAGGAGCTGTGGCCTGTAGAGAATCCCCTAGCAAGTGCTCTTTCTAAAGAGGGGTAGTTTTGGACTGCTACTTGGAAGTCTGCACTGTGAGCTAGTCGAGCCCTTGGGAAGCTGCCACATGGACCAAGTTGTCAGGTGTAGTCTTTTGCCTTGTGTTTTGTTCTATTCAAGTGAGTGCCCTTGTGAAAGTAAGAGACTGTAATTAATATGGCTTACAAAGAGACTGTAACTATTAGCCTCGTCTACTTCATAAAGAGATTGTAAATATGTTGTGAGCCTTACTAAGATACTCTACTACTGTAGTTGCTGTCAAGTTGAGCTTTCGTATAAACAAAGACTAACCACCAATCTGGCTGAGTCTACTAGAAACTGTAACTGCCAAGCCTTGTGTCAATCTTGCAACCACCACTGAGAGTCCTTTAAATGCCTTTAGCAATCTTTAATTAGCCTGTCCTATGGCTTCTATAGTGGCCTCTATCAGGGCCGATTCATGGAATGTTTTAGAGATGGTTGCCTTTCTGTAAGGTTCTCCATCTCCACAACAGAACTCTGGACTGTCAGAATAATCTTCAGGTTTTTGTTACTTTCCAGTCAGAGGCCATCTGAGTTTGGCCAAATATTCTTACATTTAGAAGCGCTGAGGACAAATTAACTCAAGTGGAGAAGGGAAATAGCGGGAACATTGGTTTCACAATAGGTAGGCACATTTGATCATCATGCTAAGACTAAAATCCCCATATTGTACAGTATAACTTAACTTATGATCTGGAATAGGCTGCATTATACTATCAAAGTTTTATTTTTTTTACACCCTTAAGGACCAGTGTGTTTTAATCTGGAAGGACTAGACACTTTTTAGGGATTTTACCCATATGTTTACTGCCCTATTTTTTTCTTCAGCTACCAAAATGAATTTTGTTGCATTTTTTCCTCCGTGACATACAGTATAGGGCTATTTTTCAAATATCTTTCTCTACCACTGACTTTTTTGCATTTTTTTGGGGGGGGGGATAGAGAGATATATATATATTATTTATATATAATGTGTGTGTGTATATATATATATATATATATATATATATATATATACACACACACACACACAGGAATATACGGTGTAAAATGACCTTTTAACCCCGAACAATCTGCTCTGCAGTCGGGGGTCGTCTTATACCCCGGGTATACAAAAAGAAAAGGGTGTCCAAAAAAAAAAAAGGCAGTACCCACCTCCTCGTCACAGACAGAGCATTGCTTTCTGGATGCAGGGCTTGAAATCCCCGCCTCCAGAAAGCTAATGCTGTGATTGGCTAACTCACCCGGCATCAGCCAATCACAGCCATTCAATGACATCATTGAATGGCTGTGATTGGCTGACGCCACCTGTGATTGGCTAACGCAGCGCCAGCTTTCATTGGCTGAAGCTGCCTGAGTTAGCCAATCACAGCATTAGCTTTCTGAAGGCGGGGATTTCAAGCCCCGCATCCATCAAGCAATGCTCTGTCGGCAACGAGGAGGGAGTGGCCGCCTGCAGCAGCACCGCGAGAGGGGAGTACTGTTTTTTCTTTTTTTTTTTTAACCTAAACCGTATTCCCGGCATATAAGGTGACAGTTGGGGGTCGTCTTATACACCCAGTCGCCTTATATGCCGGAATATATGGTATGTATAGTTTTTTTATTTTAAAAATTAGTGTATATATGCTTAAATAAAGTATGGTAATGAGTTCCTCATTTTGTTTTGGACGTTATGATATATAATATGTATAGTTTTGGTTTACAGGGTGTATATGGTGATGGTTTTTATTTTATTCTGTAATTCTTTTTTAAACTTATTTATGTAACTTTTTTTTTAATCTAAGTCCCCCATGATTTCATCTAAGGCCTCTGAGTCTTTTTTTTTTTTAATTTCACACTTTTCCACTCCACTGTAGCTGCGGCGTTCTTAGGAGCCCCAGTTACAGGGTAAAACACTCCCCTGTAGTCACAGTAGGCACTAACAAAGCTGATCAGGGTCTGCTAAGACCCTGCAGCTCTGCTGTGCCAGGGTCTCCCGGCGGTCACGTGATTGGCGTGTGGAATAGCGTATATTCGTATATAGCGCACATTGAGGACTACGTAGCCTACAAAGGAGAAAGCAGAAGCGATTAAAAACCTCTTCTCTCTTCTTCTCCCAGTCCTTGGCTTTGTTTGACAACTGAATTGCTTGATTGAAGGAGCAGAAGCTTTAATCGGACGTTCTGTATTGTGTTATTTATTAATAATTGTATGTTATTTTTCTTGTATTTCTCTTTTGAGACATGAGGGTGCGCTTCAGAAGTGTGTATTTCAGGCATATGAAATATATTTAAGGCATGTAAAATCTAGTATTTAGCATATAACATACTAAAATACTTCTAATTATAATGAGAACTGTTTGTGTGACTAACATTTATGAACTTTTTTGGAAAAGTACGTTTATGTATTATTCCCTACTCTGTACTAATTATTGGAAATGCATTCTTTATAAGAAGAAGATAGCTAATAATAAGATCTGAGAGAACTTAAATGCCAAATCCATCAAGAGAGTCCAGACGACTGCTTACATAATGGTAGAGAGTATTCGTATACATACACTATGCTTATGTGTTATATATAAAGTGACACATATACGAGAATACAATGTTGTGATCAATGCCTCCTGCATGCTCCATGTCTACCACAAGATGGCACTGTAGGCCTTTTGTAGATCTAGGGACTATTTGTGGATTTTGGCGTGTGTTCATTCTCTAACAGAAGTTTGGTGGTCACTTGCATCCCTGCAACCCACCAAACAAAAGACCAGTCCAGTGGCAGTAATAGTACAGTTTAGCCCAACGTAGTATTGTATTAAATGGTATTGTACAACAGCCTGGTGCAGTAGGGCACATGAAGATCAGGTATAATACAGTTTCAAATTAAACATAATATCTTGGTATATAATATTATTTCACAATACAGTATGGTGCAGACATGGTATAATCTGATGCTGTATAATAGCTTGTTGTATATTATATGTTCTGTATAGACCACAATTTTATTTAAAGTTGTATTCCACTTGTCAAGCAGCTATGATGGTTTTTAGAGCTACAGTCACAAAATCCAAAGCAAAACCACATTGCAAAGTTAATAACTTTTGATTATCAGTCATTTGACATCAACTTTACATAACCAGAATACCCCTTTAAACTTGCTATTCCAGAGAAGTTAAAGGGGTTGTCATACTTCTAGCTACTGATAACCTAGCCTCATCTATAGCAGGGCAGCAGGTGTCTGCCACTCGGGACCCTCAGTGATCACCTCTCCCCAGACCAGGATCTTTGTGCACAGAGTTTTTTTGCTGCTGGAAGCAAACAGCTCCATACATTGTGCAGTGCCCTGGATTGTTGCTGCAGGACAAGTCCCTTTTGAAGTTAATGGTACCCAGCGTGCAATACCAACCTGAGCCACTATGCAATGTATGGAGCACAAAAAAAATAACATGTTCTCTGCACAAATCAGCAGGTTAGATTATTTTCTGTTTACTCGCTGTATAATGCTGCAGAGTGTACAGTATGATATGTAGTGGCCCAGAATATATAGTCCTGGCCCCTCCATAAATTGAAGATAGAGGAAATTAGGAGGGCGCTTCAGCCGGAAACCAATAAAGTAAAATAAGAAGGGTGGGTAAACCGGTAAACTTGTGTGACTTACCCGGTGATAGGTGAGGACCTGCGATGGCCTCACTATCACCTCCAAATCCAGGCGAGCCTATAGAAATTGTATATATACTCCAGTGTATATATAGATGGGTGGTGGGAATTCGTTGCGCCAATCCAGGGGGGCTAGGTCCGGAGAGCTGCTGATGATGGTGGGTGCTATTGGCAAATAGTACCCACTATGGATGAACGAAAAAATATTGCACTTAAAGTGCAAAAAATACACCAGCGCTACTTACAGAGATCTGTAAAAGCACAAAGAATCCACCAAGTAGTGATAACAGGAAAGGATTCTTTATTAGGACACACGGGTCCTCCTAGTGCAACGCGTTTCGTCTAGACAGACTTTATCAAGCACAAAAATAATGTATAATGCACACAAAGGCATAGTATAAAATACACACAAAGACATCACCTTATATACACATGTATCACTGGGAACTAATGGTACATGAAAGTGAAAGTACCTGCTCCTGTTGCCAGCGTGGCGGCGGCCATGTTGGGGGGGGGGGGTTTAGGTCACATGTCTCCGTTAAGGGTCACGTGGGTAGAACGGGATGACGACAGAGGTGTCATCAGGAAGGGGGCGGGCTGTCGGTATAGCGCTGCCTATTGGGAGTTCAAAACAGGATTTTTGAATTTCAAAATTGGATGTGCCGGAACAGGGAAGGGTTGGGTGAATTGTGGGGTTATTATGAGCGGTGTGGCCGCTGAATGCAGCGTGAATGACGTATGGGTCACGCGCTGTATAAGGGGGAGGGGGGGCGGGGGAGCGGGAGGCAACGGGGTCCAGATGACGTGATGGTCACATGTCTTGAGACCGGTGCGTGCCACTTGGAACGCAGCATTACGTGGTGTAGACCGAGTGACGGAACCGTCACATGTGAGGGGCGGCACCTAAAGATGCCGGCTGTAACAAAGGGGGCGTGGTTGGGTGACGTGATGGTCACTTGTCCGGGGCTAGAGTGTAGCCCTTAGAACGAGGTATCCGTAATAGAGATGAGTGACGGACTCGTCATAGGTACTGGGCGGGACCTAAAAGCGCCGGTGTCCTGAGACCCCTGTTATAGTGACTATACCAAAAGTGGACCGTAAAAATGGAGTACATAAATATAGATTATATTATATAACCCATGTAAAAACAATATATTGTAGAAACAACATATGGGAACTAAGAGGTGGTGAGACCCCTTGTGGCAGGGTAACTTTATATGCCTGTAACGGTCTTGATATATTTAGATAGACCCATAGAGGTACATAAATGTATGAATAGGGGAAGGTGTCTATAAAATAGATAAAAATATGGATAGGAGCTTAAATTTAGTTATGGATCAAACAAATAAGCGCTACACGGATAAAAATAAGCGCTATAAGACTAAAAATATGCCAATTATAAACAAATGTGGCATGAGAATTAAATAACTGGGATAATACGCTAATGATACATTAATAACTCATGGTGATGTCCTGTTATGTGTGAATTGCATATAAAACGGAATAAAAAATAGAATAAAAATGGATAACATTGGATCAATACAATTATAAATATAAATATAAACATATATATATTTGTGCTTTTACAGATCTCTGTAAGTAGCGCTGGTGTATTTTTTGCACTTTAAGTGCAATATTTTTTCGTCCCTCCATAAATGTCATAGATGTCATGCAGATGTGCTGTGCAAAGTTGTCTAATCCTTTTGTTACGTGTATTGCACAGCTGCAGCAAGTGAGAGGTTAATGTTTGCATGAGACTAGAGATGCCTGCAAATGTATCAATTTATGTCCTGTCATGTAGTATGTGAGAGATTATAAGTATTTAAGAGATTATGAGTTAGTGAGGAGTCTCGGAGTTCTGTTCTGTTCTTCTGGGTTTCTGAGAGAACGTGCGGGCCACATGGGGGTACCTTCAACCCTCATGTGGTGAAGAATGGAAGAGGAGGAAAGGTATTCTGAGGACCCTAATGCCAGGACCCAATAGAGAGCAGGAGAAGTAAAAAAAAGTTTGAGAGTAAGCATGTCCAGAAAAGGCCAAGATCACTGTGCAGAGGTACTGACCAACGTAAGTTTCTGTGGAGTAACCCAACTCCTATCCTTGTCTGGAGAGTTTCCCTGCCAGGAGCAGTTCCTGTCTGATAACTGAGACTGCAGGATCGGTGTCATCCTGTGTTTCCTCCCTAGCTTCAAATCTGCTGTTGTGCCTGCACGGCCGTCTTTTGAAATTTGTGCCTTGTACCAGGTTTTCTGCAAGTAAAGTTTTGCCAGGCCCTGACCATTCCCAGGGACCTGGGGTACTTTAACATGGTCTGCGGCTCCTTTTTTTTACTGCCGAGGGTCATTCCGGTGGGCGACCTTATCTCCTGTTCCTATGTTTATTGGTCAGCCCTCTCCTAGGGGTGTCCAGAAGAGGCCCAGCTCTGCTCTGGTTGAGGCTACGTGTGTCCCTCCAGGAAAGAGCCACCATGAAAAGTGTCCACTCTACCCTCCCAGCTCTTCAACCTATGCCCTGTGTCCGGAGTCACCCTACGGGACGTTGCAGATACCTTCTAATTATATGTATGCCTTCATATTCAGCATCTTCCACAAACAATGCTATGCTGTTCATCAGGAGAAAAGCCAATGCCCATAATGGCAAATAGAAGGCGGTATTAATGAAACTAACCCCTCCCCTTCTGCATACACAGCGGTGCCCCTTAGTGTATGTGCTTAGAGGACCGATTCAGTGTGCATTTCCTGTAGCCGGAAATCTGCAACAGAAAAAAAAATACGGCGCAGCTTTTGATGCGTATTTCAAAGT
Organism: Eleutherodactylus coqui; assembly: GCF_035609145.1. Taxonomy (NCBI): domain Eukaryota; kingdom Metazoa; phylum Chordata; class Amphibia; order Anura; family Eleutherodactylidae; genus Eleutherodactylus; species Eleutherodactylus coqui. The sequence continues at coordinate 59,649,983 of NC_089844.1, read as the reverse complement.
GGAAATCCTGCATATCTGTCGCAGCGAAAGATGAAATCTGCAGTGAAAATCTGCAGCAAACAATTGACATGCTGCAGTTTTAAAATTTGCACCGCATGTCCGTTCTTCACAACTTGTTTTCTGTGCTACATGGACGGGATTTGTTAAGATTTCATTTACATGGTTTGTACTATAAATGATGCGCGGCCCGTAAGTTGTGCATGGAGAATTCGCAGCATTTATGCCACGTGGGAACGTACAAAAAAACGGTAAAAACCGCCCGGCGCGAGAGCGGCCTGGGGCTAATAGCCTATTAATCCATGGAAGCATTGTGTCCTGCATGCGCAAAAAGTACAGCAATGTGCCCACACATGCATGTAAATCAACCTTTCATATGTGCAAATACGTTGTGCTGAGGCAAGCGTTTTTGCGCATACGCTCTTGTGAAGCAGTCCTTATAATGGAAAAAAGCATCCCTTTTTAATTTTTTTTCTTGCTTGGGCCGTATGAGGGCTCGGGGTCAGCCGAAATTTTTATTATTACTATTTTAGAGTACATATATCTTTGATTACTTTTATTACATTTTTTAGTAGCCAGGGTGACAAAAAACCAAAAATTTTGGCTTTCTGTACTTTAACGGCATCACTGTTCGGGATAAATATGATATTTTAATAGTTTGGACTTCTATGAACACAGCAATATCAAATATATATATTAATTGTTTAGATTATTAAGAGAAAAGCTTTTTCTTAAACCTTTTAATTTAGTTTTTTTTTTAGTTTAAAATTTTTTATTAAACCTTTTTCTACATTATTTTTTAGTCCCCATACGTAACTTGAACTGCTTTTGGCATATACTGCTACTGCAATACTTAAGTATTACAGTATATAGTAATTTTTAATGCCTATTAAGCCCTGAGCCTAATAAGCAAAAAGGGTTAATGATTAGATCCTATTTGCCTGTGGAGTCCGGGTCACCCAGGCCAGGAGCAGGAGGAGTTCTTACTTGTTTTACCTGGAATGTTGCGCCCCCTCCACTGCCAGTTTTTTAGTCCTATTCTACAGGCTGGCATAGTAGCCCATTAACAACCTGCAATTGTCCCACAGGGGGTTGTGATTTAGTGCCAGAGGGTCCCCCTCAGGCTGACTGTTAAGACAAGTGATGATCCTTGACTATATATATATTGGTCCGGAAGAGGTTAAAATTGCATAATCTTCCATCAATCTGATACAAGGTCACTTACACTATTTCTTTAATGGATAATACACCCCTTTTGTTATGTTCCAACATGCTAATTGTTTTAGATTTTTTGAACAATAGCCTATTTTAAATTTTCTGGCAACTTTTTTTACCTTCAACTTAACTGAAAAAGTGAAACCTCACACACTTTGATTTCCTCAACCTCAGAAGCCTGGATAAAGCAGACAGACGCGCTGCCGCCATGCTGTTGGTAATGGTAATTAAAAAAATAGGAAAAGCCTCCTTTTAAAACCTCATGTGATTTTAATAAACATCGGTAATCATCATTATAACTTCAGACCAGAAATTCCCAGATCTGTGTGCTGCTTCACCCCACAACATTCCTGCAGCAAAGCTGCAAAATCACAGCTAATTATTACTTGTGTGATACGTGTGGAGACAATACTAGCTGCGACCGTTACTGTGCCAAATATCAACTCGCCGTCAAGCAAAGTAATTGCATTATGTATACTGTAGTTGTAACACATTATGCGTATGTGTATATACAGTCATGGTGAAAAAAGATCAAGCACCTAGAAGAAGAAGTTGTCACTTTGCTGCAAAACTCGGCATGCAGTTCCATCTCAGGCAGATATGCAAATGTTGGAGTTGCAACATGATTAGATGAACAGTCATACCACCCGAGGCTCTAAAAGTGGTTCCCTTGTTCCAGGTTTAGTTTGGGCACTGATGACAGCCATGTTTGTGTCTGGAGACCTGGGGGTGAGAGACATTATCCATTAAGGAAATAATTAGAGATGAGCGAGCATGCTCGTTTAAGGCTGATGCTCGATCGAGCATCGGTCTTGTTGAGTAACTGATTACTCGACCGAGCACCATGCGGGGGGCGGGGGGCGGTAGGGGTAGAGAGAGATCTCTCTTTCCACCCAACCCCCCCTCCCCTGCTGACCCCCGCATGGTGCTCGGTCGAGTAATCAGTTACTCGACAAGACCGATGCGCAATCGAGCATCAGCCTTAAACGAGCATGCTCGCTCATCTCTAGAAATAATGTAAGCGACCTTGCAGTATATTAATGAAAGATTATGCCTTTTTAACCCCTTCCAGATCACAATATGTATATGCGTCATACGGTTGTGAAGGGTATGTGGAGAGGGCTCATCAGCCAAGAATGGAGATACCAGCTGTTTTTGACAGCCACCAGCAAGTGTCACAATTGGAGCTAGCTCCAATCACAGCAGTTAACTATTTAGATGCTGTGGTCAAAGCTTATCACTTGTCTAAACAGTCATCCAGAGGTGGGCTCTTCGGCACCCCATCAACAAGGCCCCCCCATGACACAATTGTGGGTGTCTAATGGGCTACCATGGCAGCCTGTAGCCTGGAGAAGGCTTCCATGGCTGCCATGCATGAATGCTTAATAGGCTCAGAGCTTAATAGGCATTACAAATCACCATATACTGTAATACGTAGGTATTGCAGTATATACCAAAAGCAGTTCAAGTTACATATGGGGACTAAATAAAAATGTAGAAAAAAAAATTGATAAAAGGTTTCAAACCGTAAAAAACCCTTTTCCTGTAATAATCTAAACAATTTAAAAATTCAAATATTTGGTATCGTTGTGTCCATAAAAGTCCAAACCATTAAATTATCACAACATTTATCCCGAACAGTGATGCAGTGAAAAAAAAAAAAGTACGCCCAAATTTAGTTTTTTTTGCTACCAAAAAAATAGAATAAAAGTGATCATGAAAATGCACGCACTCAAAGATAGTACTAAAAACAATTTAAGCTGCCCCCCAGCCCTCATACAGCCCGACCAAGGAAAAAATAAGTGATGTTTATTTCCAATATAAGGGCGGCTTCACACAAGCGTATGCACAACAATGCTTGCCTCAGTGCAATGTATTTGCCCATGAACAAGGTACAATCGAATTAAACGTTCTATGTCAAATTGTAACATTGATATAAGTGATTACAATATCAGAGCAAAAGGATCATTTATTGCAGAAAACCGGACACTTAAAGGGAGGCTCTAGTACCCTGTTTTCCCGCCTCTAGCTTGGATACAAGATGTGATATGGGGGGCACGAGGCTCTAGTACCCTGTTGTACCGCCTCTAGCTTGGATACAAGATGTGATATGGGGGGCACGAGGCTCTAGTACCCTGTTGTACTGCCTCTAGCTTGGATACAAGATGTGATATGGGGGGCATGGAGGCTCTAGTACCCTGTTGTGCTGACTCTAGCTTGGATACAAGATGTGATACAAGCAGGCATGGAGGCTCTAGTACCCTGTTGTATCACCTAGCTGGGATACAAGATGTGATATGGGCAAGCATGGAGGCCTAGTACCCTGTTGTACTGCCTCTAGCTGGGATGCAAGATGTGATACTGGCAGGCATGGAGGCTCTGGTACCCTGTTGTACCGCCTCTAGCTTGGATACAAGATGTGATACAGGTGGGCATGGAGGCTCTAGTACCCTGTTGTACCACCTCCAGCTTGGATGCGAGATGTGATACATGCGGGCATGGAGGCTCTAGTATCCTGTTGTACTGCCTCTAGCTTGGATGCAAGATGTGATATGGCATGGAGGCATACAAGTTCTGTATGGTATCCTGCAGCATATCGGCCCACATTTGCTGCAATTGAGCCTCTAGATTGTGTAAACACGTAGGCTGCTGAAGTTGGTTGTGTGCACCTGAGCATTATCCAGCTGAATGCCTCTTGGAAGCCGCCATGAGAGGAACACATGTGACTGCAGGATGTCCTGAACATATCGCTGAGCTGTCATTGTCCATTGTACCACCACTAGGGGTGACCGACTGTCATATGCGATGGCCCCCCAGACCACCACACCAGCAGGGGGCAGTGTGCCGCTCCACAGCAAAGGCAGGATTGAGGCACTCACCCCTAGGTCTCTAGACACGAACATGGCGTTTCTAAGTGCTATCATCGTAATGTTAAAAAGGGTTTTCGAGATGAATATATGATTTGCATAAAATTCCCTCCAACATAAAATATCAAACAGGCTTATATTCACGGGTTGTCAGGCACTGCAGCCAATGACCGAGCTCAATAATAGAGCAGGACTGGGCAGTATTGCAGTCTGTACAGAAACAGCAGGAGCAGGACGGAGCGGCAGCAAGAATACAGTAGGAGTGGGGAGAGTTGAGTATAAGCCTATATGTTATTTTATGGCAGGGGAGATGGATTCTATATAAACCATACATCTTGGACAACCCCTATAAGGCACCATAAATTTAAGCTTTCAAGTTTCTATATGTATCAGTTGAGCACATTTGTGGTCAGATTCTACAGGATCAATCTATTGGACCTTCAGTGAAATGGTAATGAAGGTCACAAACCAATGTGACACAAAGAGAAGGAAATGCAAAGATCAGCCTGGATTGATATCTAGCTAGAATACAAGCATTATAAAGAAAGTATACAAATGAATAAAGAGATGTGCCTATACATTGTATTGTGCCTACAATTAGAAATGGTCAGTGGATAGTTCTCCTTGTCTGGATCCGGTAATTGAAGCAATATCGCTGTATACATTGCGTATCTGTATTTAGAATTAGATGAGCAATCATACTTGGTAAGGCGATATACTCGAGAGAGAGCATCACCTTTTTCGAGTACCTGCTGTCTCGTCCCTGAAGATTCGTGGGGGTCGGGGGTGGCGCGGGGCAGCAAGGGGGAGCAGGGAGGAGAGTGAGAGAGATCTCTCTCTCAAGCAGTGTTCGACCCCGCCCCAGTTTTTGAGAGAGAGAGAGACAGACAGACACTCGGCCCCCGGCGTTCCACATACAAAACTGCTCGAGTCTCCCATTGTAGTCAATGGGGTTCGTTACTTGAGTAGAGCTCTCGAATTTTACAAAAAGCTCGACTCGAATAACGTGGACCCGAGCATTTGGGTGCTCGCTCATCTCTATTTAAGAGTCAACATCTGAGTGACTAAAAGCTAGAGGCAGTATTAACCCTCACTAATCGGAAACGGGGCATAGTAACACAGCAGATTTAGGGTAGCCTAAAAAATAGCAGAGCCAAATAGATATGAAGATAGAATGTCTACAATCAAAAGAACTGCCCAACCAAAACGGTAACTGCTGGTCCAAGTGTGGTTTGTGACAAGTCTATAAATTTACAGTAATCAAACTTTTTTCCCATTTGACCTTCGTGTGCAATATCATCAGTGGGCTTTATAATGCAATTACAAACATTGTATTAATTAAAGGGCAAATAGAGAAGACCACGGCCTCTTAGATCATTTTAGGTGGGAGAACTTGGAACAGCTGGGTAATGAAAAATGGTGGACTTTATATAAGTGTTCTGCAGCAAAGTGTACTTCAAGCTATTCTAGTAGAGGAGAAGTGCCCAGTTGTGGTTGAGCTTTGTTACAGTGTCTGAACCTAGTTCCTCTGGAGGATCCACTAGTAGTCTGGTGCTCCATAAGGAACTTGGACACAAGTTTATATCCAGGAAAAATGGATATGAATTTTTCTTTACATTAATCTTGCATGAAGGTTGACCACACTTCTCGAATTTCTTTAATCCTTGCTTATATTTGTACAGTGTTTGTAGCGTAAGCCAATGGAAATGGGATAAAACGGAATAAGCATCCTGAGTTTTAGCAAATGCTGAAAGTACACCAAGCATTGGGTTAGTTTCACATTTGTCTCACAGTACTTTACCATATTTCATCCCTAACCTCAAGTCAAATTAGTATTTTTCACACAATTCTTTTTTTTTGCCTTCCCCTGAATCAATATACTAGACAGACATGAGTCATTTTTTTATTTTTAAATGCATTATTGTGACTCTATATACAGTCTTATGGCCCCTTTACATGGGGCGATTATCACTCAGAATCATTCAGATTCCTGCGCTCCCACGGGAGTCTGGACTATAATTGTCCCGTGTAAATACATGCAGCGACTGAATGAGAATTGTTTAGTCGTTCAGTTTCTGCATACAGAAAACGGAATAACATGTCGTTCAGTGTAAAGAGCAGTCGTTCACTTCTGAATGACTGTCTGCTTACTGTGAATGAAGGCAGGCAGGGGGAAGACGCTCCCTGGCTCACTCGGTCTCCTTTTCACTGTGAGTAAAGCCAATGATACTCGCTTCTGTGTCGGCATCGTTTTACCAGACAGCTCATCCTGTGTAAAAAAGGACCCTTGGGCCAGCTGAGATAGATTAGATTAGAGAGAATTCTATCTCTATATTTACGTATATGCTTTTGGCATGTCTATCTGTTAACGCCTATTCACACACAAAGATAATCTTTCAAACGACTGCAAGATTGAAAGATTTTGCGATCTACTTGCAAAATCGTTCAATGATGGCCATTAACACTTTATTATCTTCATTTGCATGTAAAAGGGCCTCCAGGAGCTGTTTGCAGAGCCCAGCATGTGATTAATCACACCCCAAGCTGTGCAGACAGCTGCATTTTGCTTGTGGCTGCTGGCAGATTACAATGCTATCTCCCAGCTTCCATTGAGATAAGTGTGCCGTCTACTGAAAGATAAATGTGTTTGCTTTACCTGTCAGTAGCTAAACGATGGATTTTAAGTTCACCTTAAAATCATCGTTCAAATGAAGAGTGCATGATGACCATTTTTGGTCATTTGAACGAATTTTGAGCGATAACTGTTACATGTAAATGGGCCTTTTTATAATAGAAGGCTATCTATTTATCTATCATCTTTCAAGTGCTGAGGCAATTCCATCCTTTCAAAGGTCAGTAAAGTGAGTACCCAGCATGATGGGGTTAAAAAAATGACTGGGGAAGGCAGTGGCAAACCACCCCACAAAAACAGTCTGCTAAGAAAACATCATGATCTGACGTCACCTTATAAGTCAGTCATGAATCGGTGCTTGAACCAGGGGACTTTACCTGAGGATGTGGTGATGGCAAAATCCATAGAGGAGTTTAAAAGGGGACTTGATTAGAGATGAACGAGTATACTCGCTAAGGCACATTACTCGAGCGAGTAGTGCCTTAGCAGAGTATCTCCCCGCTCGTCTCTAAAGATTCGGGGGCCGGCACGGGTGACAGGTGAGTTGCGGCTGGGAGCGGGGGGTGGGGGGGTGGGAGAGAGAGAGATCTCCTCTCCGTTCCTCCCTGCCGCTCCCCGCCCCACCCCCCTAATCTTTAGAGACGAGCGGGGGGATACTCAGCTTAGGCACTGCTCGCTCGAGTAATGTGCCTTAGCGAGTATACTCGCTCATCTCTAGACTTGATGTCTTTCTAGAGCGGAAGGATATTACAGGATATAAATCTTAGGTTAATTGTTAATCCGGGTATACAGGCAGGTAGGAACTATTAGGGGTTGATCCAGGGATTAGTCTGATTGCCATTAGGGAGACGGCAAGGAATTTTCCCCCCAAAAGGGCTAATTGGCTTCTGCCTCTTGGGGTTTTTTGCCTTCCTCTGGATCAACAACATAGGAGGATAACAGGCTGGACTAGATGGACATGGTCTTCATTCGGCCTAACAAACTATGTTACTATGCTATTTCTTTTCCCCATACTCTATAACATAAAAGTACATAAAAATTGGTTCCAAAGCTCCTACTTCAATTAAAATGCTATTTATTAGTGTTATCCTACAGAATAATTAACATAATCTTAAATATGAGATTTTTACCCAAATTTAAACAGTACTGTATATACCTTAAACGTAATTCTAATACTAACTATTCTTCTGCTATTTAATCATTCATTTGTTTTTACGTCTCGGGAGGAATTAAGACGCTTCTATTTGTTTGATTGGGTGCGCTGTTTAATTTGACAGCAGAGGATGCATACAAGGACTATTCCATGATAAATGTTTAATTTTGTTTTACAACTAGGTATTAAAAATAGCAGAAATTATCTTTTCTTTTTATTATTCATAAGTGCAGCTGCTTTTCTATTTAATTATAGGTATCCGACAGGCGCAATTCCACCTTAATACGCTTATCTCTGAAGTCAGAAAATTGTTCCTTTTTAAAACTGACAATAGCACGGTATGTTTCCACAAGAGAAAGACAAATTATACTAAATCATTGCTTTAAATATATTTAAATGGCCAGGAAGAAGTCCAAATTGCAAAGTTTCAAGATGCTTTTTTTTTTCTTAACTTTCATAACAATTTGTGTAATTTCCTTAGGTAAGGAGATCTATGGGTTGTAGAAATTAACGATTGTAAGACTTGAGAAGTTTTCAAGATAACGACCACCTGTTCCCTGCGAGTAAGTATCAGTGATAAATTACTGTATATTAAAGATTATATTGCAGAACCCAAATGGCAAGTATCTATATTGACGTTTTTTTACAAGAAGGGTAATTTATAATTTCTAAGGTTTAACTTGTTAAGAGATTTATCAAATATATTGGCTGAAAAAAAAATCTTAGGGTATGATCACACATCACAGAGTGAGGGCTTATTCAGACGACCGTAAATCTGCCGGGTATTCACGCCGGCCGATATACGGCGTCCCTCACTGCAGGGGGAGGAGGCTGGAAGAGCCAGGCGCAGTGCACTGAGCTCCCACCCCCTGTCTACCCCTTCTCCGCCCCTCTGCATTATTTGCAATGAGAGGGGCGTGGCGGGGGCCGAGCCAAGTCGCGTGTAACTTAGCTCCGCCCCTCCCCACCTCCTCTTATTGCAAATAGTGCATAGGGGTGGAGAGGAGCCGGAGAGGGGCTGGGAGCTCAGTGCACTGCTACCGGCTCTTCCAGCCTCCTCCTCTTATGCGGATATCCGGGTATTGACGGCATTATATAGGCTCATGTCCATGATGTGTAGAATATTAGCAGTATGAAACTAACCCTTTCCAATCCACTGTCTGACGTCTAAAGACATTCTGATTGAAGCCTGTACAGCTCCGCTGTCAGAAGACGTCCGTCAGTGTGTTCTTACTGTAGATTACTAACCGCTCTGTGGTCGGGGGCCTCTCCGGCATGTCACATGCCGCAGTACTGGCTCTAGCCAGCATATGGCGCCATTGTAGAATGGCAGAAAGAGAAAGCCTCCTAGGAAACCCTGAATCCAAAATTGGATTGCAAAGGGTTAAGAACATTGCTTTTTAAAAGTGACAGTACTGAGTTTGGACTATCTATAGAAATGGGGCTACAAAAGAAATTCAGTTTGGAGATAGTTACTAACCTCATGTATGCTTTTCTAATATGTATATTACACACATTATATATTGCTAATTATAGATTTCAGTCTTCATCCTAAATTACTTAATCTTTTGTTAGAAGGCTCCACAATGACAAATGGATCACAAGGTCTCTTGATACTGGAATTCTAAGTGATTAGCAGTAAGGAGGGGAGTAATTTTAGGGTATACAGAACGAGTAGTTGCTCTTGGACCCTAGGACTTGAAAGCACACAAAAGCACCTCTGCCACAAAAGACTTGGATTGTAAATAATTGAGATCACTTCAAGCACAGCTGTCTGACCACTAAGATGTTGCGGTTAATGCTGACCACAGCATTTAAGCCGTTAGACAGAGGAGGTCTCCCTTTTTTTGCCCCATCGGTTTCCCCATGACACAATCTTAGGGTCCCACGGGGTGTAGATGGGTTTAAGTAACTATGGCAGAGCTTAACCCCTTGAGTGGCACGCCCAGAAAATTTCCGGGACGAGCTCCACTGCTCATAGCAACATAGCCCGGAAGATTTTCGGGCTATGTATCACTATGGGAGCTGCAGAGCACAGTCCCACAAGCTGTGACATTGTGCTCTGCCTGCCCAGTCCCACAAGCTGTGACAGTGTGCTCTGCCTGCACAGACCAACAGAGAACAAAGCAAGGGCTTTGAAAAACCAGCAGAAGATATTGCCGATATGTCGGCAACCTCCTGCTTTGTTTACAGGTTGCCATAGAGACCATCGGCTTGTCAGAAGCAAGCCGATGGTCTCTGTGGCAGGGAGAGCTTGGTGTTTGGCTGTCAGAGGACAGCTAGGTACCTGCTCTTACAGCAGAGATCAGAGAAAACCTCCGATCTCTGCTGTGTTAACCCTTTACATGCTGCAGTCTATGTGACTGCAGCATGTAAAGGGCTGTCACTGCAGCATGTAAAGGGCTGTCACCATCGGACCCCCGGAATGTGATCAGGGGTCCTGATGGGTCCCTGTGGAAGTCCCCTAAAGGGACAAAAAAAAAAAAAAGTTAAAAAATTATAAAAAAATAAAAAACACTTGTCTCCCTTTACTTTGTAAAAAATCAAAAATACAATCACACATGTGGTATCCATGCGTCGTAATGACGCAGAGAAGTTAATACATTTAACCCCTTAATGACATGGCCCCTTTTTTTCTTTTTTCTCCCATTTTTTTTTCCTCCCCCCTGTTTAAAAAATCACAACTTGTCCCGCAAAAAACAAGCCCTCATATGGCCGTGTCAATGGAAAAATGAAAAAGTTATGGCTCTTGAGACGCAACTGCAAAATTAGTTGAAATTCAATGATTAGACCATTTTAAAAAAACCTGCCCTGGTGGGCACGACAGGGTGGTAGGAAACCCGCCACTCAAGGGGTTAATAGGCTAAGAAAGACAGGTATAGTATACTGCAATAGAAAAGTATTATGGTCTACCTCATAAGTGATCAAGCAGTCACATGATTTTTTTATTGGAACTAGTGAAAAGTAAAAATAGGCTTAATAAAAGTAAAAGAAAATCTATTTATAAGAGGTTTAACCCCTTCCTGCTATATAACCAACATTTATGTCATGCAGGTGCGGGGTATGTATGAAGAGAGATCGTGGGGCGACCTCTCTTCATACAGTGTGGGCGTCAGCTGTTTTTTACAGCTGACACCCGTGGGCAATAGCTGCAATCGGCCGCACAGCCGAGTGTGACTATTAACCCTTTAAAATGCTGCTGTCAATTCTGACAGCGGCATTTAAATCCCCCAAACAATGTTTGGGGGTCCCGTACAGCCCCTCTGCGTGAGATCCAGGGAGCCGTATGGGAGTTATGGCAGCCGGGGTCCTTCTGAAAAGCCCCAGAGCTGCCCCAGCCGTCCTGTCAAATCGCAGTATGATGTAATGCTATAGCATTACCCCCTCTTAATGTACATTATATGGTAAATTAAATAGCACCATTGAAAATACAACTCGTCCCCCCAAAAACAAGCCCTTAAACAGCGATGATGATGGATAAATAAAGGAGTTACGATTTTTTATAAGGGGGAGGAAAAAACGAAAATGGAATATCATTAAGGGGTTAAGAAAACCCTTTTCTATTTTTAACATAGAAAATGTAAACAATACTCACCATTTCTGTAAAAGTCTGGACTATTAAAGTATTACATTATTTATCCCAAATGGTGAACATCATTAAAAAAATATGCAATGCCAGAATTGCTCTTTCTTCTGGCCACCTTGTTTCTCTCCAAAAAAAATAAATAAAAAGTGATCAAAGAGTTTAAGTTCCCTCAAATAGTATTATAAAATACTACTGCTCATCCTACAAAAAAAAAAGCATTTACACAAGTCTATTAATGGGAAAATAAAAAAGTTGAGTCTCAGAATAGGGCGACAGAATGCAATTTTTGTATTAGAAAAAACATAAGAGACTTTATAAATGCGGTTACCAAATAAGCAGAAGAAAGAGGGAGATTGTAATCCTGCTGTATAGAGTCTAGTGAGGCCACATCTGGTATACTGTGCTCAGTTCTGGAGATCTCACCAACACAAAGACATCGATAAAATAGAATGAGTCCAAAGACCATCTACAAAAATGGTGGAAGGTCTCAAGAACAAAACGTATCGGGAAAGACTTAAACAATTTAATTTGTACAGCCTGGAGGAATGACAGCTGAATGCTGCCTGTGACTGGCTGAGCGATCAGCTAATCAGACCAGCACTTTCTGGAGGCGGGGATTTTTAAATCCCCGGCCATCAGAAAGTGCTTCAGAGCAGTCCCGACATGGAAGAGAGAAGATGTGATGGAGCCCCGACAGCAGCGGAAACTGACGTGTATATATATTTTTTACACCAGCTAGGGATGATTTTCAGGGAAGGGCTTATATTTGAAGCCTTTCCCCGAAAAATCACTGCGGGGGTTGCCTGCATTCAATTGCTTTCAGTGGGGCGGTTGCAGCGCCGGCCGCATTGAAAGTAATAGGAGAAGATTGCAATCCTCTGCCACAGCTATGACAGCTGTGGCAAGGGGGTTTCCTCCATCCCCACAAGGAGTCTACTTGTCACTGTACACAGTGTTCAGTGATGAGGTGACTCCCCACGGGAATATTTTACGCGCAGCACGGACCTTGCCGCTGCACGGATGTCCCATATTTTGCACCTGTAAAAGACGGACATGTGAACACTTCATAGGGAACCAATGGTTCTATCAGACGCACTTTTTTGCGTACATCGACGCGCAAAAAAAACGCTCGTCTGCCTTCGCCCTTAGGCTGTTTTCAGACGACTATATGGAAACATGTCCATAATATGGATGTGTTATAGATGATATTTCAATCGTATGTTATCAGTATTTTCAACAGTATTTGCCTCTGTATCATTTTTTCCTACTACTGATCAGCATTTACCCAATAAAAACACAAAAAATAGTTCATGCTGTTTTTTAAGAAACACCCATTAAAATGAGGTCATGTTAAAGGATACATAAATTTACATTAGCTCTGTATTACTGTCCCAAAACATGGACCAAATACAGAGCTAACATACACTTGTCTGAAGCCGATCCCAAGGTCTGTTCACACTTAGTGGAAATGGTGTGGATTTCCACAATAGAAAATCTGAACCAAATTCGGCATTATTTCCGCATGAAAAAAAAAACGCTTCAAAATCCACATAGATGTGGATTTTGATGTGGTTTTTGTTGCGGATCCTCAGCTGTTTCATCTTTTCAACAGAAAGGGCAAAGTCTGCTGTGGATCGGCATGAAAGAAATCTACATCAAAATCTGCACTAATGATGTGGATATTGACACAGATTTTGGTGTGGATTTTCTACTGCTGATCTCTGCACCATTTCTACTACGTGTAAACCTAACCTAACACAGGCTGATAAATAGGGAATCTGAATGATTAGCGTTCAGTATTAAAGCATGCCCTTACTGAACCACCAAGAATTTGTTCACTTTGTTTGTTGTTGAGTTTCTGCACATAGAAAACTGAATGGCAGATCGGCCGGTGCAAACAAGCAGTCAATCACTTATAAACAACTGGCTGTTTATTGCGCATGAAGGCGGGTGAGCTGAAACAATCCTTGGCCCATTTACTGAGTGATGCTCATGACTGTGTAAAAGCACAGGAACAATTATCTCTGGGATGACCTGTGGAGCCTGTCAAGTTGTCCCATGCTGTAGGACCCCTGGTGATCTTTTAGTTAAGATATTAAGGGCTATGGAACAAATTACAAGTTTTCCATAGAGTTATGGTTTCACGATTCAATATTTTCAACATACAATGGTCATCCCATTAATATTTTGTGTTGAAAGATCAATGTAATATGCTTTATAATGTGTTTTAATTTATTGCTATACTCAAGATCTTTGGTTGCTTTTAGTTAATAGTTATTAATAGTAGTAATCATTACATTTTTGGTATTGACCACCATATAACACTAAGGGTGCTTTCAGACGTGCGTGTGCGTACATAGGTGCGGACAAAACAACGCGTCTATTAGAACCATTGGTTCCCTATGGTGTGTTCACATGTCCGTGTTTTATAGGCGTGCAAACAAGACATAGGACATGCATGCACCATAGGTTTGTGCTGCATGTCAATATTGCCCGCGGGGAGTCTGCTTGTCACTGAACACTGTTATAGCACTGTCACAGTGTTCAGTGACAAGGGGACTCTCCGTGGGGAGTAAAGAATGCCCTGCCATGGCTGTCACAGCTATGGCAGAGGATCGCAATATTCTCCCATTGCTTTCAATAGGACCAGGCAAGCCCGACAGGGATTTTCAGCGAAGTGCTTTAAATATAAGCCCTTCCCTGAAAAATCATCCCTAGAATGTGTTAAAAATAAAATAGAAACACTCACCTCTTCGTAGTTGCCGGGGGTCAGGCGCGTCCAGCTGTGCCTTCTCCCTGCACTGCTCTGAATCTCTTTCAGCAGGTGGCGATTTAAACTCCCCGCCTGCTGAAAGGGCTGTATCTGATTGGCTAAGCGCTCAACCAATCACAGGCAGCAGTCAGCCATTCATTGAATGACAACTGAGTACTGCCTGTGATTGGTCACAGCACTCAGTCAATCACAGGCAGTGCTTGGCCATTCATTAAATTCAATGAATGACCCAGCGCTGCCTGTGATTGGCTGAACGCTCAGCCAATCAGATACAGCCCTTTCAGCAGGCGGGGATTTTAAGTACCTGCCTGCTGCAAGAGATTCAGAGCAGTGCAGAGGTGTGGAGAGGGGAGTATATATTTTTTTTTATTTTTAACACATCCTAGGGATAATTTTCAGGGAAGGGCTTATATTTCAAGCCCTTCCCCGAAAATCATTGCAAGGGGGTTGCCGGCAGCCCATTGTTTTCAATGGGCATGGTCCTGCATTCATGCGCGTTTGTGCACGTAAGTGGGTGCTCAGTTTTGTGCACACCTATGTACGCATGCGCACACGCTCGTGTAAATGCACCCTTATTAATGGTATAACCAGTATACTTTGTCCATTAGTTATGCTATTCATCCTTCATAGAAGACCAAGGTAAAATCATAGAATGAACAGTGATGCAAACTTTCCGGACTTTAGAGCAGAAGAGCGTAGTGTACCATAACCTATACTATTACTTGTGTGAATATAGCTTTGGTCAGCTCTATTAGACTCACAATTTTGTACATACTCGTATACCATAACTTACCATTCAGCCATTTTCATATTATATTTGTAAAATTCTGAGAGAAATGTTGCATTTTATTCTTTTTTCATGTATTATTCAGGTAATTGGAGAGGTAATATATCGGCAAGAAGGAAACAAGAGCATTGAAAAAATTTCTATAAAGCAGTTTATCAGAATAAATGGAACCAGATCCCTTTATTATGCTTTACAACAATGGATACAAGCGTTATCCCATTTTCAATTCAATCTTTTTGCGTAAAGCCTTTCCGCTTTCAGCCATGATATTAATATCCCTAGCTGGTTATTGCAGACTTCGCTTTAACAAAACACAACAGGGGGCGCAATTTTCTGTGTACTTTCCCTTTGGACGCCTATGGACTCCATTAATTATCAAGGTGCCGTTTTCAAAGGCGCTGTCCGCCCCCCTTTAAAAGCACTCACGCATTTGCTGAAATTGGTAAAATTATGGCCAGCCTGCGGTCAAGCAGAGATTTGTCACAAACAAAATATTTTTTTTTTTAACACAAGGCACCGGTAGATTTCTACTCCCAAATCATCTTTAACACCTTTATCTTCCTCTTTTTCCTGCCTCTTGCAAAAGGAATACTTTAGAACAGAAGTTGTAAGAGCAAATGCAATCACAAGATAGCTGGATGTCTTTGTCTATAGGAAGAACATAGTAATTTCTTATGGCCTACCACAGGGTGTCAACCTTTACCTCTACTACCCTCTCGCATTTCGGATGGCCAAGCTGATTATCTAAAATAGAAAATTAGCACACAATGCCTATACTCTGAGATATCCCTTATGCAACTAATGGCAAAGCTTGTTAATTGGTTGTAAATGCCAGCTGGGTGCCATGATAATACTTTGGAAATAAGCAGGTATTCTGATAATTACAGCAATCTTCATCTATAAAAGCTTAAGCAGATGAAGAACAGGGGGCTGGCTGAAAACCAAGATTTACCCTGCTGCACTCACATTAAAAAAACAAGAAAGAAAAAACATATAGACAATAATGCAACAAAACAATTATATAGCAGGAAGCTGAAGAGATGGTGAAAATTCAGAAAACTGTAACAGGCAATGTAATAACTAGCTATGGAGAAATAGCCCATTTATGTTTGCGTGTAATTAAATAGTAGGTTAGGCAATTCCACTTTTTAAAGTATCATGCCGTTGTGTTTTTTTAATTTCTTTTGTCTTCTACTGTTTTGTATTTCTGCTAATCAACAGATTATAATAACTTTTTAGAGTTTAGTGAGAAAATTTTAATGATTTATGCAGAATGCAGATTGTCATGATCGAGAACTGTAACAAAAACAGCCATATATGAAGATGGCAACACGTGATTGTCTGTGATTGTCTGTAGATATTGTAGTTTTAGTAGATAACGTTATCATTTTCTCTTATTACTTAGGATTCATATAGAATTGTACCATGCATGTACAAATAGTCATAAAATGCCTAACAGGCGCAGTTGATTTATAAGGGTCTTTACATAACCGGTGGAAAAACACCCTTATTATCAATATCTAAAGGAATTTTTACAAATTTTCTCGAGAATAAGCTGAGTTTTCCAGCACAAAAAAATGTGCTGAAAAAGCCCTCCTCGGCTTATACTTGAGTGAGGTAAAAAAAAATAAAATAAAAAATCAATACTCACCTATCAGCCGGCATCTGTGTCCCGGCGTGATGCTCCCCCGGCGGTGCAGCCAGCTGCTGTATTCTTCTCTCGATGTCTTCTCCCTGGCTTGCTTTTAAAATCCCAGCTGTCAGCGCTGTGATTGGATCAAGCGCGGGCCAATCACAGGCGGCACTCGATAAACCAATCACAGCCAGTGATGATATTCTGAATGGCTGTGATTGGTTTATCAAGCTCCGGCTGTGATTCGCCAACAATTGATCCAATCACAGCGCTGATGGCGGAGATTTTAAAAGCAAGCCAGGGAGAAGACAGCGGGGAGAAGAATGCAGCAGCTGGCAGCACCGCCGGGGTGAGAATTGCGCCGGGGACACAGACGCCGGCTGATAGGCGAGTATTGCTTTTTTTTTTACCTACTATATACTCGAGTATAGCTCGGCTTATACTCGAGTCAATAAGTTTTACCAATTTTTTTACTCGGGTCGGCTAATACTCGAGCATATACGGTAAATCAGAAAGCAAGCGATGCGTTTTTTGTAATATACTCCATTAGGCATACTAGGCCAGAGAACAACTTTATATGGGTTGTGGCTAGGGCAAGGCACTGTACAGCCAGTACTCGGTACGTAAAATACCAGCCATGTTTATTTGGCTATAGGCGGGTGTAGCTATGGGGGCGTGGCTTTGCAATGAGTCTGATTTGCAACTAATGTCTGAAAAGGATTCATTGCTTGTTAAGAATTGCTATAATTTTCAGGTAAAAATGAAGAGACAGAGCAAAAAACCATATGAATTAGTTATTTCCATGGTTGTAATAATGTGTACTAGAAAGTTAACATATTTGTAGACTAAGAAAAAAGAACGACACTCCAATGAACAACCAGATTTGAATTGCATATTCTGTAATCGCCGTCCATGTTGACGATCTGTGCTACTAATCAGGCATTGCAAGGCATGAACTTTCACCGATTCGTGTAGGTAGGAAATAAACGAGCCACAGACAGTTGTATAGTACCTCAGGTCCCCAGGAACGCTCAGGGCCTGGAATAACTTTCACTTAAAACTTCAATAGTACAAGGCACAAAGGACAAGGTTAGAACTTTCAGGAATGAGATGCAACCAAGTACCTTCACACGGCAGACCCAGACATTAGGCTGCCCATGTGTGATTAAATAAAGACGCATACCTCCACTCAGCAGAACTCCGACTTTTGGATGCTTGAGTGTGAACAATGAAACTGAAGTACCTCCACCTAGCGATCCCAGACTGTAGGATGCACGGATGTGAATTGATTAGATAAGGCCTAGTGCAGAGGTACTCTTGCCACAAGGACACGCACACTTAACTCGCGCCCTCTCTCTTTTGGGGGCTCATTCCACTAGCAGCATCTCTGGTGGTATGCGGGGAATATCTCTTCCTACTCCATTCTTCACTACATGAGGGCTGAAGGTTCCCCCATGTAGCTTGAAATCTTTGACAGGAACCCAGAAGACATGGACCCTTTCCTGCTCTCATGCACTCCCATTTATACCTTCTCTCACCCCATGTGACAGGACAAAATTGTTACATTTGCAGACATTAAGGCCTCATGTCCACTAGGAAATTCAGGCCCGCGCGGATTCTCCATGCAGAATCCTGCAGCGAGTCCCCCCTTTCCTGCGGACATGAGGCCTGAAAAATGATTTACTCACCTGTGCAGACGCTGTGGGTTCCTGTCCGTCGCGGACGGATCTTCGGTCCCTCTACCCTGCGGATGTGCTTGGCACGCCTGCAGCGTGCCGCGCGCATGCGCCGTGCACTTTTTTTTTTAAACTCCTGCTCTCCCGCGCAGAGCAGAAATTCAGCTGCGGGTGTACCACGGGACCGGACAGCTTCCAAAGGCTTCTATGGAAGCCTGCGGGAGACCTGCAGAAAATGGAGCATGCTGCGGGTATTTTCCCGCACGTGCGATCCACGCGTCAGGGAAAATTGACATCCGCAGGTATTTATTTACCTGTGCGTGTCCAATGCATCCCTATGGCTGCGGAAAACGCGTGCGGGACACCCGCGCGGATTTCCTAAATCTATTTGTCCAATGTACATGAGGCCTTACCCATCACACGCTGCATCTGTGCAATGCATATAACAGAATGACTAGACAGATTTGCTCAGCACATCAACATAAGACATGACATGTATGACATTATGGAGGGGGCCAGAAAAGCATGTACTGGGCCACTACATTAATATGATATATTAAGTTATTTGAACTTTCAATATAA
The DNA here is from genome assembly GCF_035609145.1 of Eleutherodactylus coqui. Classification (NCBI taxonomy): domain Eukaryota; kingdom Metazoa; phylum Chordata; class Amphibia; order Anura; family Eleutherodactylidae; genus Eleutherodactylus; species Eleutherodactylus coqui. The sequence goes on along the minus strand of NC_089844.1, from coordinate 59,631,082 downwards.
CTTCCCAGAGCACCCTATTAAACTTTTATGGTACAGGAACATTACAACAATAAGTACACACCATCACTATTGCCAGCATGCTCAGAATTAATTAGCATGATGCTCTTTAGAAATTAGCGAATGTCAATAAATTTTAAGAGAAAATGCTTCTAACAAAAAATTACTTTTCATTTCGATCATTCAAGTCCGAAGGTAAATCCCCAAAGATGAAATATTTTTGAAAAAGATGAATGTAAACGTATGAAATCCTTCAGTTTGACAGACGTGTTTTCTTCTGACGGCGTTCAGGATGCTACCACTGCTCCATCCTTCCAGCAGGTAAAGGGTTGAGATTTTATCTGTTTATCTAGTGTATGATGTCTCACAAACTGCCTGGCTTCACAATATTTTTATGACTTTATTAATTAAACGTTTTTCAACAAGCTAGCTCTGCCATTTCTTATCATCAAGGGTTCCATTACTTTTTAATGGTGTGAGACCAAATTACCTTTCTACCAGCACGCAATTTAAGAAGTGTCGTTAGGAGAGGAAATGCACCTGGTGGAATAGCTAATAGAAGCTACTTTTCTTTTTTTTGGTTTTAGAAGATAAATGCTCAAGGAGCATTGACATGTACCTACCTTTCTCTTCGGTATGTTTTCAGGTGTTTTAACCCTTTCCAATCCACTGTCTGACCTCTGAAGACATTATGATTTAAGGCTGTACAGCTCAGATGTTGGAAGTCATCCGTCTGGTTTCTCTTACTGTATATTGCCAGCCTCTCTGCTGTCGGAGCCTATCCAACGTGTCACCTCATGCAGTACTGGCTTTAGCCAGCATATAGCGCCATTGTATAGTGGCAAAAAAAGTAAGCCCCCTAGGAAAACCAGGATACAAATTGGATTAGAAAGGGTTAAGAGTTTTACTATTCTTATACAATGAAATGTTCAGACTCACAAATACTTACATCATGTTAAAATTAAAAAAATAAGTAAGTCATTAAATGGGAGTTAATCAAATGTAAAAATATTCTCCTTTCATAGGCTTATCAACAAGTTTGCATCCCGTCTCCTACTAGGCAGTTTACCAGCAGTTGCCTCATCATCACCTACTAGCTATTAACCAACAGATTCCAATCATAGTAAGTCTAGGGATAGACTTGCCAGGGTGATAAGGGGGACAACATGTGGTGGTAGCAGGGGTACAATGGATGCTCTTCCCTAGGAATCATCTGGTTCCATCCATCTCCACAGTAATGGACATGCAACATGGTGGTTAAGGGGCGTAGCGGGATAGACACCGATCCTTGCTCTGAACAATAACTGTTTATTACTGACCATACAGCGGACTTGGGCATCAGTCTACTGAAGGCTTAGTACAGGCAGCAATGGGTCAGAGGAGGACAACGATGTGGCCATGGGTTGTGAAGTATAGCGTCTCTCTGAGTGACCAGCAGAACTAGTCAGTGTTTCTCTCCAGCAACTTTATGCTCCATTAAACCTGGGTCCAGCATCTGTAGCAGCTTGTTTGTGGGTTAGCCCCGGGCTGCAGGAAACCATAACTCCACTTGCGTCTTCATACTTTACTTCTGGGCACCAGAAAAAACCTTGGGCCAAAATCTCGCATGAACATGCGGTCACACCAGGGCTGCTCCTCCTGCCCAGTTTTCTAAAAAAAAACACACCCTATAACATATTAGCATGACAATTATGCATTAAACATATCAACAGACCCCATTCCCCCCTTAGGCGCCAGGATTACGCGGGCGGACCAGATTCCACATGTGGGAAGTCCGCTGCGGATTCCAGCTGTGAGCCAGGTGGGCGACCCTGAGTACCTGCTATCTCTAATTACATATGACCGCCGTGGGTCGGCAACGATCATGCGCAGTACAGTTTTTTTTTTCTTCAACATTTGTACTTCCCGCCCGTCGCTAAGTGATGATGCGGGTACCCGGAGCCCATACGCAATGTTACTTGTATTTGGGATGTGGGTCGGACGTCCTCTATTGACTTCAATGGAGGCTGTATGTGAAGAGTCCCTGGGAAAATAGAGCATGCTGTGATTTTATTTCCGCTTGCACCAGAAACCTACTGCACACTGATGAGCGGCATAACCCCCCAAACAGCTGTATGTGTATAGTATTCTGGCTTTTGGTCAATTCCCAATCATTGTTATTTGTTATAAAGACTTGTATAAAGTCTTTATAACAGTAGAAATACACACATTGATTTGCAGGAATGCTGTCATCCAATCGGAGGCGCTGCACATTTTTTAATCGCAAAAGCCAATAGGACTTCCTTATGTTAAAATCGCATTGCAATGCAAGTTTCAGAATCCTTTTTCAGAACTCAGATGAACAGACCCCTTGCAGCTTCAATGGCTGCCCTGCCAGCTAGTATTGTATGAGACTATTAGTCCACTACAATTCTCCACTAAGCAGAAATATCTTCTCTAGATTAGACAAAATCTCTTTACTGTCTCTTCCTCCCAATGGCGTTGCTACTCTGCACGCTGTTGTCTTTATAATATTTGGGGCAGTGCCACATGTTACCACCAGTATGATCGCCAATATGGCTGACTAAAAATACAGTATTAGCACAGCACTAAGAAAACAGAAAAAGAATTCAGACCATTAAATAAAGAACATATCAGTGCGATCTTTTGTACCTATTACATGTAACTTATATTCTGCATTTTTCCTCTTCTGCAGTCTTTGGCCGCCTGCAGATGGCCGGGTCGGATCTGGCAGCAAGAATTCTCGCCGCGGGACCCGACCCGAGCGCCTGCAGAGAGCAGCGCGTACTCACCCGCGCCCCGCAGCTCCGGATCTTTGATGTTCCAGCCTTACGGGCAGCCGGCGCATGCGCAGACCAGAGCCGGCGGCTGGTGAGTGACGTTTCTGTGGGGGGCTTGCATAGGACATGCTGCGGTTTGTTTGCTGTGCGAGATTTCGTGCGGACAAACCGCTGCTGTCTGCCTAGGATTGCGTTTGCTTACGCAATCCTATGGCAGCTTGCAAGGGCGGAAATTCTGCGGGAAATCCTGCCGCGGAATTTCCACCTGGTGCAGGCAGCCTTTGACTTTGATTGAATTCTCTCAGGACTGTTGGTAGGAACTTGGCTTTTGTTTTGTGTTCTATAGACCAGGGTACAGAGAACTGTAGATTCTAGTCTCTAGCTACCTGTAAGATGCAGAAAGATAATGACATCATCATGTATGACAGGGTGCAGCAGTACTGAGCAGTGTACATGTGCTTAAACAGCAACAGATAACTCTCCATTAGTCCCAGCAGCCATATGTGTGTGTCGTTGTTTCTCCTTCCTCCTCCTCTTTCCTGCTCTCATAGACATCAATAAGTTTGATGACTCATACCCCTTCTCCACCTCTTGGATGGCTATTAGCCTGTCTCCAGTCACACAGAAGGGAGTAGATAGCAAGCTAGGTGGAAGGTAGACCCCTAGTGGTCAGAACTTTAGAGTGATTTTCAGCACAAAAACATAATTTTAGGTAAATAAAGTAAAGTAAATTGTGGTTTTGCTAGTTATCAAACGGGCTATCATAAGCACTAATTGTTTGGAAAGTTAGTGGTGATTACGGGTATTTTCACATCTTGCAGACATTTCTGTGACTGTTCAATTCATCTAAATAGGATTGCAGAAATCCATGCAGTGATGGCGAAAAAACTCAGTTATATAAAATGGATTTTTTAGTAGCAGAAATCCTGTATCTGTAATAAATCTTCCATGGGTTACCAAACAGTAAGGCATCATGCTTCTGCTGCAGGATGACAACATAGCAACATGTCAAAGATTAGATCATTAAAGGGGTTTTCTGAGAATCACTAACATTGGAGGCAGTGGTGGGACATATTTTATATAAAAAATAAACCAAGGTAATCGCTTCCCGCTGTGCACTGCTCCTGCGCCGCCGCTGCTCTGGTCTCGGTTTACTTTGTGCTGCAGCCAATAGGAGGCCTGGCAGGGACATCATCAGTGATGTCCCATAAACCTGCCTCGCGGCTTTTACATTAGATGCCCACATGGCGGGTTTACTGGACGTCACCTGTAATGCCATCACAGTGAGTATATTGATTTTATAAAGTTTTGGGCTCGGAGGGCACAAAACTATATAACATCAATAACTCGGAAAACCGCTTTAAACCTGTAAGGCTTAGCTCTGAAAACCCCCACAATCTGTAAAATGCCCTACGCACCCTAACTTTTGCGCAGCACTTTTACCGTGTATACATTACCGGATCTGGGCAGTAGTGGTAGTCTTCCGGTAGTTTTTAGATTGCTCCCCTCCTCATAGTCCAGTTCATAAGGTTGTACCATTCTGCCTACAGTTATCAGCCCTGGTTCATGGCCATCAATTGTTGGTATTCATAGGATACTACAGATGTAGCAAATATTAACTTGACATTTAACGGGTTATTATAATGCAACTGTAGTGTACTAAAATGCTGTAAATCAAGTTATGATATGCCAGTCATATTAACGTATGTACATTTCTTAATAGGAGCTACTGTATGCAAAATGATGTGACTAAAAGGTAAATTATATGGGATGCCCAGGTATGAACTATTGTCCTCAGTATAGGGTAACAATAGGGGATCGGCAGGGGGCTACAGCTGCCCGAAGCACAGCTAATTGCTGGGGTCCTGAACACCAAACCCCCACAAATTGACTATTGATGACCTATCCAGAGAACAGATCATCAATAGTTCAGACTTTGACATCCCCTTTAAGTCACACGTAGGAATATAGTAAATGCAATAATAAAATCAATCAATTTTGTGAGTTAAAGGGGTTGTCCAGTTGTAATCTATTGATGGCCTAGATTTATAGCCACCTATAGTAAATCGGTGGAGGTCTGCCTCCTGGAAGATCCACAGATCTCCTGTTTTGTCAGGTTGTTATGCTCTAAGCTGAATTCGGCAGGAAGCATACAGCACCGTTCCCACTGCCGTGGCCAGGCTTGGTATTACAGGCAAAGTTCCCATTCACTAGAAGCAAGGCAGCTGTGTATTTTATACGCAGTTCTTCTCATTTTATAGCCAATTAGCTCTGGTCTATAGATTCAGCATATATAAGGTAGATCATAGTTTTGGCTCCAATTACTCAATTTATACAGATGCCCTATCCCATCAAATGTAATTGGACAACTGAGCAAGAATCAAAAGTAGTATGTATTTCCATATGTTAATACTTAGCGGGGCCTCCTTTAGTCCTAATGACATTGGACACTCTTCAGGGCGTACTTTCTATTAACATCTCATACACTTCAGCTCATATTCCTTCAATCCATCTTGAAAAAGTATGGCAAGTTCTCTCAAAGAAAATGGACGTTCTTCCTATTTCCTGACTTGACTTTCCAGTTTGTTCCAAAAATGTTCAGTAGGGTTCAGGTTGGAACTCTGTGCAGCCAAGTCCAATTGTGGAGCATCCATATCTTCAAACCACTTGTAAAACACCATTGGATTTGTGACAAGGCGCGTTGTCTTGTTGGAAGTACGGCTGACCATTCCCAGAGTATTGTCACATTGTCAGCAGCACATTACTGTCTAGAATGTCAAAGTACATCTCTGTGTTCATAGGTTCTTGTCACTACAACCAACGGACCAAGACCATGCCATGTAAGACATCCCCAGACGATAACAGAACCTCCACTGTACTTACCTGTTGGCACAACACACTCAGACAAAAAATTCCCCAGACATCTACTACACCCAGATACGATGGAGTTGCATAATGTATCACTCAATAGAACATTCTTCCATTGCTCAACTGTCCAAAGATGATGCTCCTTGCACCATTGTAGACAGGCAAATGCATTTTGTTTTTAGAGAACAAGCCAGACGTTTGCAGGATGAATGCAGGGAAAAAACAGCTGAAGTGTACGAGACGTTAGTAAAAAGTATCCTACAGAGAGTATCATATGTCATTAAGCCCAAAAGAAACCCCCCTAAGTGTTAACCTATGCAAATAAATACTACTTTTGATTCTTGCTCGGGTGTCCCATTAGTTTTGGTAGGATAGTGTATATGGTCTACTATATTCTTGGATTGGGGGATCTTTAAAGTGGACACTAGGCATAATATCCCAATGTTTGTTTTTTTTTCTGGGGAAGGTGGGTGTTGGCAGTAATTTTATTATTTTGTCCTAGAACTATAAAAATTCTCCTTAAGGTCCCATTGGAATAAATGGACTTTTACCGTTAGCACTTATAAATGAAGGATTATAACACTCACATCCATAATTTTCAGGTGGAAATGTGTTCTAAAGGTTGCTTCAAAAGGCGCACCAGTCTATTAAAGATAATTAAAAGCAAAATATTATTACCTCAAGAAGATGTTTGTCTCTCAATGAGTCACTGTGGGGTCTTTTGGCACAAATTTGCTTACAGTAAATAGATCATACCTTGCAAAATCCATGATGCCCCGGAGATCCCAACAGTTTGCACAACTGCTCCCTTAATAGCCATAATAGCTCATACTTAAATTCTGGTATCGTTCATCAGATTCTAAGGGCACTAAGGACAGAAAACTTCAAAGTTGTGATTAATACCGAAATGCTGCTCTTTCTAGAAACCACTCACTATAATAAAAGTGGAAATACGCACCATTCTTTATAAATGCCATGACTTTTTAGTATGAACAGTTTCTTGAAGATGACCCAGCTGTTCTCATGATCCGACAAATGATGTGATTCAGTAAGCGCTTGTATTCCCTCTTATAACAGAACAGTTCTGGAGCATCGTTTCTTATAGCTCTGCAGTGTGACGTTCCTCTGATATTCCACCTAGAAAGTTATGAATACAGGTCCCTACACAATCTGACACTACCTGGTCGGTGCTGCCAGTATCAGACTATTTTTGACAGGAAGAATGGTAACGCCCAGTTGTCAATTTATTTATACATTTCTAAGAGGAATAACCGGAACAGCACAAAAGAGAGGGATTAGAAAAGTTGCTCCAGAATTGCTATTTCTTAAAAGACATTGTTTGACTTAATTCTTATGCAAACATGCTCTCCATGTGTTAAAATAATGAAGCAGCTTATTAATCACCTCTCCTGGCTCCCTGCTGTGTCTAGCTCCCTGCTCTGGGTCTTTGCTGCAGCCTGTCACATTCAATATACAGGCTGCTGCAGCCTTTAAGCACTATGTCACATGGGATACCCAGAGTGGCAGTGCTGGACAGAGGCGAGCATAAAGGCCCATTTAGACACAACGATTATTGCTCAAAATCTGTCTTTTGAGCGAAAATCATTGACTGTAACTGCACTGACATCATGTAGTTTTCGTTAAGCTGTCGCTCATCCTTGTCTGAAAGTCGCATGCTGAAAGGCAACGAAGAGTGTTATCCGGAATTCGCAGTGGGATACAGCTGATACTATTGTTTCAGCTGTATCCTGCTTCCTGATGACAGGATGGGTATGGAGAATAGAGCGGTCCAGCTGTGTTTTCCATACCCCGCTCGGAGCGCTAGGCTATATAACAGCCGGGCGCTCCGAGCAGAGAACAGCTGGATGCAGAAGACAAGCGGGGCCACCCCGCTTGTCTTCTGCATCCTCCGCTGGGAGCGCTCAGCTGTATGACAGACGGGTGCTCCCAGCGGCGAACAGCTGGCTGCAGAGAACAAGCGGCACCCTGCTTGTCCTCTGCATCCTCCGCTGGGAGCGCTTGGCTGCATGACAGTTGGGTACTCCCAGCAGAGAACAGATGGACACAGAAGACAAGCGACCCTGCTTATTATCTGTATCCCCCGCTGGGAGCGCAAGGTGATTGCTCAATGTTTGAGCGATCACCTTGCGGTGTAAATGGACACAACGATTATCACTCAAAAGACATCTTTTGAGCGATAATCGTAGTGTCTAAATGGGCCTTAACTCGGTTTGTTATTTTAACACATTAGAAGCCTGCAAAACAATTAAACAATTTGGACAACCCCTTAACCCTTTTAAATCTAGTGTCGGACCTCGTCCATCATTGAGATTTCCCTATGGGGCAAGGTCCGACACATGTTTCTAACACTATGCAAAAGAGATATCCGTCATCAGAGTTCCCTTCTGCATTGGTGTAATGCGGCGACCCGAGAGGTAGGCCTGCCGTGACGGGGAAGACCACGGGGAAACCACGATGGATGTCACGGGTGGCTCTGTGATCTCTTCCACCAGCGGCTTCAGCTTGGCCTAGCCTAGCCACTCGCAGTACATAAATGTAGCAGCAAAGAATATGAATGTCACGTGATGTCGGCACCTCTTCAAGGCCAATATTCACAGGGCGCGAAATAAAGAGTCCCCAGTCCAATAATAAATTTTGCAGACAACCAACTGGAGGTGCCCGGTTCTACTTTACTTACAACTTTGCAGCTTTTGTTTCTTCAAGTAATCAATTGTGCAGAAACAACAATCTTCTTTACAGATTCTCTTTTCTCTTCCACACCTTTAACTTTACACTCTTACCAGGAGACACTCTTTCCTTCGAACTCTGAATGTCTTCAGTCCCAGTTATCTGACAGACCGTCCGTCTCAAGCATTTTATTTTGCTCTCAGGCTTCTTAAGTATCTTCCCTTTTCTTTCCATTTGTTGTTAAAGCACTTTTTTTCTCCCCTGCCCTCCTGCACACAGGACCTCCGACACATCCAATACATCTTTGGAGTCGTGTCACCCCCAGGCATCCTGTTGTCCTATCCAGCCGAACTGCCGAAGGGGTTCTTCCCCGAAACGCGTATTCTATTGCTGGTTTTTAATTTGTGAAAAAATAATAAAAAAAGAAGTGCTTTCAGCATCACAGATTGGACTTTGATCTACATCTTCTAGTAGCTTAGAGGGTTGCGCCTCCATACCAGTTCTTTTCACATCCTTTTTGCTACACTCACGCCCACACTGGTGGAGCGTCATCTGCTTGGCAGCACCTCCACCATTCAAAATACTCAATCATTGAAAGCTCTTTGTACTCCATAAATATTCCACCACCCTCACTGGGTCTTGCTCCACCCTCCTTTTTCATTTCTTTTACTGACTTTTCTTTCCATGGCAGGAGAACCGTTACTCCACGCTCAGCTTAGCACAGGAACGTCTACTTCCTCCGACTACATTTTCTCTACTCTCTACTATAGACTCCGCCTCTCAACTACCCAAGTCTATCAACCATGTCACTCACGCAGTTAAAGGGATACATACACAAGATTCACTCACAACAGTCATCCACATACATGCACACCACAACTTCGGGCCACTACATATGTATATTACAGTATGCAGGGGAGAGGTCCGACATCCAACCTGTCTTCTGCATAGTGTAATATACATATACGGAAGACAGGTGGGATTTCGGACCTCTTCCCTGCATACTGAAATATGCATATATAATATAGATATGTATATTATACAAATATAATAATAACTATATATAAATACATACATGCATATGTAATATACATATTAACTCACGTTTAATTTTCAAAAAATTGCTAATAAAATCCTTATGATAGATCATTTTTGTGTTTCTGTTGAGTAATTCCAAGGAGTCTACAAAGTGCTTTCCCCCCTAAATTAAATAAAAGCTGGGAAGTTTGCGGGTAGCAGGGAAATTGGATTGGAAAGGGTTAAAGAGACTGTCACCTACTTTTAGCTCTATAAACGAAGCTTTTAGGTTCAGAGTAGGTGACCCACTGAGCTGGGGGATGTAAGTTTGATACTTACTTCCCCCGTCGTTCCAGAGTGCTGAAGGCCGCCACCGAATAAATTGAGTGGCCCTGCTAAGTAGTCTACCCATTATAAAATTAGAACGGGTGGACTACAAAAGCAGCACCGCTAACCGCACTGAGTGGTGGCTTTTAGCGCCAACACCCGGAAAATGACAAGGAAGACGAGTATAAAACTTACATCCACGGACTCAGTGAATCAGCTACTTCGAGCCCATAAGCTTGGCTTATAGGGCTAAAAGTAGCTGACAGTCTCTTTAAGGGCTTATTTACATGAGCGTATATCGGACGACCAATATACGCTTTCATCTAAGCAGTTTGGCCCTTCCCTCACCGGCTCTCTGCTTCTCTCCTCCACTCCGGCATTTGCAATGGGAGGGGGCGGGGCAGAGCCAAGCTCCGCTCTGTCTTGCCCTCTCCCATAGCTGGCTATAGACAAGGGACGGGGAGGGGGGCGGGAGATCAGCTCCGCCCCCATTCCACCCACTCTCATTGCAAACCGCTTGGAGTGGAGGAGAGAAGCAGAGAGCCGGTGAGTGGGAGGGAAGGGTGGGGACTGCTTAGATGGAAGCGTATATCGGCGGGGCGTGAAAACTCTGCCCAATATACTCTGGTGTAAATAAGCCCTAAGGAATAGTATTTACTGAAATAGACATGTCAGGAGAGCTGAGGGGTCCTCTTTAATTACTTTTAAATTTCAGATAACTTTTTCAAATTAGTAATAGATTGGATAGGTTTGAACTCATTGAAATACTGTAAGATACAATAAATACTATAAGTCTGTTATCTTGAAAAATAGTGCTTTCTGCACAGTGAGGCTGTCCAGTTGGATGAACATGCCCTGGCTTTTAGAGAACAGTCCAGCTTCTCAAGCTCTGACCAATCAGCTGCTGTTGCTGAAGGAATTTTCTCTCCAGGCGTACACCCAAGTTAATTTTTGGCATATTGAATAATCTTCCCCTCTGAACTAATACCCTGCTTCCCTGAAAATAAGACATAGCATGATTTTCCAGAATTTTTGAGGATGCAAAATGATTTTTCAGGCTTTTTGAGGATGCTTGAAATATAAGCCCTACTCCACAATTAAGCCCTGCTAACAGTTAATTAAAAAAGTCAATTTAAATAGTGTCCAGGCAGCTATACATGTAAAAAAGTTAAACCTTTTTGAACAAAAATTAATATAAGACACTGTCTTATTTTTGGGGAAACACGGTAAGTTGGGGTTAGTCAACCATTGGGCTACACAACCATATGGAAGGTAATAGTGTGTACATACAGATCATAATGTTCTTCTAATTGGCTATATTTAATGTTTTGTATGTATTAGTACTTCGCGTTTCAGCTTCTCACATATTCATAGTGAATTAATATTAGCATTCTTACACAATTTTACATACCACGTAAAACAAAGGCTGGAGCTACTATAATGCCCAAAACGTGTCAGAAATTGTTTAAGGCTGTATCCGCACGGGCAACAGCAATATCGCTGCTATGTGCACGCAATTTTGTAGCATCAGTGATGCTTTTTTCCTGTTAAAAATGTAGCATTGTGTCGCTGCTACCTGTGATTTTGTCACACGACAAAAAAAACCAAAAAACGCACGATTTTGTAGCGAGAAAGTTAATAGGACTTTCTATAGTTAAAAATCGGATCGCAAAGCATGAAAGGGAGTTAATTTCTTACCGAAAATTCCTTTTTTCCGAGTCATCCTGACGGCAGACATGGAGGTTGCACCTTGACCTTGTAGGAACAGCAAGCAAGAGACTTCAAAAGGCTCCTCCTGCCTCCCATTCACCAGTGTCTTCTAAATTACTTACATGGACATGTCGTGGTTAACCAATGAAGATTTTTATTGCTCCGAGACAAAATTAACATGGTTAGTTCTTTTTGAACGAACAATAAGAGGGTAGCTTACCCAGATTAAACAAAGGAAATATGCACAAACTTACCGCATAAAACAGAAATGTCCAACATAGGAGCCTCTGGGCTACTGGTTCGTGCCCGCATAGACGTAGATATAATCGTGTGAATTTTTGGGAGGGAAATACGTGCCGTCAGGATGACTCGGAAAAAAGGAATTTTCGGTAAGAAATTCACTCCCTTTTCCCGGCGTCATCCTGACGGCAGACATGGAGTATACCAGATTAACTCTTTAGGGAGGGACCACTGCTTGCAGGACCTTTCTCCCGAAAGAGAGATCGGAGGAGAGGTCCGTATTCAGCCTGTAATGTTTTGCGAAGGTGTGCAGGTTGGACCATGTGGCTGCCTTACAAATTTGATCCGGTGTCGCCATAGCCCTCTCTGCCCAGGAGCAGGATACTGCCCTGGTTGAATGGGCCTTGAGTCCTTCCGGGATAGTTCTGTTGCAGGAAGAGTAGGCCTGCTGGATGGTGGATTTTATCCAGCGGCTAATGGATCTTCTAGAAGCCACTCTTCCTCTGCCCGGCCCCTGGAATTGGACAAAAAGACAGTCAGCCTTCCTGAAGGATGAGGTCTGCTCTAAGTAGCATAAAATGGCCCTCCTTACATCCAGGGTATGGTAGTCTCTTTCCCTATCGTTTTGGGGATTTTGACAGAAGGATGGGAGAATAATTTCTTGCTGTCTATGGAATTTTGAGGCTACCTTTGGGAGAAAGAAGGGGTCTGTTTTTAGTATGACCCTATCGTCCTGGATTAATAGGTAAGGTGTCTTACAAGATAGGGCCTGGAGATCGCTCACGCGCCTTGCTGTTGTGATAGCTACCAAGAACACAGTTTTAAACGTGAGGAACCTAATTGGTATCTGCTCGATAGGCTCAAAGGGATCTTTGCACAGATTTTGGAGGACTAAGTTTAGGTCCCATGGGGGGACCATACTACGGCTAACTGGCCTCATTCTTTCTGCCGCTTTCATAAACCTGCGGATTAGTCAATGATCCGCTAGGGGCTGATCTAGAATGGCCGAGAGTGCTGATACCTGCACTTTCAGGGTTCCCGGTCTCAGGTTTTTGTCTAGACCCTCCTGGAGGAAATCCAAAATCTCCGCCACTGAAGTGTCGAGATTGGAGACTTCCAGCCCCCTCCAGGAGGATAATCTTTTCCAGATTTTATTATAAATAGCTGAGATCACGGGTTTTCGGGACTGGCGTAACGTCGCGATGACCCTAGAGGACAGACCTTGTCTTAGTAGCGTCTGTTCCTCAATATCCAGACCGTGAGGTTCAGTCTCTCTAAGTTGGGGCACAGAACTGGGCCCTGCGCTAGAAGATCCTTCCTGGATGGAAGGCGGATTGGCTCCGTGATGGCGAGTTTTAGGAGTACCAGAAACCATGCCCTTTTTTCCCCAGTGTGGAGCGATTAGGATCAGCGTGAGGTTGCTCTGCTGGACCTTCTGAAGAACTCTCGGGATCAGGGGTATGGGGGGGAAGGCGTATGCCAGACTGAAATCCCACCTCTGGGAAAAGGCGTCTAACCCCTTGGCCCTGTCCCTCGGATCTAGGGAAAAGTAGGCGGGGCATTTTGAGTTTTTGCTGCTCGCGAACAGGTCCACCTGTGGACTGCCCCAGGTTTCTGTAATAAGACGAAACTCCTCTTGATTCAGCAACCATTCTCCGGGGTCCAGGCGTCTTCGACTGAGGAAGTCGGCTGTCTGGTTCTGGGACTCTTTGAGGTGGACCGCTGTCAGGGATTGTACCGTGGTCTCGGCCCATCTGAAAATCCGGGCTGTTAGTTTCAGCAGGTGAACGTTTCTGGTGCCCCCCTGGTGGCGAATAAGTGAAACGGCGGTCACATTATCAGAGAAGACTTTCATGTGTCTCTTCTTTAGGAAATCCTGAGTCCTGTGAAGCGCTTCCCAGATGGCCCTAAGTTCTCTGAAATTCGATGTCTGGGCACGCAGCCTCGGCCCCCACTCGCCCTGGAGCAGGCGCTGCCCCACTTGCGCTCCCCAGCCAGACTGGCTCGCATCGGTTACTACAGAGATGAAGGGTTCTGCCACCCATGGGGACTCAGCTTCTAGAGTGTCGGTTGACCGCCACCAGCGGAGGGACCTTAAGACAGATGATGACATGTGCATTCTCCTATCCAGAGAGATGGATGTCCCATCCCAGTTACCCAGGATGGCTCTTTGTAGTGTTCTAGAGTGCGCCTGGGCCCAAGGCATAATGCCAATTCAGGAGGTCATGAGGCCCAGGAGCCTCATTGCGTCCCTAATTGCCATTTGCTTCTTCTGGCCGCCCTCCTGTGCTGCCAGTCTAAGACTTTCCTGTCTGGGTGGAGGCAAAGACAAGGTCTGTGATAATGAGTCTATCTGCACCCCCAGGAAGATTTTCCGTGTCTCGGGGAGAAGACTGGACTTGGGGAAGTTAACTATCCACCCTAATCTCTGAAACAGAGAGATGACTGCTAGTATTGTCTCTGAGGATCTTGGATGAGGAGGCGATCACCAGGAAGTCATCCAGGTACGGGATGATATTTATACCTGCTACATGGAGATGTGCCACCATCTCTGCCACTATTTTAGAGAATATTCTGGGTGCTGTAGAGATGCCAAAGGGTAGGCACTGAAATTGAAAATGGCGTACCTGGCTCCCTATTCTGATGGCAAACCTCAGGTATTTATGATGTTCTGGCAGGACTGGGACGTGGTAGTACGCGTCTTTTAGGTCAACGGTACTCATAAAGTTCCCTCTTTCGATCAGGGTTACCGCTGACCGGACTGTTTCCATTTTAAACCTTTTGTAGGTAATAAATTTATTCAGGGCCTTCAGATTAAGAATCATCCGGAAACTGCCGTTTGGCTTTTTTATCAGAAATAGAGGCGAGTAGAATCCCTGGCCCTGCTCTATTGTGGGGACCCGAACTACCGCCCCCATTTTCAGCAGCTTACAGTTTTCAATTTCAAAGATGTCCTGCATGGCAGGGGATTGTGTGGGGGTTACTCTGAAGAAATTGGGGGGCCGGGTGAAGAATTCTATTCTGTACCCCTGGGCTATGAGCTGCAGGACCCACGGGTTATCTGTAATCTCTTGCCATTCTCGGGAAAAGTTCAATAGTCTGCCCCCCACCTGGTACTCTTCTATAGGGGTAGGGGTTGTTTTTGTCTTACCCCTGCCTCCTTAGGGGTAGGACCAGCGCCCCGTCTTTCCTTTGCCCTGGTATGGCTTGAAGGATGGCTGGCATTTGTAGGAAAATCCCGTTCTTGCTTGATCCGGAAAACTGTGGGTTTTGTCGGTAGCTCTTTTTAGGATCTCCTCCAAATCTGCACCAAAAATATGCTGGCCATGAAAGGGGATGGAACACAATCTTCCTTTGGAGGCTGTATCTGCCCTCCACGTTTTTAGCCAGACTGCCCGCCTGGCCATGTTGGACAATGCGGCGCTTCTGGCCGCCAGCCTCATGGACTCGGCGGATGCGTCTGCCAGGAAGCCTGTTGCTGATTTTAGTAAAGGCATGCATTCCAGTAACGCATCTCTGGGGGCCTTCTGTTTAATCTGGTTGTCGAGTTCCCCTAACCAGAGGAACATCGACCTTGCCACAGAAGTCGCTGCGATGTCGGACTCCAGCGTATAGGCCGTTGTTTGCCAGGCCCGTTTCATCAAGGCATCAACCCTGTTGTCCATCGGGTCTTTAAGATGAGAGGAGTCCTCAAATGGCAGGGCTGTCTTTTTGGCCATTCTGGCCACTTGTGCGTCCACCTTGGGGACCTCTTCGTAGACGCTCACATCTTCCTCTGCGAAGCGGAGTCTTTCTTTGTACTCGTGGGACAAGTAGAGATGTCTGTCCACGCAAGCCCATTCATACATGATTACTTTTTTCAGAGTATCATTAACTGGAAACACGATGCGATTCCTTGGCCTGAGCCCGCCAAACATGTCGTCCTGTACGGACCTTGGCTCGACCACATCCTCTAGCTTCATTGTATCCCTGACGGCTCTGATCAGGTCATCCAGGTCCCCGGATGAGAAATAGTACTTCTTATTCTCATCCTTGGTGTCAGAGGGACGGTCCAAGAGTTCGCCATCTGACAGGTCGCCCAGGGATTGCTCAGAGTCTGAGCTCGACAGCAGTATGTGGCTCGCTCTTTTAGTGGCCCTTCTTTCCCGCTGGGCTGGGGGGAGACTGGAGATCGATGCCCGGACCTCCTTCCTGACTAGGGATCTAATATCATCCCTAAATGCGGCCTGTTCATCCGTAAGGATCTTGGAGGTACAGTCCTGGCATAGCGGTTTTTTATACGCCTCGTCTAATTTTTTAAGGCACAGGGCGCATTTCTTGTATTTTTTCCTAAGGTCCTGCTTAGACCGGGTGGATTCCCTGTCCTACAAAAGACACATGCATGCATATAAGGGAAAACCCCTACACAATGCTAAATCCCTGGGCATAACATCCCTGCAGCAAGTCACACTTACGGTTTGCAGGGCTTCCATCTCTGATTCCTTTGTAGTCATACTTGCCAGAAGTGTAGACAGGATCAGGCAGACAGAGTAATCCTTCTCTGAAGGTGTGCTGTCAGTGGAAGCTTGCCGGGGGGGTCTCCATTTTAAAATCTCCCGCTGTTCCGGGTCAGCTGACGGCGTCTGACGTCACCACGTCACGCCGCGTCATTGGCTCCGCCTCCCGATGTTGCGCTCGGCCGCGACGGCATGCCTGGAGGAGAGAGGCATCTGAGCCTATGGCCCGCCGCTCTACCCGGCTGAAAACGCTGCACGGAAGCCCGTGGAAGAAGCAGGAGGGGACTCAAGGACCTCTGGTCCGCCGCTCCGATGCGCATTGCGGTGGTGAATCCCAGGCGGTCAGACCTGTGGCCCGCCGTGCCCCCGGACCGCGCTGACTCTCCGGAGGGAAGGTGAGAGGGGAAGCAGCCCTGTGGACCGTCATCCCTGCTGTCAGCAAGATTCCTTCCTGGAAAGAAGGTGAGAGGGGAAGCGGCCCCGTGGACCATCAATCCCGGTTGTTATCCTGTGGCTCCCTGGAGGGATCACCTCTTGCAGGGACAGGAAGCACTGGTGAATGGGAGGCAGGAGGAGCCTTTTGAAGTCTCTTGCTTCCTGTCCCTACAAGGTCAAGGTGCAACCTCCATGTCTGCCGTCAGGATGAAGCCGGGAAAAGTCACAAGTTCGTGCGATGCGATAAGATAAACAAGGAGGCTCCATAGGGAAACATGAGCTACAAAACATAGCAAATCGCAGTTGTTTAGAGCATGACGCGATTTTGTATTCTCGCAATGTCACATCGCTACAAAATCGCCTGTGCGGATACACCCTTAGGCCTCCTTCACACGGGTGACCTGGCATTGCCGATCCGTGCAATATCGCTGTGTCTTTTCACGGCAATACCGCGATTTTGTAGCGCAACTTTGTAGCATCACATGCAAGGATTTTCGGGGGGAAAAAGGGGGCCTTGAAATATAAGCTTTACCCCAAAAAAGCTGTAGCTGAAGAGAGAAAAAAAATACACATACATTACCTTAGATGCCTGGCCGCAGCTTCTTTCTGGGTCCCAGGACTGATGATGTTTTGTTCTGCCCGGGGATTGAAAAATCCCCACCTTCTGGAAAAGTTGGCTGTGATTGGCTGAAGCTTAGCCAATCACAGCCAGCACTTGATGAATGGCTGTGATTGAACCAATCATAGCCATTCATCAAGTGCTGGCTCAGCTAAGCATCAGCCAATCACAGCCAGCGCTTCCAGGAGACTGGGATCTTTCAGTTCCCGGCCAGAAGGTGAAGAAGAGAAACAGTGCCAGGACCCAGGGAGAAGCTGCAGCGGCGAGTGCTTCTAAGGTGATGTATGTGTTTTTAAAAAAATTTTTTCTGCAGCTAGGTTTTAGATTTGGCTTTGACAATAGGATTTCTTACTGTCAAAATTGCTTTGCACCACACGAAAATCGCATTTTTGTGCGGTGTGATGCAACAGAGAAGAAGTCTCCATAGGGAAACATGGGCTACAGAACCTCACGAGTCGCGGGCATATCGTCGGACCCGCAAGGTTTTTGTGTTGGGTTGTTGCATGCAACAAAACATTGCATGTGTGAAGGAACCCATAGAAAGCATGGGCTTCACATACATGCGATTTGTAGCAACGCAATAAAATCGCGCGACTTTGTCACCTGTGTAAAGGAGGCCTTATAGTTACAGAGTTGTGTTGAAGTAACCCTTTAAATTTAGATTTGATGATAAGGTTAGCGGATTTAAGTTCTCTCAAGTGTCCAAATTAATTAACAATGATTATCGGAGGAAATACAATAGATATCAACTGTGTGAAATCACTGCTATGCTCTTTCTACAGAGCCCAGCCCAATTGTACACTTGATTTATAGTGCAAGCACACAAAGAGTATATTGGCCTATCACAGTGGAGCAAGTCTTGAACTTAACAAGGCATTAAAGTTTATTAAAGTTTAGTGAATAATTATGTAACTTGTTGCCTACACCATCTTAGTATTTTAAACTTTTATAACTTTTTTTTTTACAATTAGTAAAACTTTATTAATCTGATTTTTACTTTGTCTTTTGGTCCCCCTGGGGGACCACAACTAGCGATGCTTTGATTGCTGCTGCAGTATGATGTAATGCTATAGCATTACATCATACTGCACATACTGCAATCTGACAGCCACCCCATGGGGACAGCTTGATAGGCAGTCTGCTATGGCAGCCCTGGGGCTTTTCAGAAGGCCCCCGGCTGCCATGACACCTGCACGGCTCCCCGCAATCTCAATGCCACTGGATTTTTTTTTTTTCAAATCAATTTTTATTAGTTTTTCAATATACAAGGTTACATACAAATAAAACTGTCTGCTATTCCTGATGCAGATGGAAACGTTTGTCTTAGCATGAGCATTGTCAGCAATTTAACGAATACAGACAAAGCTAAAGTACATTACGTTCTCAACATTCTGAACTTACTGAGGTACTACCATCAATTTCAAAACCAGTTCAGACAACTATGCGACGGTCTCTTAATAGTTATACAACTTGTCTGCAAACTCTCTGACCGTGTGATTTTGGAACCGCATTTGAAACGGGAGATACCAATTGGTTAGGAAACGGGGGAAAAAGGTAGGGGGGGTGGAGAGAGGGGGGGGAGGGGATAGAAGTTAAGGAAGTGTAGTGAGTATCTACGGTAGAGGGTTAGGGGGTATGAGACATATGGATGGAGAGTCCTGTTTCCTCCTGTATGTGATGTGGTTCTTACCTAGTCCGGGACAGCGAGGGTTTAGGTCTCCGCTTTGGTTGCGGCACTTTACTCAGCTTCGGATGTCCAGGGTCTGAAGGTCCTCCCCGACTTAGTGTTATCTGGGAGTTCTTGAGCAGGACGGCACAGGCTATCTTCCCTCCAGACGGAGTAAGGAGAGGTATAGGGGAGAGTCGGCAGGCGTGCGACGCCAGAGGACGTGATAGGGCAAAAAGAATAGAGGAGGTAGAGGAGGGGGGTCTAAGACATGTGTCTCAGATTTCTCCATGGGGCCCAGATTTGGAGGAACTTGTCATGCGTGCCTTTATTCCAGCTCGTCATCTCCTCCATGTTGCACAGCATTTCTGTTTTTTCCTTCCACTGGGTTACGGTAGGGGGTGTCTTTTGGAGCCAGTGTAGAGGTATTAGCACTTTAGCTGTATCTAAGAGGAAGGCTGTCAATTTATTTTTCAATGGGTGAAAGGACTTGAAGGGTTTCCATAGGAAAATCATGTCTGCCCTTAAGGAAAGATTTGGGTGGACCTGTCTGAGGATCTCCTCGACCCCTCTCCAATAGGGAATGATGTCTGGGCACTCCCACCAAATGTGGAGGTAGGACCCAATATCCGCATCACACCTCCAACATCTGTTGTGTGGAGCTAGTTTATAGTTGCACAGCCACTGCAGGGTTTTATACCATCTGACGAGCAACTTATAATGGCTTTCTTGCATGAGAACGCATGGAGAGAGGCCGTAGGCAGTTCCCAAAATGAGATTGATATCTTCATTTGTTAGTGTTATCCCCAGCTCCCTTTCCCATGATATGAGAAAGGTAGGTTTGGTAAAGGACCTCGGCGAAATAAAATGTTTTCTCAAATAAGCGATTCTGAATGTTTTGGGATTGTTCTCACTGATAATTTTTTCAAATTGGGTTTTGGGTCGGGAGGATTTATGTTTTGCATGGAACTCTGCAAAAATTTTATGGATATGCTCTCTCTGTAGAAAGGAGAGGGTTTTGTGGGGTAGGAGATTTTGTCTAATCTCAGGTGGTTTGTGGTGTATGGCTTGTAGGTCTTCTATCCGCTTATTGTACGTTCCCTTCCACAAATTGGAGATCCCTGAGTTTTGTGGGATACCTAGCATTCTGTATAAAGTCTGAAGTGGCGCTTTTGGTGAAGGCTTAGGTGCCAGGGAATCCTTCAGCCCGTCCCAGATCTCGCAGGGTCCTCTGAGTAGAGGGTTGAAGTTTTTTGCTCTATATGTGTTTTTCTTTGGAAGCCAGAGGTCCTCCAAGAAGAAGTCTCCATGAGCCTCCTCCGCGATAGCACACAATAATGGATCCTTATTATTGTTAGTTAGGTCGCACCAGTATCTGAGCTGGGTGGCTTTGTAGAAGTCTTGGATAGATGGGAGGTCCATTCCTCCTTCGGTCCTCCTCTTAGTCATCAAACTATACGCCAGTTTGGGTCTCCTCCACCTCCACACAAACCCCGAGAAAGCCGTCCGTAGGGTTTTGAAAAAGGACACCGGTAAGTGTATAGGGAGCAGGCGGAGTTTATATATTACTATAGGCAGAATATAAGATTTTAATACGTTTTTCCTACCAAACCAGGATAGAGCTGGAAGGTCATAGGAGCGTAAGAGTGCTTTTACCTGGTCTATCAAAGGTAGGAAGTTTTGTTCAAATAGGTTTTCTATTTTTTTGGTGAGCTTTATGCCTAAGTAGTCTACCGATGTCTCCGACCACGACAAGGGTGAGCTGGACCTTAACGCATTGCAGTGTTTCTTGGGTATCGAGATGTTTAGTATTGTTGACTTGGAAAAGTTTATCTTAAAATTTGAAAAGGCGCCGAAGTCATTTAAGAGGGATGTAAGTCTAGGTATACTTCTCTCCGGTTCCGTTACGATGAACATTATGTCATCCGCAAAGGCTGCCGCCGAGAGCTTATGTTTGCCTATTTTCAAGCCCTTTATCACTGGGTCTTGTCTCACCCATTGAAGAAGGGGTTCCATGGCCAATATAAAGAGAGTGGGGGAGAGGGGGCAACCCTGTCGGGTGCCATTGCAGATGTCAAAGGGGGGAGATAGTATATCATTAATTTTTAACCTGGCGTGGGGTTCTGTGTATAAGGAGAAGATCGCGGCGATGAAAGGGGCTGGAAAGTTAAAATTGGAGAGTACTTTTTCTATATATGTCCAGTCCACCCTATCAAAGGCCTTCTCGGCATCGGTGCTGATCAATGCTAAAGGGATGTTGCGTTTTTGGGAGTATTTTATTGCGTGTAATAAGCGTATGCAGTTGTCCCTGCCTTCTCTGTCTTTCATGAATCCTGCTTGTTCGGGGTCTACGATGGCTGGGATAAAATCTTCCAGTCTTTTGGCTAATAATTTGGCCCATATCTTCATGTCCTGATTGATCAAAGAGATGGGCCTATAGCTGCCGCAAGCTTTGGGATCCTTGTTTTCTTTATGAATTAACGTGACATGTGCTTCCTGGGCTTGTCTGGGAAGCTTTTCTCCTTCAAGAAGGGCGTTGAACATTTCTGTCAGGTGTGGTGTTAGTTGTGATTTGAAGGCCCTATAATATGCTATTTTAGAAGCCATCCGGCCCTGGACTTTTTCCTTGGGGGCACGAGTCTATTATAGCCTCTACTTCTTTTATTGTAATTGGGTTTAAAAGGGTGGCGGTGTCTTTGTTGTTAAGCTTTGTGAGGTTTGGGGATTTCAGGAACGAGTCAATCTGACTTTAACTTTGTGTCTTACTGGGGAGGTCTCGCTATCCTCTAGGTTGTAAAGTTGGGAATAGAAGTCTTGAAATTCATGCGCTATTTCTAGAGATGAGGAGACTACTGACCCTGAACGTGTTTTTATCATCTGAATATGGTTTCTGGATCTGGCCTTCTTTAGCAAGGCTGTTGTCAGTTTGCTTCCCCTATTACCATGCGCGTATATTCTCTGTTTAACCCCTTAACGACCAGCCCATAGTGTTTTTACGTCCTCCCGAAGTGGGCTTTATTCTCTGAGGACGTAAAAACATGCTTCCTGCAGAGAATAATGCCCCTCGGGCTGTGGACGTGACAGCTCCATGCTGTTGGTGTCCGCAGGTAGCTGACAGCATGGAGCTGTCATCCCGGGCTGTTCGGAGCCCCCCCCGGCATTGCGATCAGCGCTATGCAATGGATAGCGCCGATCGCAAAAAAGTAAATAAAAGTGCAATAAAAGTTAAAGATTCAGCTGCTCTGATGGATCGGATCCATCGGAGCAGCTGAAATTACTCACCGATGTCCGCCGCACGACTCCCAGCTGTCCCGATGCTCCGGGCGCCGTAGCCGTCCTTCTGCGCATGCGCGCCAGGCGGCATTACGTCAGCCGCATGCGCAGAAGGCCCAGCGGCGCGGGAGACTTAAAATCTCCTGGCTCCCGGCTCCTGTAGGTAGCCGGGAGGCAGGAGATGTCAGCGGGGACTGCGGTGAGCGGTCCCCGGTACCGCGATCGCCGTTATACAACTGATAACGACGATCGCAGAAAAGTGAAAAAAAGTGTAAAAAAAGAAAAGTTTCACCTCCCCTCATGGATCGGATCCATGAGGGGAGGCGAAAATACTCACCTCAGGTCCGCCGATGTCCTCCGGCCGGTGTCGGGACCCCCCGCTGGCTTCTGCGATGTGCCGATGCGGCGCGCATGCGCAGAAGCCGGCGAGCCCGGCAAATTCAAAATCTCCCTGCACCCGGCTGTCACAGATAGCCGAGTGCAGGGAGATATGACTGGGGACCGCTGTATGCGGTTTCCAGTCATATGATCATCGTTATCCATCAGATAACGGTGATCATATAAAGTTAAAAAGTAAAAAAAAAAGTTGAAACTTTAACTTTTTAAACTTTTTTTTACTTTTATCTCCCCTTATGGATCGTATCCGTAAGGGGGGATGAAATTACGTACCCAAGGTCCCGGATTTGTTCCCTGGTGGGATGTTGATCCGCGGATCTTACCCCAGCTTCGGCGCATGCGCCCGTCAGCATGATGGCGGACGCATGCGCAAAAGTGAAAGATTGCCCAAGAAATATAAAATCTCCCTGCTGCTGGCTACAAAAGGTAGCCAAGAGCCTGGAGATGTCACTGGGAGCCGCTGTATGCGGTTACTGGTCACGTGATCGCCGTTATCCAATGCATAATGGCGATCACGTAAAAGTTCTTTAAAAAGTGGCAGTTTCATCTCCCCTCACCGATGCGATCGGTTGGGGGAGATGAAACATCTTCTCTGAGGCTTCCGCATTTGAATCCAGATGCGATTATCCTCCATGGACCCTTCCGGCTGCTGCGCATGCGCCCGCCGGCAAAATGCCGGACACATTCGCAGGAGCCGGGAAGCCCAGGAAATTTTAAATCTCCTTGCTCCCAGCGACCAACAGTCGCTGAGTGCTTGGAGCAGTGACCGGTGGCCTCGTTGAGCAGTCCCCGGTCACATGATAAAGTAGCGAACTAACATTAGGCCGGTCACACATGACCGGAGAGGAATTACAGGTTCTGCATGCGCTTGATCAGCGGTAATCCACGGATCAATCGCATGCATTGGATTACACAATTCCCCCCAATTAGCGGGTCGGAATTATGTAATCCACTCGCAGAAACAGAACACAGCATGCTATATTTTACCACGAATATCTGCGACCTAGAGCCCTTTGTGCTCTATGACCGCGGATATACCCGCAGCCCATGTGCAAACACATTGTGTACGGGCTGCGGGTACCCGAGTCATCTCTAAGCGACGGCGCGGGAAATGCAAACAAAAAACCGCCTGTGTGAGTAGGCAGTTATGCGCAGTACATTACGCAACCGTACGCAGGGTCACAGCCGGGCTCACAGCTGGAATCCGCTGCAGGCCTCGGCAAGCGGATTCCGCCTACGGCTACGTGAGCACGGCGTTATTCAGACCGCTACCAGTAATCCATAATTTACAAGAAGCCCCGGGAACGCTCGCCTTCCTGCAGTTCCAGGAGCAGCTTGTTGAGCACCTTCTCTGTGAGACCGCTGCACCGCAGCAAGATTACAAAGCCTCACAGCGCCACTTTCTACACCCCATCCCCGCCGCTGAGGTTACGAAATACCCCCCAAAATACATGAGAGGAGGGGGGGGGGGATACCCGGTTTTCTTGCCCCATGTGCCCAGCCCAACCAGCCTCCGTAATTACCCCTGTCTTCGGACATAAAACGCAGTTTATATTATTACCTTTATCTAATATTTAGGGAATGCCAAAAAATGGGGATGGCGGGGGGTGGGGGGGGGATTATTTTTAGGAAGTCAAATTTTTTTCCGTATAAGTGGGCAATGGGGCCTGGAATTTATTCAGTTCTGCCCTGAAATCCAGCGGGCATTCCCTCCATTATGGGCCTAGCCATGTGTCCTGTAAGTAGATTAGGGCCACAATGGGTATGTTTCTGAACAGGGGACAAACAGGGGTATCCATTTTGGGGTGAAAGTCTTCATTCCTATGTACACTGTACAAAAAAAACAGTTTTTAAATTGACAAAATTGCCAAACAAATGAAAATCGTAATTTTTTCCTTTTGCTTTGCTTAGATTCATTCAAATACTTTGGGGTCAAAATATGCAGTACACCCATAGATGAATTTGTTAAGGGGTCTAGTTTTTAAAATGGGGTCATTTGTGGGGGTTCTCTATCGTTTTGGACGCTCAATGGCTCTACATGTGGGCAATGGGGACTGGAATTTATTCCGTTGTACCCTGAAATCCAACAGGTGCTCCTTCCATTATAGGCCTAGCTATGTTTCCTTTAAGTAGATTAGGGCCACAATGGGTATGTTTCTGAACACGGGACAAATGGGGGTATCCATTTTGGGGCGAAAGTCTTCATTCCTATGTACACTTTCAAAAAAACCCAGTTTTTAAATTGACACAATTGCCAAAAAAATGAAAATTGTAATTTTTTCCTTCTGCTTGGCTTAGATTCATTCAAAAACTGTGAAGTCAAAAAAGTCATCGTACCCCTAGATAAATTCGTTAAGGGGTCTACTTTTCAAAATGGGGTAACTTGTGGGGGATCTCCATTGTTTTGGTCACTCAAGGGCTCTACAAGTGGGCAATGGGGACTAAATCTCCTTCAAGCAAAATTTCTGTTCCGAAAGCCACCGGTTGCTCCTTTCATTTTGGGCCCCATTGTGCATCCAGACATATGATTAGGGCCACAATGGGTATGTTTCTGAGCACCGGAGAAACAGGGGTATCCATTTTGGGGTGCAAGTCTTCATTCATATATGTGCTGTACAAAAAAACTGCTTTTAAAATGACAAAATTACCAAAAAAATGAAAATTGTAATTTTTTTCCTTCGGCTTGGCTTAGATTCATTCAAAAACTGTGAAGTCAAAAAAGTCATCGTACCCCTAGATAAATTCGTTAAGGGGTCTACTTTTCAAAATGGGGTCACTTGTGGGGGTTCTCCATAGTTTTGGTCACTCAATGGCTCTACAAGTGGGCAATGGGGCCTAAATCTCCTTCAAGCAAAATTTCTGTTTCGAAAGCCACCGATTGCTCCTTTCATTTTGGGCCCCATTGTGCATCCAAACGTAAGATTAGGGCCACAATGGGTATGTTTCTGAGCACGGGACAAACAGGGGTATCCATTCTGGGGTGCAAATCCTAATTTTCATGTGTACTATAGAAAAAAGTCCTGTCTTTAAAATGACATATTTGCAAAAATATGAAATTTTTGTTTTTCTCTTCTAAATTGCATTGACTCCTGAAAAAAAACTGTGGGGTTAAAATACTCATGACACCCCTCATTGAATACGTTAAAGGGTGTAGTTTTTAAAATGGGGTCACTTGTGGGGGTATATATCATTTTGACTCCTATGAGCCTTTCCAATCTTGGATTGGTGTAGGAAAACAAAGTGTTCCTCAAAATGCTTAAAAGTAATGTTACATTTGTACGTCTCCTAAATGGTTAAAAAAACCGAAAGTTTTTCCAATGTGCGCCCAAAATAAAGTAAACGGATGGAAATATAAATCTTAGCAAAAATTTCTATATTATGTTTGCACATATTTGAGATATTGCAGTTGGAAATGTGAAAAAATGACGATTTTTTCAAAATTTTCCCAATTTTGGCGCTTTTAATAAATAAACACAAATTCTATCGGTCTTTTTTTTCCACCTAAATGAAGTACAACATGTGGCGATAAAACAATGTCAGAATCACTTGGATATGCAAAACCTTTCTGGTCTTTTTCCATGCTAAAGTGACACGTGTCAGATTTGCAAAATTTGGCCTGGTCATTAAGGCGTAAACAGGCTTGGTCACTAAGGGGATAAGGAAGAGATGTTTTTTATTAAACACTTCGTTAAGGCAGCAGCGCAGGTTTTTCCTTAATGTAGTTAGTTCATCTAGATTCGCTTTGGACTGGGCTAATTTAGTTTGTTCTAGTTTAGCAATTCTTAAAAGATAATTGTCTATCTCTTTTTGTTTTTGCTTTTTAATTCTGGAACCTAGTGCAATTAGATGACCCCTCGTAAACGCTTTGTGAGTTTCCCAAATCAATGGGAGTTTGGGATTGTCTTTTCGGTTTATCTTAAAGAACTCATCTATCAGAAGCCCTAAGCGCGTTTTCTCGTCGGTAGAGTCTAATAGGGATTCGTTTAAACGCCATTTCCATTCGCAGGGAGCTTCAGTGCCTATTAAGAAGTCAGCGTGTACAGGGGCGTGGTCCGACAGTGTTATAGAGTCGATTTTAGTCTCTCTGAGGCTTTGTAGGAGGCCGGAGGAGGCGAAGACATAGTCCAGCCTCTGGAAGGAGGCGTGTATTTGTGAATAAAAGGTGAAGTCCTTGGAGGAGGGCCGTGATAGTCGCCATACATCCACCAGGCCCAGCTCCTGCAGCGACTTGCCAAGTCTCTTTAGTTTAGCCTGCGAGATCTGGGAGCGGGCCGAGGAGGAATCTAACAGAGGGTTTATGGTGACGTTTAAGTCTCCTCCTATAATGATATGTCCTTCAGCAAATTGTTTAAGTGTTTCAAGTTGTTTTATTATCCATGGTATTTGTTCTGAGTTTGGAGCGTATAGATTTGCAATTGTTAGTTTGACATTTCTAATCCTGCCTTTTAGGATGAGGGCCCTGCCTTCGCCGTCTGAGTACTGTGCAGTGAGCGTGAAGGGAATGGAATTGTGGATCAGTGTAGACACCCCTTTAGAGGCTGAAGATGCCACTGGATTTAAGGATTTAAATGCCACTGACAGAATTGACTGTGGCATTTAAAGGGTTAATAGCCGCGATCGGCCGCTTGCAGCTATTTCCCACGGGTGTCAGCTGTAATACACAGCTAATGCCCGCGCTATATGAAGAGAGGTCACCCCGCAATCTCTCTTCATACATAGACCGCCGATACAAGCCGTCAAAAGGCCCATTGGTGGTCGTTAAGGGGTTAAATAGCCATAAATTTCCATGGAACAGTTGTGTCATACGTGCATGGGAACTAGCCCTACGTGCACAAAAATTAAAGTGATATGTGCAAACAAGTGCGCAACAGGCTGATTACATTGCTCTTCAAACTTCGTTCATGCACAAATACGTGCTGGTCGCACGGGAAGAAATCGCAGCATGCTCAATTTTCATGGATGGCTCCCGCTGCTTCCATTGAAGTAAATGGAAGCTGTCCGTATCCGCGACACCCACAGCTGTTTTTGTGCTGTGCCACAGATTTTTTTTTCAAAGACATTTAATTTCTAAAAAATTATTTTCTGCTGCATCTTCTGCGCATGATAACTTTTTTATTTTTCCGTCGACGTAGTTGTGCGAGGGCTCATTTTTTGCGGGATGTCCTGTAGTTTACATTAATACCCATTCAGAATACATACGACTTTTTGCTCGCTTTTTATTGCATTTTTGGGGGGGAGACAGGGTGACTAAATAAGTGCATTTCTGGCATTCTTTATTGTTTTTTCAGCCGACATACACCGTGCGGCGTAAATAATGCTCTACTTTGATAGATCATACTTTTACGGACACGGCAATACCAAATATGTATTTTTCTTTTTTGATTTAGATTCTTTATTATAGGTATGGCAAAAGGGAGTGATTTAAACTTCTATTCCTTTTTTTTTTTTTTTACAATTAATAAAACTTCATTGATCTTAGTTGCACTTTTTATTTTTAAGTCCCCCTGGGGGAACACAACTAGCGATGCTTTAATCGCTCCTGCAGTATGATGAAAAGCTATAGAATTACGTTATACTGCGATTTGACAGGCAGTCTACCAAGCCACCCCACGGGGATGGCTTCATAGGCAGTCTGCTAAGGCAGCCCTGGGGCCTTTTAGAGGAACCCTAGCTGCCATGACACCAGTACGGCTCCCTGCGATCTCGCACGCGCGGGGTGGTGGTGGTGGTGGTCGTATGGGACCCAATACCGCTGTCAGAGTTGACAACGGCATTTAAAGGGTTAATAGCCATGTAAATGTACGTCCTAGAGCGGGAAGGGGTTAATGGACAGATAATTCCAAATAGGTTCCATCTGCTTAAAACTTTCTAGCTGCCAGGGCTTGATTTGTTCATCATTGCATCTGCAGGAGCCTGAGCACTCTGCACTCCAGCAAGTCACATGTTCTATGCTGTGAGGTCAAAGATCACCTTGGCAGAAATGATGAATATAGCAATAAAATCGGTGACTTGACCTCTCCCTTGAAAGTCCTAGGAGGAACATGAATAAATACAGGAGTAATGTAGTAATATATATGCACATCCTGTTACGTGACTGCCAGATTCTGGAATTGGCAAGTTACAAAAAAAAAAAAATTATATATATACACACATACATATATACTGTTGATGATTGCCAGGAAGTGTACACAGGGCCGAGGGATAAACTATATACAGATTTTCTTGTTACCTGTAACGGCAGGCAATGATGAGGGTTGTAGTTGTCAGTTCGTGACTCCACCGTTCCATACACCTGCATTCACGCTCGGCGCATTAATGACGCTGGACAAGTGCATAGTACCTCGTGTCCTCCGGAACAGTGAAGGCCCAGTAAAACTTTACTAGTGACTTTTCCAAGAAATATGGCAGGCTTCAGTATGCAGAGTTCAGGAAAAACTTAGTAAATATTCAGCAATACTTGACATGAAAGTCAATGGCCACTGAATGACTATAATGATCACCCCACTCTCATAGACTTCAGCACGCGTGGGTGTCAGTTACGGGTGTACCACTACACGGTGATCCATACTCCAGACGGCCGCACAGGCATCAATTAATCTCAGTATTATCTTCAGCGGTTCAGTAGACTTCTGCACTGTAATATAACTGTATACACTTTGTGTCACTGGCAGGGTAATTACTCACTACGGCTCTCTCTTGTGTTGGGACTTCGTGGGGAGAACATTTAGGCTCACTCACTCCCATGTGGTCCGACGGTCTCTCCTTCTCCTTCATCTTCAGCTGCACAAGGGCTGATGGTGCCCTCATGCACCTCTGTGGTAGCAAACCCTCAGATGGTAGATGGGTGCTCCTCAGCAGCCTGAAGGCGGGCTCTGCACTCCCTCCCTGGAACCCAATCACTCATACTTATAGATTCATGCACACCATGTCACATGACATAGCAAGATAGGTACACACAACATGCAACCAAACTGACAGCAATGATTTTAATGCAGTTAACCCTTCAGACGCTGTAGCTGTGCAACACACATACAGAAAATTAGACATGACAGTTTTGCACAGTGCATCTACATAGGACAAACATGTATGACAATTATGGAGGGGTCCGAAATGATGTTCTGGGACTAATATATATATAATATATATATATACATACATACATACATATATACACATACATATATACACACACACACACTATATGGACAAAAGTATTTATACACCACTGAAAATCAGCAAATATGAGTTTGCCAAACAGTATGCTGTAATAACCATTCATTCATCCGATCGAGCATTTATGGGACATACTGGAGCCACGGGTACAACACCGCCGCACACGTCCATCTTCGCCAACAATCTCTTCTCATTGCCTTGTACAAGGAATGGCGAGCTATTCCTACCCAGACTTAGAGAACTTGTGGAAAGTCTGCCTCCACGTGTTACTGATGTAATACAAGCAAAAGGAGGGCCGACACGTTACTAAATAGAAGAATAAAGCACTGAAAAACAAGCAGTGTCCAAATAAGTTTGTCCATATAGTGTGTGTGTATATATATATATATATATATATATATATATATATATATATATATATAATTAGTCCTAATCTAGTCTAAAATTTGAAAATATGCTCAGTAAATAACCCTAAGGCCTCCTTCACATGGGCGACACAATATCACCGTGAGAAAATCTCAACGATATTGCTGCGTTTTCTCGTGGCGATACCATGATTTTGTGGCGTTACAAAGTCACGCAACTTTGTAGCATCACATGCTAAGATTTGTGGGAGGGCTTGAAACATAAGCCCTACCCCCAAAATAAGTCCTAGCTGCATAATTTAAAAAAAAAAAAAGACCACATACATTACCTCTCCGGCGGTGTCTGGCTCTGCTGCATCTTCTCCCTGGTCCCTGACACTGTTCTTCAGCGTCTCTTTTGGCTGGGGATTGAAAAATCCCTGACTCCAGGAAGCGCTGCCTCTGATTGGCTAAGCTCTGTGTTTTTTTTTTCTCTGCAGCTAGGGCTTAGTTTAAGGCTTTAACAGTAGGATTTCCTACTGTCAAAGTTGCATCGCATCGCACCGCACAAAATCGCGTTTTCATGCGATGCAACAGAGTGGAAGGCTCCATAGGAAACATGAGCTACAAAACCTCGCAAGCCACGGATATATCGCGAAAACCATGAGGTTTTTGACTCCCAATGTCGCATGCCATAAAACATTGCAAATGTGAAGGAACCCATAGAAAAATTGAGCTTTACATACATGCAATTTGTAGCATTATCACAACGCAAGAAAATCGCGCAACTTTATTGCCCGTGTGAAGGAAGCATTAAACTCCTAATTCCCTTTGCTGCTTCACTGCTGTGTAAGGCTAGTTTTTATATGGCGGAGTGTGATATCGGCAGTGAAGTTTGGCCTGATGCCGTGCTCGTGCATGTACGATGTCCCCGCACCGCCCATCACTTCAGTAGAGTTGCGATTTTTCGGCATGGCTTTCAGCCGCATTGGAGGATTGACAAATGTTTTCCATTGTTTTCAATGGGGAACCTCGCAGCGCACTCGCGTGCACGTCGCAATCCGTGGAAAGAATGCGCGATGCATTACAAAGGAACGCCCAAAGATAGAACGATGCAGGAAAAAGTCCCTTATTTATATGACCCTATTCAAAAGAATGGGGTTCATATTCGTGCGAGATTTGTGTGTCTCACGTCGCACAACTCTCATGCAACTTTCATGAAAGTGGCCTCAGGAGTACATGTCACCTTTCCAGCAGTGAAAGGGCTACAGTCTATAACTTATAGAATCCCTTTACAGCTCTCAGATTTGAGCCAACTCCTATCATTTACCTATCCGCTTATAAATATCCCTAAAATATGCTGTCTGATATATATTACGGTATGTATGTGTGCACATATTCTTTGGTCTGGACCATGGCCGGTAGCCACGCAGAGTAGCTGTTTGTGCTGCTTAAAAGCCCCTCTATGCAAATAAACAGCAGATTCTTGCCATAGCTGGATTAATTGCAGTCTCCGTTTTAAGTCTTAATTTCACAGGACATCTCACTTGAACAGAACATAGCAGGGTACTTTGAGTTTGCACCTCACCACAGTAGCAACAGCAGTATTTTCAGGGTTTGTATTTTCAGGGTTTTGTTGAGCCCACAGCACAGTCTCTTTATCCAGGTAGCACTCCATCAATGACCCAATTCTCCATGGACAGTTCTAGTTTTATCGTAAGATGACAGGAAGGTGGATTATCACCCAACAGGATGTCAAAATCTACATGGGGTTTGCTGGCTAGACCAAACTGTACTTGTCAGAGACCCGGTTGGTTGGTGCTTGCAATTAGTTTCACGTGGTTGACACAGCCACAATTGACAATCCTGTACACTTCACTGTAAAATATGTCAAAACTGACCCAAAGCAGCCTTTTAGGTCTAATGTCCACGGGCGGGTTAGAATACGCATGCGGGAGCCTGCAGTGGAATCCGACCCTAACCGCAGCCGAGGACAGTGCGCACCTGTCTGGGTCTTCTTTTGTCTTTACTGTGGATGAGTGGTCGGAAGTGCTGACTGGCAGACCAGGACACATGTGCAGTAGAGGTTTTTTTCTTTCAAACTCTTGCTTTCCCACGGAATCCACGGCCCATCCACAATGTCAATCGGATGGCTTCCATTAACTTTAATGGAAGCAGACCATGTGGGAACCGCACTGAAATGGAGCATGCTGCTATTTGACTTCCGCATCCAAAAATCTGCAAATCATATCTACATGCTTTAATTCAGCTGCAGACACCCATGTTTACCAATGGGTGGCTTGAACTGCGGATCATCTGCACGGGTTACGCAATTCAAATACACCTGTGGATGTTGGGCATAGATTATAGTCTTTAACTCTACCCTGAACGAAGCCTGTTCTGCACTGCACATGTGACCAGAGGATGCTGTGCCCTAGTGCACAAATAGCACAAGCGGCAGTAACTGACATGTTCCCTTTAACAATGTCAGGATGATACTCAAGATGTGGGTACTACAATATAGTGGCAGACTGTTACCATGCGGCGGTTGCTGGTCCTCCTGGAGCAGCGGTGTGCGGGGTCCCGCGGCCGGGGTGTGTCCCCCCGGCTTGTTGTCCAGGTGCAGGGGCACAGGTGCCTGGCCGGTGCGGGCCGCATGGTGCTGGTGGCGCGCGCACCTGTGAGTGCAGCTGCCATGCACGAGCTCACTTTTGTTGTGTTCTGTTGGGAGTTGGCTGTCTCCATCTCTCTGCCCCTGCCCTGAGGCTTTTGTTTAAAGGTCGCAATCACTGCCAGTTATTGGTTTCCCCCATTGTGCTAGCTAGTCTGCCTCTGTTGGTCTCCTGCCTCTGTCTTCTTGTCTGCTATACTTTGCTATTGTTCGCCAGGGTTTTCCATCTGCCTCAGTTCTGCTTAGTATTGTTCATGTTGGTTAATTACATCTGCCTTTTCTGTCGGTATTCTACCCTTTCCATCCAGGTACGTCAGCGGCCCTTTTTCGGTCCCTAGTGAGTAGGGACAGCCGCCCAGTTGCATGCCTGGGGTTAGCCAGGAGTGGAGGCAAGCAGGCAGGGACAGGGGTTGTGGGTGAGATCTAGGGCACCCGGGCTGGCGTGTCAAGGGTAGTATACCGTAACACCTTGATCTTAATACTATGGCAATGACTGCATGTGACGTAATTCATGACCACAGTACCTTGGTCTAATTACAACAATGAAAAGGCCCACTCCATTTCCTTGCTCTTAATTCCACAATAATGACGGGGCACACTCCACTCACTTGTGACTAGATCTAGTGCAATTCTGTTTTATCAGTGCAGTGGTGTATTAAGGGGACCAAAGGCCTGGGGCTGTTCACACAACTGCCCTCCATCCCTACTTTTACAGATTGCTTCAGAAATTTTAGAAAGCTTTGACAGGTTTCTCTATATTGCTGTGCATACCCATAGACCTATTAATCAGACAAAGGGGGCGGGGAAGAAGTGGTGAGCAGTAATTTACAGATCAAGTAAACGTTAACTTGACATTTACAGTGTTCAAACTTAACAGAGTTTGTCAGGGAGAGAGAGGGGGGACCCCGACCGATCCTGCCTCTATTACCGATTTGTCACGGATTGACTACTCCAAGTGGTCATGTCACTATGACAGGTTGTCACGGCAGAGCCTCATTCAAGCACTCTAGTGGGATTGCAAGCGCAGAGTCATTAAAATACAGGTGGATTTCTACCCAGCTTTCCTGGGCTTCTGCACATGCAGAATGAAAGCTCAAATCAACCCATGGTCGGTCTAATGTCTCCAGCACTTTACAATACCCACAGACACTCACTGCCACCACCAGCTTTTATCATAGAAAAGCTGGAACCTGGACTAGGAATTATGAACACAGTCTTTGGAGTTATGGTTTGTTTTAAAATGGACAAGGCTTCACTAATAAATTGCAGATTTATTCTAAAAAAGATTAGCAGTGCTAAATATTTAGAAGTATACAAAAATATGCAAAAAAAGATCTTACAATGTAGGTAAGGCTTACAGGTATACACAATCGACAGTATTTAAAATAAAACAAGGAGACAGTAAAGAAAGATATCAGATTTGGGATATTTGGCCCAAGGTTCTGTTCTTGCTGAGTCACTGAAGCAAACAAGAAAGCCTTACACCATAGCATATCTCTGAAGTCTAACAACAAGGGTTCATTGAGCCCCACGTTATAAAGGATTCACCAGAACACACCTCCCCCACCCCCTCTGTGGTCATTTAGAGACGGGTTGATAGATGTGTATCGCCTATGAAAAACCTTCACATGACTAATAGTCCTTATTAAGAGACTTTCCATTAATAAAAATCTTGAAGCCAGGAAGTCTCTGGGAACCATCTGAGGTGCCACACCTCCCTGGCAGAGGGGTAATGAATATCCTCCTATCTCTGCCTTAACTTTATGGCCATCCGAACGAAGAACTTCCTAATGCCACATGGTCATCAAAGGCCTGGCAGTTGTGAGGGAAGGGGGAGACAAGCGTTGAGGATGTCAGTTCAACTTTCCCAGTATCCTGAATGGCAGCTGATGGACAGTTGGTTGATACTGCTTCAGTCCTTATACCACAGGGTTTTCTGAGTTAGGTATTTTATATAGTTTTAGGCTCCCCATGCTCAAAACTATATAAAAGAAATATTCTCACTGCAGCACTGGACTGCAATTTCGGCAGGTGACGTCACCCGACCATGAAGCCTAGCAACTTCCCGTAAACCTGTAATGTGGGATTCTAATGTACAAGCCCTGAGGCCCATTTATGGGATGTTACTGATGACTTCCCTGTCAGCCTGCCATTGCCTGCAGTGGTCATGTGGGTAAAGAACCGAGACCAGGGTAAACAGACTGCAATGGCAGCTAGCAGGGGTGGCAGAGCAACGGGAGGGGAGTATGTGTAGTTTTTTTTATCACATACATAATCCTCGCACTGCCATCAGAAGTCAGGAAACTCCTTTAACTACAATGTATGACAATTCTGTGAATTGAGTTATCATGATGCACTAGTCCTTTTAACTATTTTATAGCTGTATTAATAGTACTGAGCCACACCAGACTCATCTCTGCAGTCTTTTGCAAACTTTGAAATGTAAGTTTCCAGAAACTCCTGAACTGATCAGTATAAGTGTTAGATTGCTGAAATCAGTGTGTCTGTCACTATACAGTATAGTGCCCACAGCCCAGACCCACTAAGGACCTGGCAGCATAGCATATATGGCAATCAGTGCAAAGTATAATACAACACAACTCTGAATGGTCAGCCCAAGTCGAGGCATACATAGAAATCGTGGAGTTCCATGGCAAGAGTCAGAATTGGCCAGCTGCATCTTGTGACAATTCTGTCCACTAATGCAATGAGCAAAGTCCAAACAGTTTTCCTTATTGGGGGTAAGCCACTGGTTCCCATTACTTCAGTAGAACAATTGCAGTGCAGAATATGGTGATAGTATTCAGTCCAGATGTATACTTGGTAAGGGGGTGAGGTTCCCGGCTGCAGGCAGTTTAAAGGGAACGTATTTCCGTGGTCATGCTGCTCGAACTACGTAGTATAGCAAGATGAACTTGGTGACAGGTTTCCTTTACGTCAACCCTCCCCTTACACACTTGCTATGGTTGTTTGAATAAGTGATGAAGCAACTGACAGTGGATGAACGTCTGGGTGAGAGAACACTGACAATTTTATACTCTATGGCACTATTATTTGTGTATTGTATGACTTTACCGTGTTTCCCCGAAAATAAGACCCTGCGTTCTATTAATTTTTGCCCCAAAAGAGAAAGTGTCTTATTTTCAGGGGTACACGTCAGGGAAGCGCTACAGATGCAGACTAGGAGTTTATCAGATTGCAATAGATATAACACTCTAAAAGGAGTGCTATAACCAAGAAGAAAAAAAAATTCTGAGATAGACTCACCCGGTGTTTGGCGAGTGCCCCTGTGTAGAGGCCTCACCAACACCTCCACTTCCTCGTTAGTATCTAAATCCCCCGGTTCGTCCGTTTGGCTGCTGGGCTTCTGTGTCCTGCTGGATTGCAGGACCCACTTGAAAAATCCGTAAGATGAGAAAAAAGTTGCCCGCGCTCTCAGGACCAGAACCCCAGGATCAGCTGATCCTGGGGTTCTGGTCCTGAGAGCGCGGGCAACTTTTTTCTCATCTTACGGATTATTTTCAGGGGTGTCTTATACTTACCTAGCCGGCGGTGTCCCGGTGCCTCATGCTGGTCTCCGGCTCTGCAGTAGGCTGTCCTCTGTGCTGACGGCATTCTCTTCCTAGTAATGGGGCTTTGAATATCCCACCTCCATCAAGTGAGTGCTGTGATTGGGTCACAAGTGCCGTGGCCCAGCCAATCAGAGCCAGTGCTCGATGAATGAATCACAGCCATTCAGTGATGTCATTCACTGAATGGCTGTGATTGATCGAGCACCAGCTCTGATTGGCTGAACCAGTAGCGCTCTTGATCCAATCACAGAACTTGCTTGTTGGAGACAGAGTATTCAAAGCCCCGTTACCAGGAAGAGAATGCTGTCAACGTGAAGGACATAGCAGCCTGCCGCAGCATCGGGAACCAGCACGAGGCACCTGGATGCCGCCGGCTAAATATTTATTGCGCTTTTAAATTTTTTTTTAAAACTAGTGTAGCTAGAGCTTATTTTCAGGGGAGGGCTTATATTTCAAGCCTATTTTTTCACTGTATTGCACTGTATTATTTGTGCAGTGTATACCAAAATTATTACTATTCACACTCAATGGCACTGCCATTTTTTACAATTTTTTTGGCCAAATTATTTGCATACTGTGTGCCATGGTTATTTCAATACCATGCCTCTGCAGTGTATGTCCTTGTTATTTCCAAATTATACGGCACTGCTAGTTATACACCATATGGTACTATTGTTTGATATTCTTTGCCCTAGCTATTTGTTCACTGCATGGCACTATGATTTCCATTATATATTGCATTATTATTTGATCTCAATGTTTCTTGTTTAGTCCTGTCAATTGCATTCTGTAAAGCTTTGGTAATTACAAATTATATGGTACAATTGTTTTGTGACACTATTATGTATGGAAGGAACACAGGTTCAAGTTTGTGTTGTAATGAGCTCTGTTATGGTTCCTAAAGTTATGTAATTTGGATAGTATAAGGGTGCCCTCTACTTGCCATCTTAATTAATGCAGTATAGAGTGGTGTCGGCAATTTTTTATTGGCTGGAGAGCTCAGGTGGGAGGTCTGGCGGATTTGAGATCATAAAGGGCATCAAGCTGGGGAGAACTGCTGGGGATACTGAGCTTTACTGAGTCAGTTAGGTTGTCTAACACTTCTGAATAACCGCACA
Organism: Eleutherodactylus coqui; assembly: GCF_035609145.1. NCBI lineage: Eukaryota > Metazoa > Chordata > Amphibia > Anura > Eleutherodactylidae > Eleutherodactylus > Eleutherodactylus coqui. The sequence continues at coordinate 59,593,692 of NC_089844.1, read as the reverse complement.
TTGATCATCTATTAACTGAAGCTTCTACGGCCAACTTAATCTCTAAGTTTGTTAAAATAAAAAATATATATATTTTTGTAAGCCTGGTGTCCGCATTGTCCTCTGATTCTGTCATCTGCCCCTACTACTACATAAATTTGGCACAGTCTTTGGCAGGATGTAAATGCGCCCTCCTGAAGGGGCCTCCCCACCGATGGAACCACTGGTTGAGGACTTTGTAAGAGACTTTCTGCAAGCCCACCAATAGCAAAGGGAAAAGAAGGAGCGGAATATATGGAAACTGTTACTGGACTGTAATTGCACTCCGCAATAGAGACCACTCCGACACTCAGACATAGGAAAAAACAATAGGAATGCGCCACAAGGTTCGTCTTCGGATTCTTTGCCACATATATCCAATCTCTTGGACTAAGAGAGAGCTGCAGGACATATAGAGGGCTTCTATTAAACAGAGAGCCCCCCCAAGGAAAAGAAATATAAACAATGTGTTGTAACGACACTCAGGCATGGTACAGAAGTTTGATTTTATGAGCAGTTATGTTTTTTTTTCAGGACACTGTTGTGGGAGATGACCCTTCATCTGCAGAAATTCTTTTCTTTGGGTAGGACAGCACCCAGAACTGTAGAACCTGCAGAAAGGGGAATTCTTATACTACACATGGGTTTTGGGACCCCAAGGGTACTTGGCTCAGCTGCTACATGGCTTTATAAAAGGGGACTTAGGGGGCGGAGCTAGCCAAGCAGGAAGAAAGTCGCACATTACTTGGGCTCCGCATCAAGCGACAAAAAACAGAGCGTCCTGCCCTACCGGCACCTCCGGTAAGCCGCTTACCTGTCCCACTGCGCGGCCCAGCACAAGAGGAGCAGGAAGACACCTCTCCCGACACGCTCCGTGAGGTCCGTAGATTGAGGCCTACTGCCGCGGCTGCATCCCCGGCCTAGATTTCGGGACGCCGCGGGTCGGTGCGAGCCGGAGGAGCAAACGGCGGCAGCCCAAGCACAGGGGGAACATCCGATCCACCGCCGGAGACACCGGAGAGCCCAAAACCACCCCCGACCCCCTCCTACCAGCCTCAGAAACCGGAGGAGTGGGTGAATACAGCGCGGGCGCTGCGCCTATCCCCCCTGCCTCCCCTGGTACATACTGGATACAGCACAGCGGGGGGCCAAGTTTGGAGGGCGAGAAGAGGGAATTGGGGACTGACAGAGACACCCCTGATTGTTCCTGCCCCAGAGACCCCACAAATCTAAAGCCCTGCAGGGCAGAAGAGCCAGAGCAACGGGAAGAGAGCCTGCAGCTCAGCCTACAATCAGCAGCAACCTCCCAGGAGGAAGGAAATTGCATAAGAACAAGGACAGACAGGGAGGCAAAGCAGGGTCTATACAGCACATAAGCAAGTGCAGCCCAGCACAGCTCCCCACTGAGACCCACAATAATCCAGCAGAGGGGACTCGGGATAAAAGGAGAGTCCTGCCCACTATAAAGTGAGGGGAATTCCCCTTTACAAGGAACTCCTCTATAAACCTCTACCGCCATCTACTGGCCACCTATCATATTAGAAGCTCCTAACTTCTCTTTACTACAAAAAAAACCCCAAAAACATAGAACACTTAAAGCTGGTAAAGAAAGACCTTAACACCTCTCCACGCCAAATGGAGTAATCAAGACAACACCTACCCATAGGACGCATACTCAGAGACTCTATGTTACTACACTAGCCTCCGACCGGATGGTGGAAAGTGATATTATCAAGCTGCAACAAATATAACCACAAGAAAATCTAGCTCGCTCTGCCCTAAAAATCCTCTACTATGCCAAAGTACGGGAAATATTCAAAATCAACTCCGCTTTGTTCCATAGCCAAACCAATACCAAAAATTTTCCGCCCATCACAAACCACAGAAATGGAGACCCAAGAGCAAGACCACCCAACCACGTCACAAAGCCTAGACCAGGCCCCAAAAAGCCTACCGCAAAGCAACCCCAAATTTTCAAGTCAAGAAATTAAAGATCTATACGAAAATATACAACAATTATTCAAGAAAGAATTGCTGGAAGCTGTGGCCGAATTCTCCAAACAAACTCAAGAACTCGGACAAAGAATCGAGGAGATAGAAAATAAAACCGACGAAGTCATAGAAGCATTAGATCAGGATAGAAACCTCATCAAAGAAAACCAAGAGAAAATAGAACAACTAGAACTTAAATTAGAACAAGAGAACAGATCTAGAAGAGTGAATCTTTGCATAAGAGGCCTGTCGGAACGCTTCACAGCACTAAAAGAAACGGCACTAAATATATTCCAAACCTTACTACCGCAGGCAAGCCCAGATCTCTTTAGAATGGATCGCATACACAGAGCACTCAACAAACCCCGTAATCCAAATCAACCCCGAGACGTGATCCTAAAATTCCATTACCCAGAAGCGCGTGACATGATCCTCACAGCAGCTAGAAACATATCTCCAATCCCGGGAACCGAACAAGGAATGCAATTATATGCAGACCTAGCACCATCTACCCTTGAGCGTCGACGACGATTAAGACCCATCACCTTGGCACTACAAAAGGCTCAAGTAAGATACCGATGGGGCTTCCCATTTATGCTATCCTTCCAAATTGAAGACCAAGCCCATATCATTCGCACATTAGAAGAAGGACAAGAAATTCTCCAAGCCGCAAATATACCAATAAAGGACCCCACAACAACGAGACAACAACCTGGCTTCACCCAACGCCCAGAAAGACTTTGGGAAAACAGACGCCGAAGACCCAGCACCAGATCCTCACAAGATCCCGAGGTATAAACATCAGGATCCCACCGCTCTTCAGGAACTGTAACGTATATTTTCCTTCAATTCACACTGAAGAAACTAGATTACTTAGAGACATTGCAAAGTTCCTTTAAAGCGAAGTAAAATTTGCTCAGGTTACTAATGTTTTTCTTTAAGAATAGTAGAGTTTAACAAGTTATTTTGTTGCAATATAAGTGGCCTATAGGCCACAAATAATTCTTTAAATTATCACTGTTACCACCACGGACATTATGCTGTCCAAATGGAATATGCGATCCAGGATGGTCCACCACAAGGACCCCCGTCGCATTCTTACTATTTTGTTGATGTTTAGAACATATCTAAAAGTTATTAGTCAAGTTGTTTTACTACTTAAAATCTCTCAGGGCTACACTACCATCACCCAATTTAAATATCTCAAATCTCACAAAGATACTAAAGCCTTCCCTACCAATCCTCCCCCCCCCAAAAATACAGATCTCAAAAACCACCCAAATACATCAGCAGCCTCACCCAGATAAGCCACCATGTGTAGAGTTCTAAGCCATAATGTACGGGGACTTAACTCCCCAAACAAACGAAGAAAAGCGTTCCTTGATTACGAAAGACATAAACCAGATATCCTATGCATACAAGAGTCTCACTTTTCAACTACATCTAGCCCTAACTTTTTCAACCCAAGATACCAAACCCATCTCCACGCCAGATACACCATTAAAAGCAGAGGTGTTTCTACCTTTATTCGTAACTCTCTCCCCTTTAAACTAAACAACACTGTGGCCGATGAGCAGAGACGATACCTGATCCTCATGGGTGAACTCTACAATGACAAGCTCTGTGTCGTAAATACATACGCACCGAATGAAAATCCAATAGATTTCTTCCTAACAGTCTGTGATATTCTTCTACCACTGGAGTACACAGATTAATTTGGTGCGGGGACTTCAATTTTACTATCGATCCCAAAATTGACTCAACGTCACAAACACCCCCTCCAAGAGAGAAAAGACTAAGGCACAAACTTAAAGAAGCCTTTAATTTACTAACTTTAGCCGACACATGGAGAGAATTCAACCAACATAAGAGAGGTTACACATATTACTCCCCTGCCCACAAACAACACTATAGACTAGACTGGATCCTCACCAACTCTTTGACCCTGCCACTATTGTCCTTTACCCACCACTTAATAATGGCATGGTCTGATCATGACGCTGTTCTGTCCGAATTCTTATTTTCACCCCAGACACGAATCCCTTACACATGGAGACTTAACGAGGCTCTCCTCACCAACCCCACAATAAGAGACACCATACAACAAAAACTAGATGAGTACTTTCAACATAATGGACCAGACGACACAGAAATTGATACAAGGTGGCTAGCTCATAAACCAGTGATAAGAGGAACACTAATTTCTATAGCTTCACAAAGAAAAAAAGAAAAAAACAAAGCACAAACTACATTAGAATACAAGATACGCAAACTTGAGATAGCAAACACGCAGAACCCCTCAAATTATCTTAGAAAAGCCATCCAGGACACTAGATTAGAACTTCACACGCTGCTAACCCATAAAACAGAAAAAGCCCTAGCCTGGACACAAGCCACATACTATCAACTCACAAACAAACCTGACAAACTCCTGGCTAGAAAGCTAAGGGAAAAGCAAACTATAAACACAATCCATAAAATCCAAACCAGACGCAGCCAGCTAACATCCAAACCGGAAAAAATATACAAAACATTCCATCAATACTATCAAAAGCTATACAATAACCAACAAACAACCAAAGAACCACAAATAACCGAATTCTTAAACCAACTTAAGTTCCCCTGCCTCTCTGAATCAAGCTCAATAAATCTTAACTCACCCATCACTGAAGAAGATGTAGACTGGGCGATCAAACGACTTAAACGAGGAAAGGCCCCAGGCCCGGACCGCTTTACGTCATTATACTATAAAAAATTTGCCCAGACCCTAAAACCACACTTAGTACAATTATTCAACCACATACTCCAAGAAGGACACATACACCCCGACTTTTTACAAGCACTTATTACAACAATACCCAAGCCAGGGAAAGACCAAACCCTCCCCTCTAATTATAGGCCAATCTCACTTCTTAATATAGACTTAAAATTACTAACATCCATAATAGCAAACAGAGTAAACAGACTACTCCCCGCACTAATACATCGAGATCAGGTGGGCTTTATCCCAGGCAGACAGGCACCAGATAACGTAAGAAAAATTCTCAACCTCATTAACCATGCAAACACAAATAAAACCCCCATGTCAATATTAGCACTAGACATAGAAAAAGCTTTCGATTCCCTTTCCTGGCCCTACCTTCAACTATCCCTCCAGAAAATGGGTTTTAAAGGTCCTGTCGTGAAACTACTATCCGCACTCTACTCTAAACCGACAGCATACCTTAAAATTCCCTCAACCCACCCCTCCCCAGTCCATATTCTGAGAGGAACACGACAGGGATGCCCCTTATCACCAGCCCTATTCGCCCTCGCAATAGAACCTCTAGCAATTGCCATTCATAGTAACATTAATATCAAAGGAATACTGATTGGTGGTACTAACAACAAACTTAGTCTCTTTGCCGACGACCTGCTCCTTACTATAACCAACCCATTAACCTCACTCCCAAATTTAATGATGATACTAGAAAAATTTAGCAGCGTTTCAGGCCTCAACATAAACCAGTCTAAGTCAGAAATCCTCTACTGCAACACACCGCCAAATATACAAAAACTAATCGAAATAAATTTTCATTTTAAAACAAAAAAACACTACATATCATACCTAGGGATAAAGCTCACTAACTCACTCGATACATTATACAAATGGAACTACGCTCCGCTCTTTAGACAACTAACTCTTGACTTGGTGAGATGGGAAAACCCACTCTTATCGTGGATCGGTCGCATTCACAGCATTAAAATGACTCTACTTCCAAAGTTGCTATATCTCTTTAGAACCCTCCCCATACCAGTTCCAACCCCAGAACTACGCTCCTTCCAAAAGAAAATATCCTCATTCATCTGGGCACACAAACGCCCTAGAATATCCAAACCCATAATGCATCTCCATAAGAAACACGGGGGATTGTCAGTACCCTGTATTATAAAATACTATAAGGCCGCGAGACTGGCCCAAATACCACCCGTATATGCAGGCTCTCAATCGCCATTATGGACCACCATAGAGAAAACCAAATTTAAACCATACACCTGGCCATCACTTCTGTGGACAAAAGTCCCCCTCCCACCCAATTTAAAAACCAACTCTCCATATACTTTCTTCTCCATACTATTATGGAGACAAACTAGATTTAAAATAAACTTACCTGCTACCCCATCACCATTGACACCTTTGTGCCATAACCCAGACTTCCCACCCGGGCTAGAAGAGACTCAATTCATATGGTGGAAAGCAAATAATCTGAATACTTTGTATGACTTTCTGATCCATGGCAAACTGATATCGATGTCCACTTTTAACAGCCTCTACAACCCACCACCTGGCGAGTGATGGAGAAAAATGCAGGTCTTCCACTTTTGGACCTCAAAACTAAAGCTATCAACAAAGATAGAACTAAATCGGATGGAAGCCATATGTAAATTTTGCCCCACTCACCCGGGAACTTTGTCCCACTTTTATGCCATGCTAAACAACACACTATCAGACCGCATGCTACAGTGGGAAACTGATTTTAACACAACCTTATCATTAGCCCGTTGGCACCACTGTTGTGAAACCCTCAGCAAGAATAGCTGGCAAATATCATTAACCGAGACCTCCCTAAAGGTACTACACAGAGCATACCTAGTACCTGAAAGACTACACAACATATACCCAGATATCTCACAATTATGCTTTAGAGGATGCAATGACACGGGCTCTCATAGACACATATGGTGGTCATGCCCAAAAGCCCAGGACTTCTGGAAAAGAGTCTCTCGTCTCATAGCTTCGGTAACAGGGACAGATATTGGACTAGACCCATTCATCCTATTACTGGGAAATAAACCAACAGGAATGCGCAACCCTCCATTCAAGCTACTCCAACATATAACTATGGCAGCTCGCATACTAATAGCACAACAATGGAGAAAACCTACACTACCCTTCGAAGCCTGCATAACACGAATAAATAAGATTTTTTTAAACGAAAAGCTTGTTGCCATCCGGCAAGACACAACCCCCCCCAATTCGAGAAGATATGGAATCCCTGGATAACGCACATCAACATCCCCAATCTATACAACCACATGAGAACATAAGTGGAAGATCCTGCCAGTTCCATCTATTTATACTCACTAATCTAAAAATATCCACTATGAAGGTGGCAAAGACATCTAATAAAAAATAATGAATCTCTCAGTCATGACCAGAGCTGGAGGATATCGAGATCTGTTTTACTCCCCCACCCCACTATCATTCTAATAAAAACATGTGAGACTCATAACACCATGACGTAACCCTATCTATGCAAACTGAATAAATATTTTAGTTCTGTTAATTGTTATCTATAGTATATAAGTTAAAAACAGGCCAATGACTCTGTACTTCATTGTCAAGACTTTACCCCCCTGCGTGGGGAAATTGCGGCAGAGTGTTGCCACCCTTAAGATTTTATGTCAATAAAAACCGTTGAAACATCAAAGGGGACTTAAACTGGACTGGTTGGCTCAGGAACATATTTTGGGAATTAAACTGGATGTCATTGCCCTTAATGATGTACCCATAGAACAAGCCCACAGAATACCTCTGACGGTGCTCCCTACTAGACCTCAGATGCGCCCCTCTATGGTGACCCCTGAAGGTGTAACTACCAGCCCTTCAAATCTGGCTACTGAGACTGACATTATTCTGTCTGTATCTGGAGGCACATTACAGTTGCACAGAATGGTGCCAAGTCTCATCTCATTTATAACCCTATCATGGTGGTGTCTGGAGGGGGAGTTGTACGAAATACTTGAGAACCAATGCAATTTCTGAGTATAATGTATGCTGTGTTATGTTGAGAAATGGTTGCGCTTTTTATTGCATTTGCCAAGGATTTGGCAAATGTAGAGTGTCGGGGTGGGGAAAATGTAAGGGGTAGGGGGTACCTTTGTTTGCCCCTTGTTTTTACAGTTTTTATAGTTCATTTTAGTCTTTGCTACTTCATGAGCTATAGTCACTTTAAGAGGAGGGATGATGGCTGTGGACACAAACTGGAGGGTCACATTCCTGGAGAAGAGGAGTTCTGAGAGAAGTGAAAGAAGAGGTGTGGCACCTCTGCCTACTCTGCCAGAGAAATACTATTCACAAGCCCTCCGGTTAATGTATCCTTAATATCTGTTATGCATTTCTGTGGCCTAAGGCATTTCTGCGATTACCTCCGATGGTAAAGACAATGATGCACATGAACCGACACTGCAACCACGACTCTACTTTCTCGCAGTCCTAACAGATGTAAAGCTAAAGTGGGACTTTGATATTCTTGACAACCCAGGCAAGAAACCCTGTCTGGGGCCTTCAACGAATGCACCGGTAAAGTGATAAATGGCGCGACTTCATAGCCTACCTTTTTTTTGTGTTCCGAAACCGTGCTTAATCTTTGCACCCAGGGAATTTCAGATAAGCCATGTTACTAATCATTTTGTAATAAAAGTTTTTTTTTTGAGCATGGAATCGAATTATCCGGATCTTTACCTATATGGAGAAAGATGCTTATGCCAGGGGCATTTGTATCCAGCCCCAAACCATCCCATAGGCCGTAGGCGCCTAAGGGAAATAGAGAGCCTACAGAGACTTCATCTTGACCCAAGCCTAGTATGGGTTTTCCATTACCTAAGTAGCCTGTGGCATACCATCCACCACCCTGTGGACGTACCACCACCCTTACACCCTACTTCTACAATTCTACAGATATCATTTGACAGTTCCTTGAGTACTATAGACATCATTTTGATTGCATTAGCTCCCCCACTTGCAATAATGCCATTATTATTTGCACACCATATCCCTCTGTTAGAACACCAGTAGTTGGTTCTGTTATATGCGTATTACGGGTAGTATTTTTGGTTACTTTGGTATAGCTTTATTATTTGGAGACTATATGTTATTTGGGATGTAGATGGCACTTAGTGCAAATAGCTATTTTTTAATAGCAGCAATACTATCAGTGATCACTAGCCTGTATCAGTCCCCTATTATGCCCACCAAGCTCCCATCCTGCCCTTGTTCACAAGTCCCATAAATCCCTCATGTACTGTAGCTATAAAAAAAAAAAAGTTACCCAGACGAAAACAAAATGCTTTGCGTCTTCAGCTTTTCAAGGAGAACCGAACAACTTCCACTTTGCTTTTTATTATTCTTCATTTAAGTATTATTTTTTAATTGCAGTGTATTAAACATAAAATCTGGTACAATCTTTAAAAATAAATAGGACCTAACTATAAATGGGCCCTGTTGTGTTTTTATCTTTGACAAGCAAGTAATTGCTTCTCAAATTTATCAGTTTGTTTATGCAAAAGCCATTTGCCAAGCCTAGCTCAAAAAGCATCAATTTCATCATTATCATCTTATTAATTTAGCCTAGCTATAACACAGCTGATTATTTCTGAGTAATACGCTCTGCAACACATCATGTGTGGCAGAACCATCTGTACAGTACCTATTTAATAAATAAACCCTCGGCTAAATGTCTCTGTTTATTGAGAACTAATGTTTATAGAAAATATAATGGTTTCTCATAAATAACTCGGCTTCATCAACCTGCATATGAATCAGCGCACAGAATGCTGACATCATCACCTTTTCACTAGCAGAGGAAGCGATATTACCCCAAAGAGCCATTGAGTCAATATTAAGGCATTAAAACTGCAATGAAGGCATATTAATGCTTAAAACTTCAATGCTGGCAGTAGAATTGCCACAATGGACACATTTTATAACTCCTAGCATACTTAGACTTTATGGTTTATTTTTTTTTTCGCTTCTTTTTTTTTTTTTCTTCTTTGACGCCTAGCGCTTAATGTTATTCCTCCTCTCTAAAAATATATATAACAAAATAAAAAAAAAAAGAAAATTGCTGATTGTCAGCGCTTGTTAAACAAAAAAAAATCTAATTGCTGCTTCTAATTGCTCACTGTTCACACAAAGCAAACTACAGTCAGCACAGACAGTGACGTATAGATATATAGTGCTTATAGGACAGTCATTCGGGATTATTGTTTCAATACATAATGCATTATATTGCATCGATGTGGATATTATTTTAGAATACATATTATGTCTGTTTAAAGGACAAGGGGTTAATGGGTAGGGCATAGTTTTTGGAACAGGCTGCAGCCCAATGGGGAAAATGTGCATTTATCATAGGAAGGAATGAGCAGTCAGAACCAATTTATTATCAGAACGCCTTCACGTAATTTATAGGAAACAAAAGAACCTTGCTGATTAAGGGTGCTTTCATATGACCGGAATATTCCACAACATGGCGGGATAAGCCCTCTTGCGGAATATTTAGCAGCAAATTCACAACTGCTAACTGAAAACGGCAGAATTCTGCCAGCAATTCTGCATCAAAATCTGCATTTAGTCCTGCGGATTTAGGCTTTATTCCCACGAGCGTATATCAGCCTGTGTTTTCACGGCCGGACGATATATGCTACGTTGGGAGAGATATAACTGGTGTATGTTCAGACAGCATGAGTCCCGGCGCATATATGCCGGGACTACCATGCCGCTGCCCCTTTGCCCTCCCTCCCCATCGCAGGCTCACCGCTGCTCTCCTCCCTGCTTGCGCTTTGCAATGGGAGGGGGCGGGACGGGGGCGAAACTAAGCGCCGGCCTGTCCCACCTCCTCCCACTGATGGCTATGGACAAGGGGCGGGGAGAGGGTGGGAGCTTAGCTCCACCCACGTCCCACCCCTTGTTTGCAGCCAGCAATGGGAGGAGGCGGAATGGGCCGGTGCTTAGCTGCCGGTGTTGGGTCATCAATAGAAAAAAATTAAAAAGGTCCTGGAATTCCCTCTTTTAGTAACAATGTGATTTGAGAAGCAGGGTTAAAAGGAAAAAATCATATGCTGAGCAAACTTGGCGCCAACTGGCCATTTAAAACAATGGTGCCTCACTATAATGACCTCGCAGGATTCGAGAGCAAAACAGAAAGTTGGTCATGGCAACCGGGTGAGTGGCAGTGAACGTCATACTAAAGTTCAAAGGATTTGAGTATTAGATATATCACATACTAAAGGCCCATTTACACGCAATGTTATTGCTTAAAATTACCTCAAACAATGTCTTTTGAGTGATAATTTTTGCGTGGAAATGCTACCATTGTCTACTTTTTGGCAGAATGATGATTTTTAAGTGAGCATAAAATCCATATTTCGGCCAGAGAGCTGATAGCAGGGACCACACGCTGTGTTTTCCATGGGGAGCGCTGATTACACTGTATTCAGATTGCAGCCCCATGGCACAACAAATGAGCTGTATGCAGAGAACAGACCACCTGCTGTTTACGCAACAAAAGCTGTAAAAATCTCTATGCAGTGAGCTCCCCCTAGTGGCAGCTATGGGAAGACAGACTTTTATCAGGTTACACCAGGGGCATTACTAGGTTTTTAAAAGATCAGGGACACAAGCCAAAAGGGATATGTTCCTCCGCCTTCAAAAAATGTTATATATTTTTATCTTCTATTTTTATTTTGTATCCATCATTATCATATAGAATTTTTCCCACTATAACAAGAGCAAATATTACTACAATACATTGATTAAATATTATTTACATAGTGTTACTGAACACATATTACAAAATGTTAATATTACCAGTAATATACAAGGCCCAAATAATACTGCCACTCCACAATCACTACCATTACATAGTGACTGAGTAATATTACCATACTGTTACTGAATAAAAAACACTATACAAAGACCAAATGTGAAGGAACCAGGCAGCAGCTGATGATTTTTCAAAACATTAAAGTATCTTTTTATTCCTCCATCCAAAGGTGACCGGCAACGTTTCAGCTTCCTCTGAAGCCTTCTTCAAGCCCGAAGAAGGGCTTGAAGAAGGCTTCAGAAGAAGCCGAAACGTTGCCGGTCACCTTTGGATGGAGGAATAAAAAGATACTTTAATGTTTTGAAAAATCATCAGCTACTGACTGGTTACTTCACATTTTGAATTGTTTTGGTCTCGGATCCGGACCATACTGGGCTCTTACAAATTCCCTCCTCACTGTTGTTTGCAGTTATTTTGTTACAGGGGAATCAGAGTGTTTTTCTATAACCCCTGGTGTGAGTGCTGCAGTTGTGCTTTTTCTTCCTTGTTGCACTATACAAAGACCATTATTACCACCATACAGTGACTAGATAATGGTAGATACAAGCTCTACACAAGTGCGATGGGGACCATATAAGTAGTCACAGTGTAGTTATATTCCATGACTCAAAGGTGACATCTTCTCTGATTGGAGTTCACTTTTTCCCAGCTTTTCCATCTAACCCAGACCACCATGAAGATTTCTTCCAGCCATAACTTGTGTCTGCAGAGTTTGAAAGAGGCATCTTTAGCTCATCACTTTTCCGGCAACCTCTCTACCCATACCCAACCTACATAAGCTCCCTACGGGCCTTGTGTGGTGCATAGTGTTAAGGCAGCAGCATGCAGTTGTAAGCTCTTGCACACGACTTGCAGGTTCGAGCCCTGCATGGTTCAGGTAACCGGCTCAAGTTTGACTCAGCCTTCTATCCGTCCGAAGTTGGTAAAATGAGTACCCAGCTTGCTGGGGGGTAATAAATAAATTACTAGAAAGCGCTGCGGAATAAGTTGCCGTCATACAAATAAGAAGTTCCTTTCCCCGTCCTCTTTCCTATCCTGCTGCTACCCCCAGTTCTGTGCCTTTTGTTGCCCTCTCTGTCCTTATAATTGTACCTGCTGTGCAGCCCAGTGTTCCTTAATGCTACGCTTAAGAAATAATAGTGTTATAACTGTCATTAACTTTTAGGAATAGTGCCACACAGACCTCGCCGCTAAAAGAACCGTATCGGATAAATGGCACCCATAAAAATATTAGTCTTAAACAGATAGCGCCCCAGACATTAAAAGAGCACTTGTTTATGACCCCTTTGTGCTCCAAGTAATAATGCCTCTTTACATAGTACTTATACCCATTGTTATGCCCCTTACAAATGAATAATGCCCTCTTTGTGCCCCCTATATGTCCATTTCAAAGCAATACCCCCTTGTAACGTGACTGAGCGGTATTCTGGCCATACCACAGGTTGTTGTATGTGAGAAATAGTAGGACCTGGATTTCATTTAAATGATTCTTTCTTTTAGCAGACAACCATACTACAACTCACAAAGTTTATCAATTTTTGACATTCCAGCTTACAAAATTGAAGTGTTGATAGTATTTGGCATTGGGTTCACTTAGGTTGTACTTTACTTGATCCCTTAAATGTTCATGCTGCATACTTCTACTTCTCCAGACGCATCCTATGGCAGTTTACAGACACCAACTGTTCTCTGCTCCTTGGACTGGCATTCTTCATTGGCAGCCCGATGTGCTTCCAGATTCAGCAGCTTACTCTGTGGCTCTCAGTACATACTTCCCTTTCACTACAGACTCAACTAACTATGCAGGAACAGGACACTGTATGTATTGGCCCTTAAGACACATGGGTGGCATGCTTTAGCATCTCCAGTGCTCTCATTTTGCTCCTTCCATACTGGTGTTCCCATAGTAATTTGGCCATACTCCTCCCGACCTACAGATACCATCGCCTGAGAAATTGTTGACTACCCATTAATTAATTATATAAAACGGTAATCCCATGTATAAATGTATAAGTAAAGTATAAGATTCATGTATAATATAGGAGGTTTCTTTTCCTTACATTACACCCTTAACAAGTACAGATGTACCAAAGTTTAACTCGTCTAGGATAACTTTCTCTTTAAAGCATTAAAAACCAATTGTTGTCTTACTGCAATACAAAAAACAATGTAAAGTACTTAAAAGGGTGAACAAACTGTGGCACAGAAAGTTATGCTTCAAAAGTCATGTTAATTTTTACTGCATCTGTAATAGTGTCCATTAAGTGCCCTCTAAAAATGTAATAATGTCCCCTGAGTACTAATAACTTGGGCTTGGAAAACCCAAAGCTTATACTAACCTAACTTTGATCCCCCAGTGAGCGACTCCTATGCTGGCCTGCACAGGTGGGGCAGTTCAGTGATGTAGTTTGCCACCAGCACCGGGAAGTTGATATTCTATGTGCTGTTTGGCATCCATGAATAGTAGGACAAGAAGTCATAGATTCCCTTTTCTACCATAGGTTACAACTGTATCAGCAGCAGCTGAAATCAGTGCGCGCCTGCAAATCTAGGGCAGCATGCCACAGTTGATGTGTAAAGGGAACTATGAAATTTGGGGCTTTTTGTGGTAAAAAAAATAGAGTGCTGAACTTTATAAGAATTCTGGACCTATTTATTAAATAAAATCATAGGTACACTTTCTTGCTGGAGACGATCACTAACCCCTCTGTGTAAGTCAATGATCTGTCCTATGGCATTTGTGATCATAAGTTTCTGGTTTACTACAAATGTGTCCTGCTTTAACATACAGTATAGTACTGCCCCGCAGGTAGGTTTCTAATAACAGGACCAGGATGACAGCTATTCGCGTACAAAAGTGTAGTGCCAGAAATTGGTTTACTTTGTAAACTTGTGAGTGTAGACTGATTGACATGATTTCCCGTCAATCGTATGTCTAAAAATGGTATCATCATCATCATAGGCTATCACTCGTAGCTGAGCATGATTGTATTCCAAGTATGGGGTCTTTGCGGTGGTCCGTAGGTGACTATAAAGACCTATTCTTGATAAGCAGGTTCTTTCGCAGTGGGGACATTGGTTTCCAAGTGGAAGGTGATCCCGACAAGCTTGGCTTGACATGCTTTTCTCTTGATACGTTCCTCCCTTTCGCCCTTTATGCATGCTTTTTCAAAACTTATAGCACTGTTGGTAACGGCTGACCCCCAAATTGAGCGCTGAAGGGGCAGGGCTTGCCAGTTCTTGATGTCTATGCCCCAGTTTTTAAGGTCAGCTTTAAGCCCATCTTTAAATCTCTTTTGCTGTCCACCAACATTCCGTTTTCCATTCTTGAGTTGAGAGTATAGTAATTGCTTTGGGACACGGTGATCGAGCATTTGCATAACGTGGCCAGTCCAGTAAAGTTGATGGCGAAGGATCCTCGCTTCAATGGTCTTTGTGTCTTCCAGAATGCTAACATTTGTCCGCCTATCTTCCCAAGAGATTTCCAGGATTTTTAGAAGGCAACACTGATGAAATCATTCCAGAAGTTGAGAATTACATTTGTATACGGTCCATGTTTCGCAGGCACATAACAGGGTTGGAAAGACAATAGGTTTATAAACAAGCATCTTGGTATAGTATATCTATCATACTCAAATGTGAAAGAAAGTCTATCATTATTATTCATGTGTGACAATGCCAGAATAGACGCCATGCCATATCACCAGCTAATACAAAGGAGAATATCATCAATGTAACACCCATACCAGCAAATGTTGCATGCAAAATAGTTAGGAGCACGATAGATGAATCTCCCATCAGGACAGGTAAATATTCATAATGGATGGTTAATATCTGGCACCTATTGCACATTCAATCAGCTGGAAAAAATACAACCCATTAAAAGAAAAATAATTATGGGTTAACAAAAGTTGTGTGGTTATCAAAATAAATTCTTTCAACACGTCAGAACCTTCACAGGATTCTTGCAGTCATCAGTCAGATGTCTAAACCTAACCCATACACATGCATATAAACCCTTTGCAATTGAATTTTGGATTCAGGGTTTCCTAGAGGGCTTTCTCTTTCTGCCATTATACAATGGCACCATCTGCTGGCTAGAGCCAGTACTGCGGTATGGGACATGCTGGAGAGGCCACCGACAACAGAGCGGCCAGTAATATATAGTAAGAATACCCTGCCGGACATCTTCCGACATCGGAGCTGTACAGCCTTCAATCAGAATGTCTTTAGACATCAGACAGTGGGTTGGAAAGGGTTAATATTGTGCCACATAGAGTACGCTGATAAGCCATAACATTTAAACCTCCTGCCTGATACTTTTGAAGTCTCCTTGTGCAACAAAACAGCTCTGACCCATGAAATCATGGGCTCCACAAAACCTCTGATGGTATGCTTTGTATCTGAGCAGGTTCTGACAATGATGTCGCAGGCGATAATGCAGCAGGGCTGAGCAGGTACAGGTAGGGATATTGCAGAGCTGAGCACATACAGGCAGAAGAACCCAAAATAATTGGTCCACGACCTTCTGGGTTAAACATCATGAAGCAAACCTGAGAAAAGAGATGAAGCGCAGTTTTCGTAACACAGGCCACCTTCTTCCATTGGTCCATGATTCACTTCTGGATGCTCGCAGTTGAGGTAACAGTTTCTTTTGTGGCTATACTTAGATATCAATTTTTATTATCCCTTGCAGATATTTATTGAAATAATCAAGTCAGTTTTCCCAAAATCGTTTCATAAAAGCAGATTCTGGAAATGGGGCAATGGTTGAAATAATTCAATGTGTTACTCAGTAATTCACTCTACTGGCTACCAAATTTCTGACATTACAGTCTCAATTATCATCTTCCCAGCACGGTTTCCTCTAAACTATGCACTCTGGAAAAGAAAGCGTTAAAGCAACATATTAATACAGGTTAGCAAGATCTTTTATAGTTCTACCTGTCTACAAATTGTGGCTCTCCAGCCCAGTGTTTGATCTTCCAACATGGCCACAGCTCCTCTTCACTACCCGATGCACACTTTCCATCAGGGTCTGAAACAATTCATACGGCTCTTGAATTACCCACCTTGCCCACCGCTGTTTATGTGATGGCAAATAAAAAAGCAAGTGTAGTGCATTGGTAGCCTAAGACACTACTAATGCCCAGTGTGCATCAGGTGGTCGGAAAAGTGCTGGAAGACCAAACAGGTTCAGGGACTGGCAATTAGGGAGCACAAACGGAGAATGGCAAGTACCATTACTCCAGAAAAAACATTGACAGAATGCCACTGGGTGGCAACACAATAGCTATAGCAGAGCCATCTGGTGACACAGTGTTGCAAAATTGTGTCATTTTTCCCTACGTTTCCAGATATGTTAAGACAGGAGGAGCAGTAAGGAGGACACATTTGCATATGATGATTTTTTTTTACCTACTTGGAAAAAGTGACAACAATGATTTAATTGGCTACTATGAATCATACGGTATTAGTGTTTCTTGACGCCACCGGAAGTAGTGGTGGAGCCAAGATAGAAGGTGTTTGACAGGGGGTTGCCGCTCCCTGTTGCTGATTGGCTGTCCGGCTGCCTCCCCTCACAGGTCCTGTAGGCACCTGCCAGCCGTGGCAGAGGAAGGATGAGAGGCGGCGCTCGGCAGTTATGAGTGCTGCTGCTCAGCCGAGGACGACATGCAGGAAGCTGACAGCTGCCAGTCTGCATTTCACCATGCAGTTGTGGCAAGGAGTGGTGAATGTTGCCTGTGACTGCCGCTCGGGCGAACTTCATAGCACTCCTGTGAGCCCTAGCGCGGAGCTGCCGCGATCACCACTGGAGAGTTCAGGGCGATGCTGAGGCCCGCTGTGGTCAGCACTTGACTGTAGTGTTCTGGCAGAAAATCTGATGGGGAGGAAGGGTTTGCCAGCAAGAGTCACACGGCCCCGCTAAAAGTCTGCGAAGGTAACAGTGGGGCCAGCAGCAAGAGCTGTGCAGCAGGGATGCTGGAACGCCAGCTACAGTCAGCCCGGTGGCAAAAGCTGGACCTGTGAAGCCAAGAAAAGGGGACACTGATGTGCAGCCAATCACGAACAGGGGGCGTCAACCCCCTGTCAAACACCTATCTTGGCTCCACCTGCTGTTTAGGTGGAGTCAAGATACACTAATACCGAATCATACACTATATTTTCGTATACTAGTGTCTATAAAAAAAGTTGCACTTTTTATTTTGTTGCTGTGATACCGCAAAGTGAAAGAACAAGAATACTCTGAAGGGTCTATTTTTTTGTCTACCCCGTTTCCCTGAAAATAAGACATACCCTGAAAATAAGACATGGCATGATTTTCCTGAATTTTTGAGGATGCAAAATGATTTTTCAGGCTTTTTGAGGATGCTTGAAATATAAGCCCTACTCCAAAATTAAGCCCTGCTAGCAGTTAATTTAAAAAGTCAATTTAAATAGTGTCCAGGCAACTATACATGTAAAAAAGTTAAACCTCTTTGAACAAAAATTAATATAAGACACTGTCTTCTTTTCGGCGAAACACTGTATATCCAAATACATTTACTTTGATACTTTTCCCCTCTTGGTATATGGGAACATCTTGATAGATCTGATTGTTTTGCTTGACAAAATCAATAATTTATATTAGATTTGTAAAAGTAACTTGCGTTTTATGGTCTCTAACACCTTTGTAACATAAATCTGCTTAGGGATCCCATTTCAATGACAGTGATACACGGACGATATAGAAGTACCTCTCTTGACCTGCTCAGCTAATAAGGGGTTAAGCAGGTCACTATGTATCCGTGTACAGTGGCACAGGGGAAGCTTTAGAGCAGCTGGTAGAATTTAGTAGCATTCTGCTCCAGTGCCCTTGTGTTCTAGGGCTTGAAATTGATTTTCTTCTCTTGGCACGTGGAGAGCCAGGCTAAGCTCTCTGCCCCAAGATCCAGCACCACAGTACTGGCATTACACATGTAAACACATCCTAGTATCCGGATGCTACGATGACTACTGTAAACATGTTAGCCACTCATCCTTGGAAAGAGAGGGACATGTTAACGGAACACATTACTATCCAGACCAGGGACATTTATACAATAAAAGCGTAAAACAGCCCGCATTACAAATTCAATTGACAGCTTTCCCACAAATTTTCCTTCTAGGCATTTGTACTGAAAAGCATGGTGTCTCAGCGAGGGAAAAGATCAGAATTCACAGAGCGGGGAAAAAATTAAGGGGAAGATGCAGAAGTAAAAAAAAAGAGGTGAATTCAATATAGTTTTTGGCTTTTAGTAAATTTTTTGAACAATAAGTAAATATGTATTTATTAATTCAATAATAATTAAAGACTAAAAGAAGTGAGCTCACCCTACACCTCCCTATGCATGTACTCTATCTACCCCACACCTCCCCATGTGAGTCCCCTATCTACCCCGCACCTCCCTATGCATGTCCTCTATCTACCCTGCACCTCCCCATGTGAGTCCTCTGTCTTCCCCGCACCTCGCCATGTGTGTCCTCTGACTACCCCACACCTCCCCATGTCTGTCCTCTGTTTATCCTGCACCTCCACATGCATGTCCTCTATCTACCCCGCACCTCCCCATGTCTGTCCTCTGTCTACCCCACACCTCCCCATGTGTGTCCTCTGTCTACCCCACACCTCCCCATGTGTGTCCTCTGTCTACCCCGCACCTCCCCATGTGTGTCCTCTGACTACCCCGCACCTCCCCATGTGTGTTCTTTGTCTACCCCGCACCTCCCCATGTCTGTCCTCTGTCTGTCCCTCACCTACCCATGTCTGTCCTCTGTCTACCCCGCACCTCCCCATGTCTGTCCTCTGTCTTCCCCGCACCTCCCCATGTGAATCCTCTGTCTTCCCCGCACCTCCCCATGTGAGTCCTCTGTCTTCCCCGCACCTCCCCATGTGAGTCCTCTGTCTTCCCCGCACCTCCCCATGTGAGTCCTCTTTCTTCCCCGCACCTCCCCATGTGAGTCTTCTGTCTTCCCCGCACCTCCCCATGTGAGTCCTCTGTCTTCCCCGCACCTCCCCATGTGAGTCCACTGTCTTCCCCGCATCTCCCCATGTGTGTCCTCTGACTACCCCGCACCTACCCATGTGTGTTCTTTGTCTACCCTGCACCTCCCCATGTCTGTCCTCTGTTTATCTTGCACCTCCCCATGTCTGTCCACTGTCTATCCTGCACCTCCCCATGTGAGTCCTTTGTCTACCCTGCACCTCCCCATGTCTGTCCTCTGTCTGTCCTCTGTCTATCCTGCACCTCCCCATGTCTGTCCTCTGTCTACCCCGCACCTCCCCATGTGTGTCCTCTGACTACCCCAGATGTGTGTTCTTTGTCTACCCTGCACCTCCCCATGTGTGTCCTCTGACTACCCCGCATGTGTGTTCTTTGTCTATCCTGCACCTCCCCATGTCTGTCCTCTGTCTATCCCGCACCTCCCCATGTGTGTCTTCTGTCTATCCCGCACCTCCCCATGTGTGTCTTCTGTCTATCCCGCACCTCCCCATGTCTGTCTTCTGTCTGTCCCTCACCTCCCTATGTGTGTCATGTTTACCCTGCACCTCTCTATGTGTGTTCTTTGTCTACCGTGCACCTCCCCATGTCTCTCCTCTGTCTATCCTGCACCTCCTCATGTGTGTCTTCTGTCTATCCTGCACCTCCCCATGTCTGTCCTCCGTCTACCGTGCACCTCCCCATGTCTGTCCTCTGTCTACCCCGCACCTCTCCATGTGTGTCTTCTGTCTGTCCCTCACCTCCCTATGTGTGTCATCTGTTTACCCTGCACCTCTCTGTGTGTCCTTTATCTATAACAGGAGCAACGTTTGCTCTTATAGCCCTCTTTATTCTTTTCTTTTTGGCATTACGTATTAGTATTAGAATTTGTTCATATCCTCACTCATTTATAGTTCGATAAGTATTTTTAATTTGCTGGACTATGTTTGGTTTTGGTTTGTTGGAACTGTTATTTTTTCTACATAGTTATTAACTCCCTAAATTCAAGAGAATAAAACCTATTCATCTAGATTTGTTTATTTAGTTCTGTTTTATTCTATCTCTTTTCATCCATATTATACTATCATGTGTTCACATTTAGCATGCAGTCATGGTGGGGAGACTGCATTTTCTTTCTATCCTACACCATTCCGTTTCATTTCTTATGTCTGATGTCTACTAGAGCTTGGTTTGTATAGCTTATTGTATCCATTAAAGTATTGTATGTGCGTTACATGATCACATGACACAATATATCTATAATAGATTTTTAAAGCAGTTCTATAATTTCCAGCAACCATTGTCTAGTCTAACAATTGTGGCATGATTAATAGGTTGTTAATATAAAGATCCAATATACAATCATGTGACTTGCATCCCTCTCATTTTTGGGACTTCCTACGATGTTCTAACCAGCTGCATTGCGGTTCACTTCTGGCCAGGGCATTTTACACCATGTCATTAGTGAAATGATGTTCATAGCTTAGGTCAGAAGTATTGCTAGTGTCCATCTACTTCCTTGCACATGTACAGGTTTAGTTTGCAATCCATGCATATGCATTTCCAATAGCACCCTGACACATGTTCTCGTCCCTGCTGTGAATTCTTTCATTTTGCACCTGTGCCCAAAGAATGGAGTGCATATATGGCACCACTGGATGTAGTAGGTGGGATTTGGTTACTTAAAGGCAGATATGTGATTCATGGGTAATGAACTCAACAGGAGCCAGAGGATGTTGCAGTAAGAGGTCATGCACAATAGCAAACCGGGCTTGGAGTGGAATGAAGAGAATGGGGGAGGATTCAAAGTGCAAAGGTAATGGAACTTATCAACTACAATATTTATGACATGTTGGCCAGTGGAAATAAGTTTAGGACTGGTAAAACGCCTTTAATCAACTTTATTGCTGGTTAAAAAAAAAAAGAATTGAGAGGAGGGAAGAGCTCAAGAAGTTGAGAAGGAAGTTTTTCTCCACACATTCTATTCATCTTATAAGGTACAGGTGTGTCCATCCTGAGGAATGGAGTCAGGAGAGAAGCTACAGGAGAGTGACCAAATGACTTTGCATTGGGAACTACACATTTGATCATGGGACTGGGTGGAGAGAAGTGTTTAGTATGTAATATACATTTGGTACTAGGGATTGATGTTGAAGATGGGGCAACAGGAGGCAATAAATTACCTGTCCTTCCAAAAGTGTTAATGCCAAACCTGCGGTGAGGTGGGTGCATATCCTGAAACTCTTGCCTTGGGCAGCTAGAAAGCTTGTCCCACAACCGATGGAGTTAATACATAGTAAAGGAAGGCAGAATTAATTTGTGGTATATACAGGGAGAATAATGATAAATAAGTGATGGTGTATCAAGGGAATGGAATACATAAGGGAAGTATAGTGAAAAACAGTGTGAGGAAGGGAGTAAATGACTGGGAAGAATAGGGTTCGTATATGTAATGTAGTGGGCATAGGATACTATATGTCAGCATATAGGTTAACATGTCATATACGGTGGGAAAAGGAAGGTTGAACAGAGGCTGTGCTGCTCTAGTCATCCACTCCCCACACTAGACTGACAGAATCGGGGAAGGGTTCTGTCATCAGGACCCAGGGCAACTGTCCCCTGCCCCAACACTAGTGGGATGGTTCCATGTATTGCAAAATGGTTAGATGGCGTACATAGGGTTAACTAACTAATTATTTACCAAATGCCTTTTAGCCAACATCATCATTCTGCATCAGACTTCGCCTTTAATCATTCATACGCCTGCCCACCCCGGCACTATTGTATGTGGCAAACAGCAAGTTGGCAGATACAGCCATACTTTATACTTATGACTCAGAGCACCAGACAGGAAAGCACATTGCAATGAATCAGACATTAACAAGTATACAAATTAGCTTCTCTGTAACATTTTCTAGGGTTGCTAATCTCATGCTACTTTTCGCCCAGATACTCTTTAATACAGAAATGCACGCTGATCACAAATCTTTATTACTTTCGGTTTTTCACTTGTATAATAGGAAACAAGGTCCTTCCTGCTGTTTTACTGCAACATTCAGCCATATTTCCCATTAGATAAGATATAGAACACTTGTCTTTTCCAGGCCAAGGGGTTTGCTCTATGTTTTCTAAAGGAAAGAGAGTTTATATAGTATAGTCAAGTATCCTTCTAGGTGCGATACAGCAAACACCATGTAAGTGGGGGAAATAATGTCTTAGTAAGCCTAAATAAAAACAGATGAAGAAGGGACCTTTGAGAAATGATAGGCACTACCTTGTTTCCCTGAAAATAAGACATCCCCTGAGAAAATAAGACATATCATGATTTTCCAGAATTTTTGAGGATGCAAAATGATTTTTCAGGCTTTTTGTGGATGCTTGTAATATAAGTCCTACTCCACAATTAAGCCCTGCTAACAGTTAATAAAAAAGTCAATTTAAATAGTGTCCAGGCAGCTATACATATAAAAAAGTTAAACCTTTTTGAACAAAAATTTATATAAGACACTGTCTTATTTTTGGGGAAACACGGTATGTATTGAAAACAAGAACAAAGAATACCTAGGCAGGCAAAAAGAGGTCCTTTAAAATTAATATACTTTATTAAAAGTAGAGTAAAGGATGCAACAGGACTTATATAAAAACAGGGACAGTCTGTCCAGCTAAATATGACAGTAGACCTCCAAACACAAGAGAGCGATACAATATATTATATGTTTAATAACTTCAAATGGGTCGGTGATCTGGGATTATTCCGATTACCAGATTGGAGTCAGGAAGGAATTTTTTCCCTTCAATGGGAAAAATTGGCTTCTACCTTATTGGGTGTTTTTTCCCCCCTTCCTCTAGATCAACATTGGAACTGGATCAACGCTGAATTGGATGGACGTGGGTCTTTTTTTCGGCCTTACATTCTATGTTACTAGAATACTAACTATAAGGCCTCCGACACACTTGCAGTGTATCTGAGTTGCACCCAAGAGACGCGGGTTTACAACTTGCATCGGACACTACATAGACCCCTCTCCATGTTCTGTCCCATATATGGATGGCTTGAACATTGACTTGCATTTGCATATCCTATTTTTCCTCTGTGATAGGCCACCTGCAGATGGCCGGGTCGGATCCCGCTGCGAGAATTCTTGCAGCGGGATGCGGACTCGTGCCCCTGAAGAGACATGCGGCTCACTCACTGCCGGCGTCTTACATCTCTGCTATGCACCGGCTGCTGGCACATGCGCAGAGCGGAGCCGGCCCGTAGCTACTTATGTTTCTGTCGGCGCCTCTGCAAGACCCGCACAGAAATAGAACATGCCACGATTTGTTTTCTGCATGGGTTTTCACGCGAACAAATCGCAGCTGTGTGCATAGGATTGCATTTTGTAATGCAATCCTATGGCAGCGGGCAGGAACGGAAATTCTGCGGGAAATCCCGCCGCGAAATTTCCACCCGTGAGCCGGGGGCCTTATGGACATGAATAGGCATGCAATGAGTTTGTTCATGTGGATCATCAGTGAAAAATCGGCAGTGTGTATAGCCCCACAGGCTATAATGGTTCTGTGTGCTGAATTGATGCTAGTGTGCTGGAGGCCTAAGAATGTGTCAAGGCATCACATACAGTACTGTGCAAAAGTTATAGGCAGGTGTGGAAAAAATGCTGCAAAGTAAAGGCCCATTTACACTGGATGAATGTCTGGAAAACAATGCCTGACACTCGTCTCCGCATATACTTGCTCCTGTGCTGCTGCACAGGGGTGAGTATTGCTGGCTCTCTGACAGAGCGGCCAGCAGGGGGGGCGGAGTGGCTGGAGGAGATTTCATTCCTTGATCTCCTCCCCCCTCTCCATTCACCTAACACAGCGGCTGTTCAGTACTGAACAGCTGCTGTTTACACTGAACGATCATCATTCAGGATTTTATGCAGCTTAAGATCCTGAATGATGATCGTTCAGTGTAAACAGCAGCCGTTCAGTACTGAACAGCAGCTGTATAAAGTGAATGGAGAGGGGGGGAGGAGATCAAGGAATGAAATCTCCTCCAGCCACCCCGCCCCCCTGCTGGCCGCTCTGTCAGAGAGCCAGCCATACTCGCTCCTGTGCAACAGGATGAGTGTCAGCCATCCTTTGCCCAACATTCATCCAGTGTAAATTGGCCTTTAGAATGCTTCCAAAAATAGAAGTGTTAATAGTTGATTTTTTATCAATTAACAAAATGCAAAGTGAATGAACAAAAAAGTAATCTAAATCCAATCAATATTTGGTGTGGCCACCCTTTGTCTTCAAAACAGCATTGCTTCTTCTAGGTACACTTGCACATAGTTTTTGAAGAAAGAGAGTTCTTAGAACAAAGAAACAAATACTAAAGGTATTGAACACTTTTGTTCCCTATCTTGCTGACTTGAAGCCTAGAGCTGACAGGATTATATGGTATGTGTCTTTTTGTTGTAAGCTGATCCCTGGGACTCTGAGTTTGTGAAGGGCAGAGTGGGTAGGCTCATAAACTGTGGCGGTCAACGGCATGAAAGCCTGTTTACTCCATGTTTACTCCATATACTATTTACTCTCTGTATGGCGCTACTATTGCCCTGTTATTTTTGCCCTATAGGTCCCTGCTACGTGTTTCCTTAACAATTGCACATCACATTGTATGGATACTGTAGGCAGTATTACTAATTGTGTGACAAAGGAAGATCATGCCATATATATTGGAGTTACTTTTCCCCCCTCTTATAGAAAATGATCTGTAGCAGGAGTTTCTTAGAACTGTTTAGCAGTGCTAATATCAAGTGACAGACATTATTTCTTCATCCGTTAATAAAAAAAACTTTGGCAAAAATGGTGCTTGTGGACACCCTAAATCATCACATGAACAGACAGTTAAAAAACTTACATAATTAATAAAACCAAGTCGTGTTATTGTAGTAGATATACACCTATATCCGAAAGGTCCTATTGCTAATAAAATATCAGTTAGGGATGAATCAATGACAACAAAAGTTTGTAATGAACTTTTCTCACACAAGGTGCTCGAGCTGTTATGTGGGGTCGGTGGCGGCCATATAGATACTCATTCCCAAACAACCACTGGGGTCAATTTCATACAAAGTCAGCTAACCTCTCAGAATATTTTTGGAGTGTGGGAGGAAGCCCACACAAGCATGGGGAGTACATAGAAACAACAAGCAGCTGTAGTCTTTGGTTAAATTCAAAGCCAGGACCCCAGCAGTGCAAAGCAAGAATGCTAACCACTGAGCCACCGTGATGAATGCAAGAAAATGTACAGGCCGCAGAATATTCCTTGGAGTACACATAAAAGGGTTACCTATGTGAAACAACCTCATTTTATTATCAGCTACCCCTGCGTCTAGGTGATTATAGGGAAAATGAGGCATTATACAGTATACATTCATTTCAATCCATTCCTTTGTAACAACTCTCCACTGCGTCTCCATATTAACTCCATATGTCCTATCAGAAATTGGCTAAAAAAGTTCAACCCCTTTAAGTCACTCGTTAAAAAAAAAAAAAAAAAAGGCATAATTAAAAATCTACCTAGACCCTCCTTGAAAATTAGGGGACAAAAAAGACATTAGAATTGGGGCCTTTAACACATTCTTGAGAAATCTGATGGAGCTTTCTGTTTCTGAGGTTAAGGGCTTATTCACACGGGCATATATCGCCAGGTTTTCACTCCCCGGCCTTATACTCTGCCCCTCTGATGCATTGGTTTACAATGCATCAGTGCACAGGGGGGTATTTCTGCGAGGTAAAAGCACCCGGTCGGGCGCTTTCACGCCGGTGGCTGCATAGACTCCTATGGGAGCCAATGACAGCTGCCAGAGAAGGGAGGTGGGAGGGAGTTTATCTGCTAAACTCCCTCCCCCTTCTTCTTTCCTCTGCGCCCCTTGTTGCTGGTTTCAATGAGAGGGGGCGGAGCTAAGCTAATAACCATATAGACAGAGCAGAGAGGTCGCAGAGAAGTGTGCATCTTGTTCTAGGGGACTGAACGCCATAATGTAGCACACGATTACCCACTTATTTTATCGATGGCTGCAATGTTGATGACATTCAGAGGTTTTAAGAGCTGGACCTGCAATGATCAATTGATTGCCATATGCACTTCCATGGGTTATTTTTTGATCTGACCCGAAAAATATTCATGGAGGTAGATATTGTGAATTTGACTTTAATTATTTTATTAGTAAGGAATCAGAAAAATACTTAAGTAAATATGCAAGATTTAGTGGGGTGCATCAATGGCTTTTTGGCATGGTGAAGTTTTAACCCAAGAACCCTGCAGATGAGGCGCGAGTGGGGGTGGGGTCATTTAGTTTCTGAGTGGGAGGTAAGTGTAGAAAAAAATGTGTTTGTTTCTTGCTTGGAAAAAGAAATCATAAGATTCTCTCAATCATGCTGGTGCCACAAGTATGTTACAAATTAAAAATCACAAATCTTGAGTGTTTGGAAAGCACAAAAAACCCCCGTAACTTAATCTATATTCCAGGGAAAAAAATCCTAAACTGGTTTTAAATGGTCTATTTAAACAAGTGCCAATTATCAAATAATTCTCAGACCTAAACAGAAAGTTTTTTGTACTTGAAAAGAGTGCCTCTGCCTTAAGTGTTCAACTCCAGATGCCTTTTTCCTAGTAATTGTTTTGAATTCTCTGTAGGCTATTGCTATCCAAACCCAACATTTAAAGTAATGGAGAGGAAGTGCGCATATATTGGCCAGTCTTAAATATAAGGTATGGCCCTGGGATCTGTTCTATATGAATAGTTGGAAATAGGCAAAAGTGACAGTCTGGGGAATGGACCTAATTTATTAAATGAGACGTCTAATATAAACAGTCATTTGTTTTCAGATACTGACATCTTAGGCCTGGGTTATGTGAAGTTTTTCGACTTTTTCAAATACGACATCTTCATTCAAGGTGGCCTAAAAGTACTTTGTTTTCTCTGTTTTTGAAGCTACATTTTTTTTTACAGCATAAGACAAAAATGTACAACTGGTGATGTTCCAGCGTCGGTGTTCAAACTTTTTGAATTTAGACAGCAAATGAAAGAGGTACAACACGATCAATTATTGTTATACCATTTCTTTTACTTATTTGTAACTTCCAAAACTCACTTTAAATAGATGGGGTTAAAGGGCGACGGCTCAAAAAAATGTGCTATAAACGGATCTTTCACAAAAATTCCACAGCAAAATCCAATGGCGTGAATCTACAGCAAATCAGTTCTGTGTGAATGCACCTTACAGTGTATGGCCCTTACTCAAGTGAATGGGCAATCCTGTTGTACACTGAGTCCTCTAAAGACAGAGATGCTCTCAATCCTGACTTTGAGATGGAGTTTAATCATTGAGAACTTGGCATAGAGCCTATGGACAGGGGTTAGCTCACTAAGGCTAAGGTCATCTTGGCACCTATGCTGATTAACTGTTGGAAGAGGCTGCAGCGCTTGCGTAAGAGCTGCAATATATCCCTTGGCTTGTGATATCACATGACCTTTGTGTAGCTGAATTGTATTCAAGGGATTGAGCCGCAATACCAGGCGCAGCCACTACAGAATGAATGTCAGTGGTAAACAATGATGACGCAAAAGCGCTGCAATCAGTGGGGGTGCTGGAAGTTGGACCGATTTGGTATTCATATTCTATTCTCCAAAAAACCCTTTAAACTGCAAGTTAGACTATACCGCCTTGTTTAACCACCAGAGGGCCAGAGATTTCTCATTTTGGACTTTAGTTTTTTTGTCCCCATTTTTTTTGTCCCCACCTTCCAAGAGCCATAACTTTTTAATTTTTCCATAGAAATAGCCATAAGAGGGCTTTTTTTTTGCAATGTGAGTTGTATTTTCTAATTGCATCATTTAATGTATCACATATTGTATGAAAAAACATTTAAAAAAATGTAAGTGGGGACAAATGGAAAAAAAAATGCAATACTACCATTTTTAGTAGGTTTAGTTTTTACAGTGCACACAGTGCAGTAAAAATGAGATATGATATGAACTTTAATTTGTGGGTCAGTACAATTACAGAATTTATATTGTTTTTAATGTTTTTGAATTTTTAAAAAGTAAATAAAAAATGCTTTCCATCTCTGTATTCTGAGACTTGTAATGTTGGTATTCCTTGGTTGATCGGGCTGTGTGAGGGCTCATACTTTGCAGAGTGAGCTGTAGTTTTTATTATCATTTTGGGAAATATATCTTTTTATTCACATTTTCTTTACATTTTTTGGAAGGCAGGATGACCAACAAAATCCCACAATTCTGTCATTCTTTTTTTTTTAACGGCCTGTACCGTGCAGGATAAATATTGTGATATTTTAATAGTTTGGTCTTTTACGTACATGGCGATACCAAATATGTAGTTTTTTTAATTGTTCAGTTTTTTAATGGGAAAAAGGGTGTTTTTAGATTTCATATTTTTTATCTGTTAAAAAAAAATCTCCTGAGCCGGCTCCATTCACACTTCTTTACCTCAAGACATTCATATGCATTCGGCAATCCTGAAGTGGTTAAGAACACTGTAGTAGAGGAACTATTCAGCCACACTTTACATAATAAGACAGTGAAATATTGTGATATTGGAGGTTTCTAAAAATTTTCTACGAAAGTTTTTCCACATCACGTCTAGAAATGCAAACAACTACTTTAACACAAGTTAAACATAAAAGTTGTTCTAAAAACTTTTTCAAGTTGGCAGCTGAGGGGTTAAGCAAATTGAGCTGGAGGGGCCCTGTCCCAAGGGACCTAATAAGTTACGACCCTGCTTATTTTTGTTGGCAACAGACAGAGTCCAGACACGTGCCCTAAACTGGCTAACCTGAAGTACCTGGCCCATTTCTGTCTAGTCACTTGTTTTTTCCTCATCAGTCAATCTGGAAATAGGTCATTGAGAGAGGTCAACCATGCTGCTCAGCTCAAGATAAACAATGTAATATATAGATATTAGCAGCCGGAATTCTCCATACATTGAATTAGCACACTATATTATTATATTCATGCTCTGATCAATTGAAAACGGCATTTTCGAACCCCTGGCCAAAAATGAGATCTCATGGGGAATGTACTCTTCCACCATCTATGAATGTATTCTGTAACTACCAGTGATTTAGAATATGCAAATTCTGCCATTATCTCCCCTTTATACAGGTTGGTCCATGGAAAAGTATCCCAGCACCACACTCTTATGAAAGTTGTCTTAAAAGAAACAAAATCTGTCTTTGTTGCCCAGAGCAACCAATCACAGGGCATTATTCATTTTACCTTGGCATATCTGCATTACCAAATTCTAAGGCCTCTCTCACACGGGCTATGCGTTGGCCACGTGGTGGCCAAAAATCACAGGAACAGGAAAAAGCCATGATCGGGTCGCGACTAAAATTTGCGTTTTCTCGTCCATTCACACGGCCAGGTGTGGCATATATACTTCGCAGGCCGGAATTCCCTGGTTGCCATAAATCCTCGTAATTGCTTCTTATCTTTAAATAGAGGCACCAGTCATGTTTTAGCAGCACTAGACGCAGCTAAACTCCCTCCCCCTATCTTTCCCAAACTCGTATAAAATCGGCCGATGTTCTATTTCTTGCGGTGTGACATTTTTACGTTGCTAAAAATTGGTTATCTTGATGAATGCATTGGAATCCAATTCTTCAGATTGTCGCGATTTTTTATCGCTGCCAAATTAGACGCAAAAAAAACGCTGACGCCGGCCCCATTGGCCGCAAGGTGAAACCCCTGGATGTGACAGCATTCAGGGGTTTCACATCCAAAAATTCTGAATGCCGCAGTTACTTGCATTTTGAAATCCGCTGCCCTATTTTTACCGGTGCAAATTTTTGTACACAGGCAAAAAAAAAAAACGGACATGTGACCGCTGCCATTGGAAAGCATTGGTTCTAATAGGCGCAAATCGCAAACGCAAAAATATCAATGGCAGAATTGCACTTTTTTGGTCCTTCCTTCTCCAAGAAAAAAAAATTGAATAAAAAGCTATCAAAAAGTAACGTGTTCCTCCAAATGGCACCAATACAAACTACAGATTGCAAAAAGCAAGCCCTTACACAGCCCAGTCGACTGAAAATGTAAAAACGTTCTTTTTTTTTTTACGTATTACTGTCATATACATGCGTGATGTTTCCCCTCATAGCATAGTAGTGCTGGAAAAAATGGCTGCATGTCCTATCTCTTTACGTTCCTTGAAACACATTGCCCATTGCTTTCAACGGGACAGTAAAACACATCCCACTTGTTGATTATCTAATGTGCCTGAAAGCCGCACTAAAGGATCACTACTTCACGGAAGCATTTTTTCAAGGAAACGCAATTTTAGGCCGATATCTCACTCGACCGTGTGTAGGAAGCCTAACAGTTCTGTAATATTGTGTTCTAGAGTAGAACGTTCAGATGTACCTAAAATGTGCGCATGGTCTCATATTGTCACCAGTCATGTTTACCTGACCACAGAAAGATAGTAACAGGGGGGCACAATGTTAGGTCATGTTCACATTGGGGGATTTTTTAGTCAAAAAAATCGGCAGCTGGACCGATGGTAGAATTCCAAGGTTCATTCCTGGATTTTTTGCATTTTAAAATGCTGCAGATCCATCCACACGCGAATTTAGCCCTTATTCAATGAGGCAAATGCCAGAACAGCCATCCACTGCCGTTTCCCCACGGAAACCACAATAGTAGATATGTCAAATAATGTCTTTTTACATCAGGAGGGGTGTTGTTTCTTCTTGTGGGAAGAGTAAAGTAGGTGTGAGGAAACCTATAGACCATGCAATGCTCCTCTAGGAACTTTGGTATACACATGGGAGATGGTACAAAGCCAGTACCACCTACTGGAAGGCAACTTCACTGTAAGTCAATGTCCAACTTCGAACATGACTAAAGGCCCATTTAGACGGGATGAATGTCGGGCAAATGATGCCCGACACTCATCCCTGCAGCATAAACGATGGCTAATGAGCTGAACAGTGATCGTTCAGTGTAAATAGCAGCCGTGAATGGAGAGAGGCGGGAGAAAGTGAGGAGAGAAATCTCCTGCAGCTGCCCCACTGTGAAGTAACGATACTTGCTCCTGTGCAGAAGCACGTGAGCGGGTACTTGCGGGGACAAGTGTCGGGCATTGTTTTCCCGACATTCCTCCCGTCTAAATGGGCCTTTAGGGATAAAAGACGAAAGTGAGAGTCTTCTCCTGAAGCAAAAAATAACCATTAAGAGGCAATTTCAAGGTTTACGCCTCTCATCAGTATACAATAAGTTTCTGGTCAACTAGTGAGAGGCCTATTTGGCATTCTCCATAAGGAGAAACCATACTCCTCCCGACCCATTTCACAAGCCTCTCACCCAGCCAGCCAGAAACATACTATACACTGACAAGGCTCAAAACCCCTGAAACAGTTAGTCTGTACATGCATCTTTTCCTTCTGGAGAAGACTCTGGTTTCAGCTTATATCCTTAGTTATGTTACAAGGTCTGTAAGATGGTCGGTCAGACATTGACTAGAAAGGGAATCTGCTTTAACAACACTTTAAGCGCTGGATTTTATCTTTGCTATCTTTTTGCCTTCTAATAGGAGCCGCTGCATATTCTATGTACCATCTCCCACTTGCATACCATTTTTTTTCATGACATGGATTTCAAATCCCAACCGAAATTAGTGGTATGTGAAAAACACACGGATTCCGACTAGAGATGAGCGAGCATACTCGCTAAGGGAAATTACTCGATCGAGCATTATCCTTAGCGAGTACCTGCCCGCTCGTCTCTAATTGATTCGGCTGCCGGCGGCGGGCGGGGAGCGGCGGGGGAGAGCGGGGAGGAACGAAGGGGAGATCTCTCTCTCCCTCTCTCCCCCCCGCTCCCCCTGCTCACTGCCGCAACTCACCTCTCCCCCTTGCCGGCAGCTGAACCTTTTCTTCCGAGCGGGCAGGTATTCGCTAAGGACAATGCTCGATCGAGTAATTGTCCTTAGCGAGTATGCTCGCTCATCTCTAATTCCGACACATCTGCAGTGTGAACACGCCATTGGGTTCTATTGAGACTTTAAAAAACTTTGCAAAATTCAACTTCATTTTTTTAAAAAGTGAAGAAATTAGGTAGAAAATCCAGTTCTTCCTCTCCCAAGCAGAAGCACATGCTGAGCCACATAGGCATCTCCTTTACTTTCAAAAAGGACCCAAAACCTCATTAGTAGGGACAAAATGTAATGTCTGATGTTTAATATACTAAAACCAAAATCTCCTCAATCTTAAGGTGTCTTCATAATGTTTTAGCCTAATTGATGGCACACAGAATAAGTGATTGCCGTGTCTATAGTCCTCTGTGCTCCAACACAGGTCACTTTCAGCCTTCAGATAATATTATGTTCGCTTTATGGTCGGAGGGAATTCAATGTTGTGTCAGACATGAACACATTTGTGAATAAACATCTCTCCCCGAAGAGGGAAGATGGTAGAAGCTGTAGACGTTCTTCATCCTGTTAGATTTATGGTTATATATTTCTTGCCTAAATTCGCAAAGCTATTAAAATAATCTCATATTATAAAACAAATGTTTTAGTGTTTTCCATGAGCTGCTTGGAAGAAATTGGATTTACTGTTATTACTTTTATTTATATAGTGTGCTTTATGCAATTAGCATAAAGTCACATCATAAGACAGGAAATGAGAGGGGAACGTAGGGGTAAAAACATAAGACACTGATGGCTGGAATTTCAAGACTAAAGAAAATGAATGTAATAGCAAATAACAAGAGACGCAATAGCAATTGGAAGATTAGTTATATGACACAGTTATCTTGTATTGGCAGCTAAAGGAGTTAAATGGAACATTTAGAGGATATGAACAAGTAAGAAGGGAGTTGCATGGCAATATATTTTTTTCGGGGGGATGTAAATTATTTGCCCACCTAAAAATGAACTACAGCCTGTAGAAAGGATTATATTGAAATGCTATTAATGCAGTAACTAATGGCCACCTAAAAACATCAATTTCTCCCATATCTATTTTTTTTTTGCATCACACGAATTTGATTTAAGTACAATGTAGTTTGATATGTTATGCTAGTTTTCCATCTAGAGGAGTTAAAGGGGTTGTCCAATTGTAAACTATTACTAATACTAGCTGCAGTATAGGCCCTCAATAGGAGATCAGCAGGGTGTGCCATTCAGCAAGGGGCTAATTCACTTCAATTTCTGCAGGAAGCAGACAGCTCCATTCGCACTGCAGTGGTCAGGCTTGATATTACAGGCAAAGTTCCCATTCAAGTGAAGTTTGCTTTGGGATCGTACTGAGAAGGTACAGGTTCATAATATGGAAGAATCTGTCTCAAAATGGCCGCTAGATACAAAATGGCCGCTAGATACAAAATGGAGCATTATAAGATGTAAATAAGCTTGTGGGTAGTAAAACAATAATTCAAAACAGAAATAAGTTTAGAGCAGGAGGTACGGTACAGTGTCTAATGATTTGTTTCTATTCTTCCGAGAAACCAAGTCTGGGTGCCTGATGTACAATTTCTTATCAGAAGAAGTCCCCCCACGCCTCCAGCTTTCAACAAAGGAACTGGCTGTGCTGACCGTCTAAATTACAAGGGAAAAAACCAGACCACACTGGGATAAACAGATATTTTGAAGGACATTTCATAGACTCTCACGCTATGCGATTGCCGAACAATGCATGACTCATAATTTCTGCCTAACCCAATGAGATTAACGCTGTGACTAATCAACCATTCCTTTTCTGTATAAAAAATATATACAAAGTTAATAAACGCCCAGTATGCCTGCCTTATGCCAGGAGAGAACTAGTATACTTGCCGTGGTTCATCTCCGCATATCTGAGGAAACTGATAACTATCTCTGAGTTTAGTTCTTGGTTTCTAAGGTGCACCCAGGTACAATAGAATTTGGAACTCAAGACCTGAAAGGTTATGTGACCGTGCAGCGGTCCTTAACAGTACATGGCATTCTAAGTCTCCTCACACTTGTCAGGTGCTCTCCGCAAGAGAAACTATACTCCTTCCGATCAATCTCATAGGATTCTAAGCCAGCTAGCCAGCAACCTACTGTACAATGATGAAGGGCAAAAACTTTGCAACAGTCTGTCTGTACATGGTTATGTTTTCCTTCTAGAGAAGACTCTGGCTCTGGATTTGTAATTGGCTTATATTCCTAGCCATGTAAGTGTAGGGTCACAGTTGACTTGCCACCGGCTCAGTCTCAGGTCTTTTGTAACACTTACAGGAAGGGATCTACTACTCTTGCTACAGGAATATACTGGAAGTGGTCCAAAACCACTTGTAAGACCTTCTTCCAGTCATGTGTAGAGTGGTGAAGGTAGCACTCTCCACTCCATCCACAAAAGTGTCTGTGTGGCTGCTGCCACTCCAATAGCTGCCAGTGTAAGCCCCACCCGTGCTCAGTGATGCAGCCAGTGGAGAGAGAGAACTGGCAGGCCCTCTGTGACATGGGCAGCAACATGATCAGTCCATCAGCATCCAGAAGATCAGGCCACATTAGGGAGATGTGTGAGGGGATAAGTTTTGCCAACTAGGCAATGCGCCAAGATGATAGAAGCATCAGATGGCACCATTTTACACAGTAGTGTGACGCAGCACAAAAAAAGTCCTAAAAGTGGCACATGTAGCAGATGGGAAGTGTCCATCGCAGCAGAAGAGGGGCTTATGTGTGCAACACATAGAGGGACAGGGAGTATCCCTCCCTACTGTTCTCAGGACACTGAGAGATAGCAGCTGCTGTAAAGGTGTGCGCAGCAGCTGCAGCACAGACAAAGAGAAGTGATATGGCGAGGGTGAGTCACAAACAGACAAAAGATAAAGAGGATGTTCCTGTGCATCACAGAGTGAGTAAACAGAAAGCAAAAAAACAAACCTCCACGATTTTAGAAGATATTTCAAGTAGCAGCATTTGCAAGTTGAAGGACTCTTTAGTGCAAGAAAAAGAGAGTTTCTACAGCTGGTGTTTGGTGTGTGCATGCCAATGTAGAACACAGGAAGAAAGGGAGATGACAAGTGAGGTGAACTGAAACCAAAGTCAGATGTTTAGAGCCAGTAACCGAGTAATAAGTGCTCCCGTATGTAAGACTAAAAGCAAGTGTCGTGGCTCAGCGGTCATGACAGGGCCGTAGTGTACCGGCTGCAATGCAGAAACAGATTGGTGGTACAAGGTCAGTCCAAGCCATGTTTGTTATCCCCTTGGGGTTTCCCATCATTGATAAAGGGTCATTGGGAGTTGTATGTTGAAA
This sequence comes from Eleutherodactylus coqui, assembly GCF_035609145.1. NCBI lineage: Eukaryota > Metazoa > Chordata > Amphibia > Anura > Eleutherodactylidae > Eleutherodactylus > Eleutherodactylus coqui. The sequence continues at coordinate 59,557,750 of NC_089844.1, read as the reverse complement.
TTCCCCTAGGCGGTTTGGGTTTTCCTTGGCTGGCCAATCTATTTGAGAGGAGGTTTATACGTTTCAACCCCTGCTCTTAGAAGTTGCTGATTATTCATCTCTTTGGGTGAAGTTGGTTAGTCCTTTTTCCCTAGATGCTGCCATTCAGATCAAGTTAAGAAGTTAGTGTATTGATTTATGTCTTAGTGTTGTTCCTGTCTTTGCTCCCGCTGCCATTTGTTGTAACCGCCTAATTATTGACATTTCCTGTCTCTACCTAGGGTCAGTACAGGTGGCTTAGGTTCAGGATGTGTGGTGGTCATTGTCAGGATGAGTACCCCACTTTAGGCAGGGGTATTTCCCCCCCTTCAGCTCTTAGGGCGAGATTCTCTTTTCCCCTTAGTTTATGTTTGGTGGTGGTTTTAGTGTTTTACGTGGGACTTTCTGTAGTTTATTTGTTCTGTGTGAACACTGTCTTGTGTCCGTCTTGGATGTGGTACATAAACGCTCAGCATGGACATAGAAATAAGTCAGAGTTTCATGCGCACATGAAGAGAAAGTAGCAGGAAAAGAAGACAGATGGTAAAGGTGGAGATGAATTATAAATTCCTGCCAGAGAACAGTCAAAAGTCTGAGACACTGTAGTCAGAAGCTGGTGTATGTGAACCAATGGTGACTCCAGAGAGGGAGAAAGAATAGCTAAGAACTGAGAGACTGTCAAGTAGGAAACGCTCTTGTCATTAAACTGACAAAAAATGTATCCTTTTGGGCAATAAGCTCAGGTGTAAAAGACTCCCTTAAGAAGTGCGATAAAAACCTATGGTACTTAGAGTACTGGTAGTTAGAGGGTATTAGTAGATAGAGAATAGAAAATTGCCTAAAGGACAATTACAGTTAAGCAGGATTTATTGCTAAAGGACAATTACTTAAGTTACCAAGGGGATTCTGAGAGACGCCATCGATGAGTACCTCAAGGAAAACAAGGGAATAACTCCTCACCAGCATGGATTTATGAAGGGTCGTTCATGTCAGACAAATCTGATCAGTTTCTACGATGAAGTAAGCTCTAGGCTGACTGGGGGGACTTAACACTTACTTTAGCTCCCCAATAAACAAAGAATACTTACAACATCTGCTGGCTTGTTGTGGGTAGGCCACAGCCTTTATTTAACCATATAAACTTTATTTCAAACGTAAATTACTTTCTCTTTACCTTCCATGCCAAATTAAATGTCCATTTTTTCACTGAAACTTGTTCTTGTATACTGCGGCATAAGAAGGCCCTTAACGGCCTGTAAAGCCCTACCCTTCCTAGCTGGCATGGAAGTCCTAACTACCGCCACGAAGGATGCAGCATATTTCTATGCTGCACTCCGCCCCCCACATGCCAGCAATAATGCCGACTCCACCCCATCCTGCAATCTAGACAGGAAAATATCTAACCCTATCTCACTGAGATGAACCCCGTCACCCCGCATCATCCCGCGCTCTCTTCTCTCCAGCTCCCAATGACGGATGGCTATTCCGCCCAAGGCTTGCACGTGCTTCGATATCCTGAAGTTAACCGTTCTCCGTACTCGCTCAATCGCCTCGTTATCTCGCGCTTCCCTCCAGATTCTTCTGGCCACTATGTCTGACCAGACAATTATCATCCGCTTAAAGAACAGTTTAAAACGATAAATGTCCTCTTTCATCAGGGAAATGAGCTCCGCTACTTTTATTTTTCCGAGGTCATTTCCTCCTGCATGAATGACTAGTATTACTTTATCATTCTCCCAACTGCTGATTCTCAATACCTCCTGGAGCAGCCTGGGCCATTGCAAACCTCTAATCCCTCTCCAATGTACTGGAATATTGAGGCCTAAATTGCCTCCGATAGGCCTATTTCTGGCTCTCCTCTCGGCCCAGTATATATATGAGTGGCCTATCACCCATACCGACCAATCCGTAACTGTAAATAAATAAAGAAAAAATACACCGAAAAGAAACATCACCACCAATGTATAACTTATATGAAAACTCTAAGGTCCGGTCGCACATAAGACCTGTACGCATCTGATCTCCAGCGACCCACTCTTTTAATACCCTCGACACCCATGCCGCACGAAAAAGCGGACGTCGCAGCCCCTATCCTAAACGAGTGTGATCCGAAATCCTTTGGGTTGAGGCCCAATTTATTCAGACTACCGTGCATGACCGCCGTGAACTGGTATTTGGTTAAAGGGAGGCCCGACGCATGCTTCAAAAACGGGCCCGTTCCGCAGTGTCGTTCCAAAAACCCCGTTATCAAAATTACCGGACACCATTTCGTTCCCAATTTGCCTATCCTGATCCATTCTCCAACCCCGTAAACATCTGTTTTTGATCTCCGAACGCCAATTTTAATGCAGTCTCCGTCCACTAACACGTCTCCGTACATCAGTCCCCCAGGTCTAATTTTACTTGCTGACACTAATTCCCCAATCCGCAATGCTGCGAAAAAGGCAATTACAAAGGCCACGCGGAAAAGCTCCACCTCGGAGCCCTCCTCGCAAACCTCTCCCAGTACTTCCAATATAGCATTTAGCAATTCAAACGTGATCGGTCTCCTTCCGTCCTTCATTACTTTGTCCTTCTTCCACCCTTTAATAATCTGTCCAAAAACGAAATCTTTAGTCACATCCCTCGACCCGTGTAACCGCATTAAAAAGGCCACCGCCGTCAAATGTTTTTTGGCCGCGTCCGCCGACGCCCCCTTTTTACGCATTGCCGCTAATGTGTCTAAAGTTACCGCCTTCGCTCTTTCTTCCGAAGGAAACTTTCCACCCGCTGCCGCTATCCACTCTTTCCATACGTTATTATACCGTCTCCATGTGGTACTTGAAACTGACATCTTTACGAGAGCTAATAGCTCTCTTCTATCATTTCCCACAAGAAAGCAGGGCAACATACCCCCTCGACCTCCGCCGTCGGGTGCAGCTCCCTGAATGTTGACATCTGAAAGCGAGAAAGAGCATCAGCAGTAGCATTCAAATAACCCGGTACATATCGTGCTTTAAATCTTACGTTGTGCTGTAAACACTGTAGAACCAAATGGCGTAATGCCGCCAGCACCAACGTTGATGACGACGATTGCCTGTTTACCACCTGTACCACCGACTGGTTATCGGACCAGAAACAGATATTCTTATTGGCCAACCTCAGGCCCCAAATCTCCATTGCCACCATTAACGGGAATATCTCCAAAAGTGCCACATTTTTTACCCATTGCTTCTGCTTTCAAGAACTTGGCCAAGCAGCGCAACACCACCGTTTACCAAATATAACTCCAAAACCATGTGATCCAGCTGCATCCGACACCAAACCGATCTCCTCGTTTTGCCTCTCATCCTCCGGGCATATGACCTGGCCGTTGAAAGAACCGAGGAACACTCTCCATACATGCAAGTCCAACTTCATTCCTTTCGACACTCTGATAAAATGATGGGGCTCTCTTGCCCCTCTTGTTGCCAATGACAACCGCCGAGAGAAAGCTCGTCCCATCGGAATGACCTTGCACGCAAAATTAATTAAACCTACCAGAACTTGCAGCTGGTGAAGTGTAACTTTCCGCGAACTACCCACCAAATCCACTGCTTGCCGCAAACGCGCCACCTTATCATCGGGCAAGCGGAAAATCATCTCCACCGTGTCAATTTCGATACCTAAAAAACTTAACCTTGACACTGGGCCCACTGTTTTCTCAACCGACAATGGCACGCCTGCCTTACGCATTAAAGAACGAAAAGACGAAAGTAAAAACTCGCAAACCGTCGAATTAGCTTGTCCAACAAAAATAAAATCGTCTAGAGTCTAGATGCGCTGCCCGTCTCAACCTTTAACATCCACTCCAAAAAGGAGCTGAAAACCTCGAAATAATAACAAGAGATCGAGCAGCCCATTGGCAGGCACATATCGACAAAAAACTGATCCTCAATTCTGCACCCCAGCAGATGGAAGCACTGTGGGTGCACCGGCAAGAGGCGGAAAGCCGATTCTATATCGGCTTTCGCTAACCATGCACCTCTGCCCGCCTTTCTAACCAACTCAACTGCCCCGTCAAATGAAGCATATGACACCGCCGCTTGCTCCTTTGCTATCCCGTCGTTAACGGATTCCCCGGACGGGTATGATAAATGGTGTATGAGTCTAAACTTGCCGGTTTCTTTCTTTGGTACTAGGCCCAAAGGAGAAACCCGCAAGTTGCTGAAAGGCGGCTCCAGAAATGGCCCCGCCATTCGTCCCAACTCTACTTCCTTTAACAACTTTTCACGTACTAACTCTTTGTTATCGCGAGCGGATTTTAAATTTTGGCAAAATGACGCTGCAGAAACGTTAGAATGTGGGATGAAGAAACCTTCAGCGAAACCCGCCCTAAGCAGGCTTGCTTCCGGTTTCTGTGGGTACCGGTCGAGCCACGGCTCCAGGTACTGAACGCTCACCGGCGTTCGCCCCTGTGCCGGGAACTCCCGCCGCTCGTTGACGCCGAAAACATCGCATTGCTGTATGCGACCCGCCGCAAATAGAGCATTCGTGTCTAAATTTGCACGATGCCTGGAAACGGCAGTGGCCCTCGTTGAAGGCCCAGCATGATCCAGATGGCTTAGGGGCCACAGGAGTCTGCTGTCCGCCGGCGCCTGTGGCCGTTCCATGAAAGCTAGGTCTCGTCGGTTTCTGAGCCAGTATCAGCTGGATCCACACGTCTGTCGCCTTCGTTGCCCAGCTGATACTGTCAGAGCCCGATATCCTGCGACGAAAATCTTCGTCGTATCTCCACCAAGCCGACCCCCCGTGCAACTTATATGCACTGTGGATCGTGTTGATGTACACAAGCATCTCGGCCCCTTTCTGAGGATACTGACGGCACACGACGTGCGCCAGCATCAAAAAGGCCTGTAGCCAGTTCCCAAAAGTTTTAGCAACCTTGGGTTTTTTCTCGCCTCCACGTTCTGAAAAACGTTCCTTGTCGACTGACACATGTTCAGCCGACAACAGTGACCAAATGTCCACGTAACCACCATTTATTATTTTACTCACCACTTCGTCCTCCAGCCCGGCATCCAGCGGGGCTACACCACAAAAAAGCGAATCCGCTAATTTAAAGCCATCACTCACTCCTGCCCCCGTAGGCAGACTCTTCCGTCCTTGTAAAGGACCACCAACCTCGGGCAAGGCCGACCTCCCCGGTTGCTTATGGGACACTGGTAGTCCCTTCTCCTTCTCATAATTATCACAGAGAGCTCTCAAAGCTGACATAAAATCATCCTTCCGGCCTGCGCCGGGCACATTATCCCAAACTCTATTTAAATGCACCGACTCACCCGCCTCGTTGTCCTCCGGCATCGCCAAGGGAAAGCTGGGTGCGGGCAGTGATGATTGGCTGTAGGGTCGGTGCGCCGCGTGTCGTTCTCCGCTGGTAACACCCCGGCCACTCGGACTCCTTATTTTTGCAGCCCCGTAGGCCGAAACTCCATCTCCCGATCTGCTCAATCTCGCTCCTTCACCACTACCTGCGGAAAAAGCCGGTGAGCGTAAGCAAGGGTATTGTGCAGTTTGGGCGGCCGCCCCTCGGCCGCCATGTCTGACTTTCTGCGACACCGCTTCTGAGCGACTGAACTGCGCCACCGCCTGCGTGACTCTGCTCCTCCTCCTCCTTGTTCCTGCTACCGGTGATGACGCGCTGCTAAGCTCCTCCATCTCGCTAGCCGATTGACTCCATTCTCTTGCATCCTGCTGCCTGCTATGCTCCTGCCTCCTGCCAGGAGCGTAGCGCTCGCGCTGACTGGTGGCATGCGCTATGGGCCTGTGTCTGGCCGCCGGCTCATGACTACTGCCGGCGGCCTGCATGCGCCTATCGCGCCTATGATAGGGGGCTGCTTGGTGGCTTATGGCTGCTGGTGCTCCGGAGCAGCAATCTGCCGCCTCATAATGGCTGCCGCTGGGCCCCCCCCTCCCCCTCCCCCTCCCGCGCCCCGAACATGTGGCGATGTGACTTCAGCCCCCTCCTGCTCCCCCACTGTGCGGTGCTCGCCCCCCCCCTCCCCCTGCTTTCCCCCCCGCTGCTGCTCGAACGCGATGAGGGAGATGCACTTACCAGCATCTCCCCCCTAACGGCTGCCGCCGCTCCACAGCCGGGACTACATCTCCCCGGCGTATCCCTACGCGCGCCTGCCGCGCCACGTGGGGAGCGCTCCATTATCGCCATCCTCGCTCTGCTGGCAGCCGCGGGAACACCTCCTCCCGCGCCGGACTTACCCGATCCTGGCCTCGCCGACACACCGAAGGTTAGTCCGTCTCTCCCTTCTACCTCACCGTCGCTGACCCGGCTGCGTCCAATCGGCTCTGCTTCCTCCATGCCGCGCTGTGACCGCGCGGCACCGCTCCTCCTCGCTCCTTCTGTTCTGGGGCTCCTCACTGGCACTGCTCTCTTCACCACCGGGCTGGGGCTCAAACGGGCGGGTGGATTCCTCCTCCGGACGGGTCTTCCCCTGGGCTCATCGCTGCTGGGCAAAACTGGTTGGCTTCGGGCATGTCTTCCCCTGGGCTCCTCGCTGCTGGGCAAAACGGGTCGGCTTCGGGCATGTCTTCCCCTGGGCTCCTCACTGCTGGGCAACACGGATGGATTACTGCTTTCCCCGGCCTCCGCTGCAGGTGGTCCCGATAATTCTTCGGCCATCTTCACGAGCCAGCTAGTGCCCTGGCTGGCCACCACATCTTTGATCCGCTCCATCAGATCTTCCATGCTGCAGCTCGTCTGGGTCCACGTCTTCACTCTTCTTTCTCCTGGTCCCGACTGAAATCCTTCACTTCCTTCTTCTTTACTCCCAGTTAACCCCTCCCTTTCCTGTGGTCGCTTCCTCTCTCTCTCTCTCCTCCCCCTCTCCCCCCCCCAGTCATCAGCATCTTCCCTATACGTTTGCTGCTATCTAGGACCTGGGAGAATCTATTGATCTCGTATATCTGGACTTCTCTAAAGCCTTTGACACCGTGCCACATAATAGGCTAATATACAAAATGAGACAGCTCGGATTGGGTGAAAAAGTGTGAAATTGGGTAAAGAATTGGCTCAATGATAGAAAGCAGAGGGTGGTAATAAATGGTTCGTACTCTGATTGGACCACAGTCACTAGTGGGGTGCCACAGGGTTCAGTATTAGGTCCCACTCTGTTCAACATATTTATCAATGACCTGATAGAGGGACTGCACAGCAAAATACCAGTATTTGCAGATGACACAAAATTATACAATATAATTAATGCAACGGAGGACAATGTACGGCTACAAATGGACCTAGATAAGCTGGGGCTTGGGCAGAAAAATGGCAAATGAAGTTCAATATTCATAAATGTAAGGTTATGCACATGGGAAGCAAAAATGGATGTTACCAAAAGTGATATGGAAAAGGACCTGGGGGTACTAGTGGATTGTAGACTAAACTGGAGTAACCAATGCCAGTCAGCTGCTGCAAAGGCAAATAAAGTTTTGGGGTGCATTAAAAGAGGTATAGGGGCGAGGGACGAGAACATTATTCTTCCATTATATAAGGCACTTGTCAGGCTTCACATGGAATACTGCGCACAGTTCTGGTCACCAGGGCTCAGGAAAGATGTTACAGTACTGGAGGGGGTTCAAAGAAGGGCAACTAAACTGATACATGGAATGATGGGACTGGAATACCCAGAGAGGCTATCCAAATTGGGATTATTTACTCTAGAAAAAAGACGGCTAAGGGGCGATCAAATAACTATAAATGCATGAGGGGACAATACAAGGATCTCTCCCATTATCTGTTTATACCCAGGACTGCGACGGTAAGAAGAGGGCATCCGCTACGTTTAGAGGAAAGCAGGTTTCATCACCAACATAGAAAAGGGTTCTTTACTGTAAGAGCAGTTAGACTGTGGAACTCTCTGCCTGAGGAAGTGGTGATGGCAAAATCCATAGAGGAGTTTAAAAGGGGACTTGATGTCTTTCTGGAGAGGAAGGATATTATAGGTTATAAATCTTAGGTTAATTGTTAATCCGGGTATATAGGCAGGTAGGAACTATTGGGGGTTGATCCAGGGAACAGTCTGATTGCCATTAGGGAGTCGGGAAGGAATTTTTTCCCCAAAAGGGCTAATTGGCTTCTGCTCTTGGGTTTTTTTGCCTTCCTCTGGATCAACAACACAGGAGGATAGACAGGCTGGACTAGATGGATATTGTCTTCATTCGGCCTTACGAACTATGTTACTATGGTTCTATGTTTGCTGTGTGTTAAGAAATAAGTAGAGAGATGTAACGCTTAAATATCGCGCCCTCTAATGGAGTGAAATAATGAACTCAAAAGTTGCATAACATTCTACGATAAAGTACTGAACCCTCCAGTGGAGTGATGAAATGCAATTATTTATTAAAAGTTTATTTTAGCACATATAACCGTCTCTGCCTCTGTGCCATCGCACATCATCCCACCTGCATCTTACACATGGTGCCGTCTCCCAGGCAGACCCAAGTAATACAGCAGTCTGGTTCAAGATCCGCAACGGCTCAGCAGGGTTCACATGGACACTGCCTTTCCTGTGACAAATGCTAGCATGATCCAGTTCCCTCTCCACAGATCTCTTCCAGATCTCAGCTGAAGTGTCAGTCCTGTGCACTACTTGTCCTACATGTCAGGCTCTCTATATACTCTCAATACACACATCCTACTCTCTTACATTGTCTGGCTTCACTGTAGCATGGCTAAGGGTGCGGGCAGACGAGCGTAGGCGTATTTACGTTCGCACGAGCACAACGTATAATCGCCCGAGCGATCGTTTTTCACCGATCACGACCAGAGCTAGAAAGCGTATTTTCGTTTGTTCCTACTTTGCAAACGGTCTTTTCGGCGATCGAATATGCGTTGGCGCGTATTTCGGTCGCATATGTTCCGTTTTTTTTTCGAATTGCCGTTTTTACGCGCCGTAAAATCGCCCATGTGAACGAATACATTCGAAACCATTGCCTCAGATGGTCATGTATATACGTTTGGTCGCAAAAACGCGCCGTTTATGCGCTCGTCTGCCCGCACCCTTAGGAAGAGTGTAATAAACAGCTAAAGGTGCTTTCAGACCTAACGATTTATCATTTGAATGAGCGAACAAACCAATGATGTTAGAGTTCGCTCATTCGCTCGGGCAGCCTGTATATACAGCAGATATATCAGTGGCTCGTTAAAACAAGAAATCGTTCAGCCTTTCACATTTACTGTATAAGTGAATGCGAATTACTGAATAAATCGGTATTCAAACTGAACGATTAGCGAACGGGCCAACGATGATTTTCATGCTTGCATGAAATAAACGATAAACGATAAGTGAACAAATTATCGTTCATCGTTGGCTGTGTCTACACTGAATGATTATTGCTAATTTTCACTCGTTTAAACACTTTTTAAACAATAATTGTTCTGTGTAAATGGCCCTTAAGCACTGATATGTTTCCCCAGACCAGACTCTGTTCAGTCCAGATACATACTTTGTATGGGGGAGACAGGGGCGTAACTAAAGGTTTAGGGGCTCTGATGCAAAAGGTGAGCAGGGGCCCCCCTCTATCTATACCCGTACCCATACCTAAACCATGCTGCACAGAGACATAACTTGAAGCCCAATGCAAAACTTGTAACAGGGCCCCCAACTATAATGCTTTATTCATAGTACTGGGCTTCCTATATGGAGAAGAGAGGCCTTATGGGTCCCCTAAGGCTCCTGGGCCCGGGTGCAACCGCATCCCCTGCACCCTCTATAGTTACGCCCCTGGGGGGAGAGCACTGATTGCAAGTGGTTCATCTCACCCACCTCCCTACAGATTTATTCATGTTTACTATCTGAAATGGACTGCAAGGTTTGAAAAATTTCCCCCCTTTTGGACAGGTCATGTGCAGGGTGTATTTCACTCTATTAAAGGGGTTGTCCCGAGGCAGCAAGTGGGTCTATACACTTCTGCATGGCCATAATAATGCACTTTGTAATGTACATTGTGCATTAATTATGAGCCATACAGAAGTTATAAAAAGTTTTATACTTACCTGCTCCGTTGCTGGCGTCCTCGTCTCCATGGTGCCGACTAATTTTCGCCCTCCGATGGCCAAATTAGCCGCGCTTGCGCAGTCCGGGTCTTCTCCTCTTCTCTATGGGGCTCCGTGTAGCTCCGTGTAGCTCCGCCCCGTCACGTGCCGATTCCAGCCAATCAGGAGGCTGGAATCGGCAATGGACCGCACAGAAGCCCTGCGGTCCATGAAGACAGAGGATCCCGGCGGCCATCTTCAGCAGGTGAGTATGAAGACGCCGGACCGCCGGGATTCAGGTAAGCGCTGTGCGGGTGGTTTTTTTAACCCCTGCATCGGGGTTGTCTCGCGCCGAACGGGGGGGGGGGGTTTAAAAAAAAAAAAACCCGTTTCGGCGCGGGACATCTCCTTTAAAAGGGTTGTCTGAGATAATATTTAAAGGTGTTTTCATGTTTTGGTTCCATTGGTGGTAGTGGGGGATTGAATTGCATATTTTTAAAAAACTTACCTCCCCACTTGCCGTGCTACTTGCTCGCCGTTGTTCAGAGATGTCAGGTCTTCTGTTTACTTAGTCTGCAGTGGTGACATGGTTTGTTTACTCATGTGATCGCTGCAACCAATAGGAGGCTGGACAAGGATGTCATCAGCGACGTCCCATAAACCTGCTATGGAACTTCAGGTACATCACTGGGTCTTCTCTCCTGTTGACATCACCTGTCAGATTCCGTGGCGCCGTGGTCCACCAAAATGGTGAGTATTTTGATTTTCTATAGTTTTGGGTCTGGGGGGCAAAGAACTATATGAAAAGAATAACTTTGAAAACCCCTTGAATAAAAAAAACAGGTTTGCCATAGCAAAAAATATTAAACTAGCTAATACTCCCTCCTGTGTCTCCCCACAAGTCCCCCATTGGGAGTTCCCAGTCTCTTATGAAAGATTGTTTACAGGCTGCAGCAGCCTTTGTACAGGAAGTCATAGCAGCGGCAGCCAATCATAGAGCTCAATGATTGAGCACTGGGCTTTCTGATTATCTCGTGACCTCCTGTACACAGGCTGCTGCTGTCTCAAAATAATCCTGCAGAGGTTTATTATTTTGCCGTGGGGAACATGGTTTCTAAAACTATGCATCGTGGACAGGCTTTTAAAGGGAATTTGTCATCTTGGAACGGCAGCATAAACAACATTATTGTGCTGTTTGAGGAGGTGATGGGGAATGTATACTTTATACTCACCTGGTCCCCCATTCTCGTGCTGTCCCCCCGGTGAAGTCCATGCATTGTCTAAAAATCAGATTTTTCTCCGACCGCTGTACATGCAGAATTTTCAGAATGGGTGTGGACTAGAGATGAACGAACGTACTCGTCCGAGCTTGATGCTCGTTCGAGTATTAGGGTGTTCGAGATGCTCTGTACTCGAGACGAGTACCACGCGATGTTCGAGTTACTTTCACTTTCATCTCTGAGACGTTAGCGCGCTTTTCTGGCCAATAGAAAGACAGGGAAGGCATTACAACTTCCTCCTGTGATGTTCCAGCCCTATCCCACCCCCTGCAGTGAGTGGCTGGGGAGATCAGGTGTCACCCGAGTATTTAAGTCTGCCCCGCCCGCGGCTCGCCACAGATGCATTCTGACAGAGATCAGGGACAGTGCTGCTGATGCTGCTGCTGCTATAGGGAGAGCATTAGGAGTTATTTTAGGCTTGAAGAACCCCAACGGTCCTTCTTAGGGCCATATCTGACCGTGTGCAGTACTGTTAAGGCTGCTGTGAGCAGTGTTGCACTTTTTTTTTTTTTGTATATCAGGCGTGCAGAGCATTGCGTCCTCAGTCTGCAGTAATTATACATAGTATAGGGCCAGTAGTGGTGAGGCAGGGACAGTGGGAAAGGTGAAAGAGATATACTGTCTATATAGGCAGTGGGCTTTTTCAAACAAATTTGGGAAAAATACTATCTTTGGGCTGCCTGTGACCGTCTTGAGTGTACTGCGTCTCTGCTGGGGGTAGTAGCCCTAATTAATATGCAGCTAAGTGTTACAGCAGGCTTGCGCAAAATTCTTTCCTGGCTCTGCGTTGCCCGTTACATCACCGCCGTCATCCCGTCCAGAGGGAAACAGTCTGCAGTAATTTTACATAGTATAGGGCCAGTAGTGGTGAGGCAGGGACAGTGGGAAAGGTGAAAGAGATATACTGTCTATATAGGCAGTGGGCTTTTTCAAACAAATTTGGGAAAAATACTATATTTGGGCTGCCTGTGACCGTCTTGAGTGTACTGCATCTCTGCTGGGGGTAGTAGTCCTAATTAATACGCAGCTAAGTGTTACAGCAGGCTTGCGCAAAATTCTTTCCTGGCTCTGCGTTGCCCATTACATCACCGCCGTCATCCCGTCCAGAGGGAAACAGTATACATATATACGCTGCCTACAGTATCTGTCTGCTGTCTCAGCTCAGCCTTTAAAAAAATAGAAGCAAAATACTTAAGGCCTACTAGTGGCCTTTGGACACTTGACTGCTTCTGCGCTGTGAATTCCACTAGCTCAGTCATACGCACCTACGTCTCACTACAGGCTTGCGCAAAATTCTTTCCTGGCTCTGCTGAGCGTTCCGTAAGTGAAGTCAGCCTCCAACCACAGGCCAATAAGCGGCACATTTAATTACAGCGTTCTGTTTCTGCACTACTGGTAATACACCATGCTGAGGGGTAGGGGAAGGCCTAGAGGACGTGGACGCGGGCGAGGACGCGGAGGCCCAAGTCAGGGTGTGGGCACAGGCCGAGCTCCTGATCCAGGTGTATCGCAGCCGACTGCTGCGGGATTAGGAGAGAGGCACGTTTCTGGCGTCCCCAGATTCATCTCACAATTAATGGGTCCACGAGATAGACCTTTATTAGAAAATGAGCAGTGTGAGCAGGTCCTGTCGTGGATGGCAGAAAGTGCATCCAGCAATCTATCGACCACCCAGAGTTCTGCGCCGTCCACTGCTGCAACTCTGAATCCTCTGTCTGCTGCTCCTCCTTCCTCCCAGCCTCCTCAGTCCATTACAATGACACATTCTGAGGAGCAGGCAGACTCCCAGGAACTGTTCTCGGGCCCCTGCCCAGAATGGGCAGCAATGGTTCCTATCCCACCGGAGGAGTTTGTCGTGACCGATGCCCAACCTTTGGAAAGTTCCCGGGGTCCGGGGGATGAGGCTGGGGACTTCCGGCAACTGTCTCAAGAGCTTTCAGTGGGTAAAGAGGACGATGACGATGAGACACAGTTGTCTATCACTCAGGTAGTAGTAATTGCAGTAAGTCTGAGGGAGGAGCGCACAGAGGATTCGGAGGAAAAGCAGCAGGACGATGAGGTGACTGACCCCACCTGGTTTGCTAAGCCTACTGAGGACAGGTCTTCAGAGGGGGAGGCAAGTGCAGCAGCAGGGCAGGTTGGAAGAGGCAGTGCGGTGGCCAGGGGTAGAGGCAGGGCCAGACCGAATAATCCGCCAACTGTTTCCCAAAGCGCCCCCTTGTGCCATGCCACCCTGCAGAGGCCGAGGTGCTCAAAGGTCTGGCAGTTTTTCACTGAGAGTGCAGACGACCGACGAACAGTGGTGTGCAACCTTTGTCGCGCCAAGATCAGCCGGGGAGCCACCACCACCAGCCTCACCACCACCAGCATGCGCAGGCATATGATGGCCAAGCACCCCACAAGGTGGGACGCAGGCCGTTCACCGCCTCCGGTTTGCACCACTGCCTCTCCCCCTGTGCCCCAACCTGCCACTGAGATCCAACCCCCCTCTCAGGACACAGACACGACTGTCTCCCGGCCTGCACCCACACCCTCACCTCTGCTGTCCTCGGCCGCATCCACCAATGTCTCTCAGCGCACCGTTCAGCCGTCGCTAGCGCAAGTGTTTGAGCGCAAGCACAAGTACGCTGCCATGCACCCGCACGCTCAAGCGTTAAACGTGCACATAGCCAAATTGATCAGCCTGGAGATGCTGCCGTATAGGCTTGTGGAAACGGAGGCTTTCAAAAACATGATGGCGGCGGCAGCCCCGCGCTATTCTGTTCCCAGTTGCCACTACTTTTCCCGATGTGCCGTCCCAGAACTGCACGACCACGTCTCCCGCAACATTGTACGCGCCCTCACCAACGCGGTTACTGCCAAGGTCCACTTAACAACGGACACGTGGACAAGCACAGGCGGGCAGGGCCACTATATCTCCCTGACGGCACATTGGGTGAATTTAGTGGAGGCTGGGACCGAGTCAGAGCCTGGGACCGCTCACGTCCTACCCACCCCCAGAATTGCGGGCCCCAGCTCGGTGCTGGTATCTGCGGCGGTGTATGCTTTCTCCACTAAACCACCCTCCTCCACCTCCTACGCAACCTCTGTCTCGCAATCAAGATGTGTCAGCAGCAGCACGTCGCCAGCAGTCGGTGTCGCGCGGCGTGGCAGCACAGCGGTGGCCAAGCGTCAGCAGGCCGTGCTGAAACTACTCAGCTTAGGAGAGAAGAGGCCCACGGCCCACGAACTGCTGCAGGGTCTGACAGAGCAGACCGACCGCTGGCTTTCGCCGCTGAGCCTCCAACCGGGCATGGTCGTGTGTGACAACGGCCGTAACCTGGTGGCGGCTCTGCAGCTCGGCAGCCTCACGCACGTGCCATGCCTGGCCCACGTCTTTAATTTGGTGGTTCAGCGCTTTCTGAAAAGCTACCCACGCTTGTCAGACCTGCCGGCTCAGCGCACATTTCCGCAAGTCCAACACGGACGCTGCCACCCTGCGCACCCTGCAACATCGGTTTAATCTGCCAGTGCACCGACTGCTGTGCGACGTGCCCACACGGTGGAACGCTATGCTCCACATGTTGGCCAGGCTCCATGAGCAGCGTAGAGCTATAGTGGAATACCAACTCCAACATGGGCGGCGTAGTGGGAGTCAGCCTCGTCAATTCTTTACAGAAGAGTGGGCCTGGTTGGCTGACATCTGCCAGGTCCTTGGAAACTTTGAGGAGTCTACCCAGATGGTGAGCGGCGATCATTAGCGTCACCATTCCTCTGCTATGCCTCTTGAGAAGTTCCCTGCAAAGCATAAAGGCAGACACTTTGCGCTCGGAAACGGAGGCGGGGGAAGACAGTATGTCGCTGGATAGTCAGAGCACCCTCCTGTCTATATCTCAGCGCGTTGAGGAGGTGGAGGAGGAGGAGGAGGTGGAGGAGCATGAGGAGGAGGGGAAAGTGACAGCTTGGCCCACTGCTGAGGGTACCCATGCTGCTTGCCTGTCATCCTTTCAGCGTGTATGGCCTGAGGAGGAGGAGGAGGAGGATCCTGAAAGTGATCTTCCTAGTGAGGACAGCCATGTGTTGCGTACAGGTACCCTGGCACACATGGCTGACTTTATGTTAGGATGCCTTTCTCGTGACCCTCGCGTTACACGCATTCTGGCCACTACGGATTACTGGGTGTACACACTGCTCGACCCACAGTATAAGGAGAACCTTTCCACTCTCATACCCGAAGAGGAAAGGGGTTCGAGAGTGATGCTATACCACAGGACCCTGGCAGACAAACTGATGGTAAAATTCCCATCCGACAGCGCTAGTGGCAGAAGGCACAGTTCCGAGGGCCAGGTAGCAGGGGAGGCGCAGAGATCAGGCAGCATGTACAGCGCAGGCAGGAGAACATTCTCCAAGGCTTTTGTCAGCTTTATGGCTCCCCAGCAAGACTGTGTCACCGCTCCGCAGTCAAGGCTGAGTTGGCGGGAGCACTGTAAAAGGATGGTGAGGGAGTACGTAGCCAATCGCACGACCGTCCTCCGTGATGCCTCTGCCCCCTACAACTACTGGGTGTCGAAGCTGGACACGTGGCCTGAATCTTATGCCGTGTAGTGCCTAATGATACGGCATGGGACTAGGGACAAGTGAAGGAAAGGGTTAATAGCAAGCGAGCTTACAGGGAGGGCGGAGCTAGGACAGGAAGGGGAGGGGGGAGAAGAGAGAAGTGGAGCCAGTCCAGCGGCGAAAGGAGAAGAAGAAGGACGTATCAAGAGAGACGGGCGGTTCGTCAGGACGGCACGGGTTGGCTGGAGGAGCTACTGGTGAGCTGTAGATCGGAGTCGGAGTCCGGGAGGCCTGCGGGGACGGAAGCGCCTGAAGAGGAAGTCGGAAGTAGCGCGGCCCAGGAGCGCGAAGCGGAGCGGGGACGTCCGTCGAGGCGAAGAAACCCCCCGGCAAGACTCAGCCCGAGTCCGGCGGCGAAGCGGAGGAGTAACAGACAGAGCCGGGCAATGAGGGATCGAAGGAAGCCGTAAACGACGGAAGAAGAAAGGCGCCAATTTCAAATCGCGCGGCGGGAAATAACTCCACGAGGAGTCAACGGTCACCTCCCGTCGGGGGTACGAGACAAAGAGGCGGGCAGCCGGCAGCAACTTGCTCCGAGGCGGCAGTGCAGCGCGCGGTCAGGCACAGGACGGCAGGAACAAGAGGAGGTGAGGAGTGGCAGCTTGGGGAAATAGCTCCGGGTAGCGAGCGGCATGGCCGCCGGCTCACACAAGATGGCGGCGCAACGGATAGGATCGAGCCGGCAGAAGCGCAGAGGGTAGGGGGAGGGAGCGCAGCAGCCCACAAGGAAACCAGCCGCAGGGAAAAGGAGCACAGGCGGGCCACAGGGGGGGGGGGGGGGGGAGGCGTATAGCCCAAATGATAGTTCGGTCAGCAGCAGAAGTAGTGGGACACCCAGCGTGCAGGGGAGCAGCATAGAAAGAGACAGTGCAGGGGAGGATAACAGGCACTTGCTATCCCGGCATAGTTGCTATCAGTCACCGGATCAGGCGGTTAGAAACACCGTAGATATATCGGGCTCTGAGGGGTCCGTTTATTCCCAGATCACCCACCCTCGACTAGCGCCCCACCGCCTTCCATATGAGGGCTCCCGGCGCTATGCACTTTCTACCCATCCTCCACCGAGAGCGGACCTAGCTACAACGCACACTCAGAATTTCTGTTACGTGAACCCTAGATATGTGTTCACGTCAGCAAACCCATCAGGTTACTCTTCTAATAGCTCCTTTAGCCGCACGGGCAGCCGACGTCAGGGGCAAGGCGCTAAGCGCAGGCAGAGGGAGAGGGCTAGGCGAGAGAGGTATGCACGCGAGCGCGCTAGAGAACAGGGTAGAGCAGTGGCTGAGCGCGAGAGAGCCAGTTTCAGAGAGCGAGAGGCAGACAGGAGCGACAGGCATAGGGCGCAGGAGCCTGATAACCGCCAAGAAAGCCGACACCAGCCAGCGGCTGCATCAGCAACCATCCCGAGTGGGGATAGTATACGCCGCAGGAGGCACGAGGACTTGCAGGAACGGCCATATCGGGGCCATCCTGGAGACAGGCAGCCCAGAAGGGCGAGAGAGGCTACGCATACAACAGACCGGCAGCCCTTGCCCAGACAGGGCAGCAGCACCACGAGATGACTGGCAGGGACCACGCCCTTGGCAGTGCCGGAGGACGGTCGAGCCGGTGAGTGTGTTTATACCAATGCGTGGAAAAATGTTATTGATCCCGCGAAGGCGGTGGATAAGAGCGATTTAGTTGCTGTGTTGAAATCGTTATTGAGCA
This sequence comes from Eleutherodactylus coqui, assembly GCF_035609145.1. NCBI lineage: Eukaryota > Metazoa > Chordata > Amphibia > Anura > Eleutherodactylidae > Eleutherodactylus > Eleutherodactylus coqui. The sequence continues at coordinate 59,540,143 of NC_089844.1, read as the reverse complement.
AGGTTGACTCAAGTGAGGGACTTTCAGTGTCCGGTGTGTCGGCAGGGGGTGAGGGCCCACCTGGGGTTAACGTGGTTGCTACGGAAGCGGACCCATTGGATGGGTTACGATATGCTGATTCCTTATTCTGTGTTGTTGCCCCATTAGGGGTCGGTTTATCTGATGATGTATTGGAAAAAATTCGGAAGGATTGTATGTGGATATTTGGTCCTTGCTGGCGGCGGACCACGTAACAGTTGATAAAGAGCGGGTATCGGAACGCGGCGCGGAGAAGAAGCTGAAGGTTGCCAAAACGTTTGGCAACTGGTTGCAGGCGTACACGGTATTGGCATATGTTGTTTGCCAACATCAGCCGAGCAAAGGTCCTGAGCTACTAGTGTACTTGAACACGATTTTTAGCGCGTACAAATTACACAGCGGTACCGCATGGTGGCGGTACGACGAAGATTTTAGGCGTCGCGTATCTGGTGCGAGTCATGTGAGCTGGGCGTCGAAAGCAACTGATGTATGGATACAGTTGATCTTGTCACAGCGCCCACAAAAAACTCCTTTTCAGGGAGGAGCCGTGGGGGGAAGTCAACAGCCTCCCGCGGCCTCCCCACGACCAAACGGCTCTTGTTGGTTATACAACGAGGGCCACTGTAGATTTTATGCCTCTTGCAAATTCAGGCACGAGTGCTCTGTTTGCGGGGGGCAACATGCTGCGATTCGCTGTTTCCGAAAGCAAAGAATGACAGCAGCGGTGGGGGGTGCCAGTGGAGCACCGAACACCGGTGAAAAACAGGCTACTGCTTCCGTGGCTAAACAAGTACCACAGGAAGCAAAAATTCTTAAAATGGGTTTTTCCGTCGGTTTCGTTATTCCGTTCGCAGACCAGCCGGCCACCACGTTATGTCGCAACCTGAAGTCAGCCACAGATAACCCGGAACTCGTAAAAGAGAAATTGTTAAAGGAAGTGGAATTGGGTCGCATGGCTGGCCCGTTCACGGAACCTCCATTTTCCAATTTACGGGTGTCACTGTTGGGACTGGTCCCCAAAAAGGAGACAGGCAAGTTCCGTTTGATTCATCATCTATCCTTCCCAAAAGGGAGTCGGTAAATGATGGCATTTCAAAGGAACAAGCCTCGGTGGCTTACGCTTCTTTTGACCATGCAGTGCTGTTAGTTAAGAACGCCGGTAGGCGGGCACAATTGGCAAAGGCGGATATAGAATCCGCTTTTCGTTTACTGCCGGTTCACCCGGAGTGTTTTCACTTATTGGGCTGCATGATCGTGAACCACTTCTTCTACAACATGTGCCTGCCTATGGGTTGCTCTATTTCGTGTTATTATTTTGAGCTTTTCGGCTCTTTCTTGGAATGGATCCTCAGGTACGAGACGGGTATCACGACGGTGACGCATTACCTGGATGACTTTTTGTTTATCGGTGCGGAAGCGTCGGGTGTGTGCGAGCTTTTGTTGGACCCTTTTCGGAAACTCATGCAATACGTGGGGGTCCCGTTATCGGAAGAGAAGACCATGGGCCCCATGACCCGGTTAATCTTTTTGGGGATAGAAATCGACACAGAACAAAAGGTCTTCAGGTTACCAATGGATAAAGTAGCTCGGCTGCGCCAAACGGTAGCGGATGTGTCACGATGCAAAAAGGCGACGTTACGCCAGTTCCAGGTGCTCATGGGCTTATTGAACTTTGCGTGTAAGGTCATCCCCATGGGCCGCGCTTTTTCCAGACGGTTATCATTGGCGACGGTGGGGGTCAAAGAGCCCCACCATTTTATTCGGGTTACGCATTTTATTCGGGTTTGGTATCAGAGTGGATTTGCATACGTGGCTGGTTTTTCTGGAAACATTTAACAGTCAAGTCTTGTGCCCAAAGGAGGAGTGGTTGGGACCTAATCTCGACATGTTTTCTGACGCAGCTGGGTCGGCTGGTTTTGGTGTTATATTCGGAGACCGTTGGTGCAGGGAGTCCTGGCCAAGGTCGTGGATACGGAATAATTTGGTCAAAAACATTACGTTATTGGAATTCTTCCCAATAGTGGTGGCTCTGGAGCTATGGGGAGAGGAGCTCCAGGATCGCAAAATCTGTTTTCGGTCAGACAATGCGGCGGTGGTGCAGACAATCAACAAGCAGTCTTCGGCGTCTCAGCCGGTGTTGGCACTATTGAGGCACGTGGTTTTAAGATGTCTGCAACGGAATATATATTTGCGAGCAAAACATGTACCAGGGTTTTTAAATGGAGCGCCTGATGCACTCTCCCGTTTGCAGATAGATTTGTTCAGGGAACGCCACCCGCAGGCGGAGGCCGAAGGGGTACGTTGCCCGGATTCCTTATGGAGTCTGGCCGGGAAGAGTTGCTGAAGCTGTTGGAAGCATCGGTCTCGATGGCGATGTGGAAAAGTTATAATACGGTGTGGTCCATGTGGTTGACGTTCACAGGAGGTCGCGTCGCGGGGGGCGACCGCGCCTGTGCGGCGACAATGGATATGTTAACGGTTCTACGGACGCGACGAATGTCGTTTGGGGTTGCTTAAAAACATCTGGCTGGAGTCGCTTTTTTGTTAAAACTGCATAGGTTAGAGGATGTGACCAAGGATTTTGCCTTCCGACAAATACTCCGCGGGTGGAAAAAGGATAAGGGGCGGATAGATTCCCGCCGCCCGGTCACCTATAATTTGTTATGTAAGTTGATGGAGGTTTTGGAAACCACGTGCGTTAGCTTTCCGGAAACCTTATTGTTCAGAGCGGCTTTTATGTTGGCGTTTTTTGCAGCTTTAAGGATAAGCAAGTTGGTTCCAGCGAGTAAGAACAAAGAGGGGGCCTCCTTTTTAACGACGTGTTATTGTCAAACGAGCGGTTACGCGTACGTGTCAGAAAGTCAAAAACAGACATTTATGGTAGAGGCGAGTGGCTGTCAATCGGCAGCCTGCGCTCACGTTGGTGTCCAGTGGACACGGTAAGGCAGTACTTGGATTCCAGAGGCAGTGGCGGTCAATTTTTGGTCCATTCATCGGGCTTACCACTTACCCGTTTTCAATTTTCGTCAGTATTTCGAGCGTCGTTCAGGCCAACTGGCTTTGAGGCTTCGGAGTTCGGGACCCATTCGTTCAGAATTGGAGCCGCCACGATGGCTGATGCAGGTGGTATGGACGAGGAGGGGTTGAAACGGTTGGGAAGGTGGAGGTCCCAAGCATACAAATCATACGTGAGGCCAGATTTAATGGTTATTTGACATTTTTGACGGCGGTTAGCGATTTTTATGTGTGTTACCATTCCGGGGTTTTTTCTTGTGTTTTTTCTTGTTTGTTTTCAGCTGCAGAGCCGTGGAAAGTCTGGATCATTGGTCACTCTTACATTTATTGGGCCGAAAAGAGGCCAGCAGTATGGCCATCGGGCCGGAACTTGAGTTTAACCGGGACTGCCGTGAACTGGCACGGAGTACGAGGGCTTCAATGGCCTAGCTTGTTACACATCGTGATGGATATCAGCAGGTGTACCCCCCGAAGGGTGGTTTTGGTCGTTCATGCCGAGGGGAACGACCTGGGAAAAATGAAGATGAGGGATTTACTGGTGCTTATGAAACAGGACATGTTAAGGTTTCGGGCCTGTTTCCAGGAAGGAATCCTGGTGTGGTCGGACTTAGTGGCCAGAAGGAGCTGGAGAGGAGTAAGAGACCTGGAGGCTATAGATAGGGTCAGGAGGCTAGTTAACTTAAAAATGTCTAAGTTCGTGCAGTCACTAGGCGGCATCGCGATCAGACATTGGGAGTTGGAGGACAGGGAAAGAGGAGCACTCAGAGTCCACTTGAATGAGGTCGGTCTGGATACCTTTCTTTCCGGGTTGCAGGACGGTGTGGAAGCAGCTTTGGCGCGGGTTGGTGGGGTGGGGCGGCATGCGTTGTAGCGTTACGACGCATTCTGCGTGGCCTGGAGTTTTTTCCATGCTGGATAAGGAGAGTTGAGGAAGGTTAGCAGCCAAAGGACCAGGGCTCACGAACTTCCTCGGGACTGTTATGGACTCAAAAGTGTTAAAGTTTACGGCATGGAAAAGGTTTTTCATAAAGTTAATAAGGTTTAGATAGCATTTTGGTTTAATAAAGCTGTGGCCTACCCCACAAATTTTACCCAGCAAGAAGACTGATGTGTAATTTAATAGGTAAGAGAGCATTTAGATAGCGCTGATGTCCCTAGTCTCTTATGCCGTGTAGTGCCTAATGATACGGCATGGGACTAGGGACAAGTGTAGGAAAGGGTTAATAGCAAGCGAGCTTACAGGGAGGGCGGAGCTAGGAGAGGAAGGGGAGGGGGGAGAAGAGAGAAGTGGAGCCAGTCCAGTGGCGAAAGGAGAAGAAGAAGGACCTATCAAGAGAGACACCCGCCCACTCGCCCTGGAGGTAGGGCGAGGAAGGAGTAGCAGGAGTCTATTGATAACAAGAGTGATGTTGGAAGTTGTCACAGCTACGTTAGGCCTGGAGTTTTTTCCATGCTGGATAAGGAGAGTTGAGGAAGGTTAGCAGCCAAAGGACCAGGGCTCACAAACTTCCTCGGGACTGTTATGGACTCAAAAGTGTTAAAGTTTACGGCATGGAAAAGGTTTTTCATAAAGTTAATAAGGTTTAGATAGCATTTTGGTTTAATAAAGCTGTGGCCTACCCCACAAATTTTACCCAGCAAGAAGACTGATGTGTAATTTAATAGGTAAGAGAGCATTTAGGTAGCGCTGATGTCCCTAGTCCTCGCGCTGTATGCCCTGGAGGTGCTTGCTTGTCCTGCGGCTAGTGTCTTGTCAGAGAGGGTGTTTAGTGCGGCTGGGGGAATCATCACGGATAAGCGTACCCACCTGTCAACCGACAGTACCGACAGGCTTACAATCATAAAGATGAACAAAGCCTGGATTTCCCCAGACTTCTCTTCTCCACCAGCGGACAGCAGCGATACCTAAACAATACGTAGGCTGCACCCGCGGATGGAAGCATCGTTCTCTATCACCATAAACAACGGGGACCTTTTAGCTTCATCAATCTGTGTATTATATTCATCCTCCTCCTCCTGCTCCTCCTCCTGAAACCTCACGTAATCACGCCGAACGGGCAATTTTTCTGAGGCCCACAAGGCTCAGTCATATAACTTTTGTAAGCAATGTTTATACGTTTCAATTCTCAATTCAATAAAGCGTTGAAACTTGCACCTGAACCAATTTTTATTTTAACTGGGCCGCCTACAGGCCTAGTTACAAATTAAGCCACATTAACCAAAGCGATTAATGGGTTTCACCTGCCCTCTTGGTTGGGCATGGGCAATTTTTCTGAAGTACATTTGTACTGTTGGTACACCAATTTTTTGGGGCCCTCACCTACATTGTAATCCTAGTAATTTTTAGCCCACCTGCATTAAAGCTGACGTTACCTCAGCTGTGCTGGGCACTGCAATGGGATTTATTTATGCACAGCCGGTGTGTTTCAGGGAGCCACCTATGCTGTGGGTGCACACGGAATTCTCATTGCGGAGTTGTACCTGCCTGTGACTATTTATAAAAAACCCCGGTCTGACTGGGGCATGCAGACACCTCGACAGAATGAATAGTGTGTGGCACATGGGTTCCCCATTGCTATGCCCATGTGTGCAGCTCCTGATGGAGGTGGCACAGGATTGGATTTCTCATTGCTTCTGTACAGCATTGTGGGCTATCGCCCCGCCCCTTTTAAAGAGGGTTGCTGCCTGGCCATGCCAACCCTCTGCAGTGTGTGCCTGCGTTTCCTCCTGATGGCAGACGCACTTATAAATAGACATGAGGGTGGTGTGGCATGAGGGCAGCTAAAGGCTGCGCAGGGACACTTTGGTGTGCGCTGTGGACACTGGGTCGTGCGGGGGGGGGGGGGGGAGGGGTTGGGCAGCATGTAACCCAGGAGAAGTGGCAGCGGAGTGTCATGCAGGCAGTGATTGTGCTTTGTTGGAGGTAGTGTGGTGCTTAGCTAAGGTATGCATTGCTAATGAGGGCTTTTCAGAAGTAAAAATTGTTGGGAGGGGGGGGCCCACTCTTGCCGCTATTGTGGCTTAATAGTGGGACCTGGGAACTTGAGATGCAGCCCAACATGTAGCCCCTCGCCTGCCCTATCCGTTGCTGTGTCGTTCCCATCACTTTCTTGAATTGCCCAGATTTTCACAAATGAAAACCTTAGCGAGCATCGGCGATATACAAAAATGCTCGAGTCGCCCATTGACTTCAATGGGGTTCGTTACTCGAAACGAACCTTCGAGCATCGCGAAAATTTCGTCTCGAGTAACGAGCACCCGAGCATTTTGGTGCTCGTTCATCTCTAGTGTGGACATCACTGGGGTACAGCGCGATAACACGGTAGCTGATCAGTATAAAAAAATACATCCCCTGATTCCCTATCACCTTCCTGAACAGTACCATAACTTAGTTAAGGCTTGGAAAAAAATGAGTTCAAAAAAGGAAAAAAAATTAAGCGAAACAAAGGATTACAAAATCGCCCCCCAACATGACGAAAAAAAACACAACAAAAAAATTTTGGTAGGCCAGGAGAGAAAAAATATGGCCATAAAACCACCACATGAGTAAAGTCACTACAAAGTTTTTGGTTCTTTTGAACCAAAACACTCTAGTCTTTAAGGGGTGAGAATTATTTACCATAGAAGACACAGTTTTCCAAACTTGCACTGATGAAGGCTATCAAACCTTAAATTATTGCATGCAAATTGTATTACTGTGTTATAAACCATTGGTTCTGGAGCAATGGTTGGGTCACTGAGGGCATAAATAGAAAACTTCTCTTTACTCATGACTCTTGAATGACAATTAACCTCTTCGGTTTTTTGGGGTAATGTGATGGATATGGTCAAAATAAAAACTGCAAAGAACACCTGACTGCAAAGTTGTAGCTAAGCCTTCCTTCAACTAGGGCAAAGGTTTAGTTAGATACACAACTCTGTACAAAGGCGTAACTTGCAGCTTCTGGGCCCCAATGCGAAATCTACAATGGCCCCCAACTATAAAGCTTTACTCATAGTACTGGGTTCCCTGTATGGAGAAGAGAGGCCTTATGGGCCCCCTAAGGCTCCTGGGCCCGGGTGCAACCACATCCCCTGCATCCCCTATAGTTACACCCCTGGCTCTTCAGGAAGGACAGAGAGTGGTCTGTTGGCATACCCCTGGTATCTGGTGCACTTTTGCTACACCTCTGCCTACATGTGTCTACAAAGTCATTTGCAAAGCAACTGTAAGAAATGTTGCAGCAATACAAGAACAAATAATAATTAACACAGTGTCTGACGAGATCCTTGGAGTGAAAATGACATCCCATGTGCAGCTTTAATACAGGGAAGCATAAATTAGTGATTTTGCAGTTACAAAGGCAGTCTGCGGCTTTCTGTAAGAAATACAGTTTTGATCTGGGCAATTTACACACCTCTTTCCGATACTGTACGGCATTCAAGACTGGTATCACTTCAAAATGAGCGACGGTCCACATGGCACTACCAAAATATTCTCTACTTGAAGCAGCAATTTAAATAACAGGGAGCAAACAAAACGTGTGATTATGGCGAGATTTAACCTGAGCCAATAATTTTATAACCAATGCTTTGTTTCAGCTCTATAATTAACATCTAAAATTAACATTTTTAAACATTACTTTAAGAAATCAGGCGGATCAGGCAGTGATGGAGGCACAAAAATACGGCTTACCTCAGCGTTTTTAAAAACATTATCAAGTTTCAGTAATGGGTGAAATCTGTGCCTCCGAGTAGTTAGAAGTGACCAAGATGGGAGGGAATCAACACACTGAACTTTGTGGTACCAAGGGATATGTACTCAGCTGCCCACTGTAAATAAGGTAGATATGTGATCATTATAACGGTTAACTGTTGGTGTGCTGTGTCCTTACTATGATAAAAAAACAATTAAAGCGCTGCGGAATAAGTTGGCGCTATACAAATAAAGATTATTATTATTATTATTATAATATAGGGCCTGTAGTGCTTGATTCCCTTTAGTCTTTTATTGAAATGATCCTGGAACAAAACAATCTTGAGTAACTTCTTCCAATTGTACGTACAGCAGGTGTAATTTCTTATTGGGAGAATTTAAGGTGGCCAGATTTTCCCAGGGTCAAAGTGGGACAAAAGGGTGTGGTCAAGGGGCGGGGCTTATCACAACCTATGATTTTACCTCCATCGTTATACAATGTACAGGGCCGTTTAAAAAAGACAGGGAACAAATTCTATAGCATTTCTGCATCCAAAAAACAGTCAAAATCTGCACCATTGACTGGAAATCAGACGCATATCTGCAGCTGATTTAATACTATGCAGCGCTCCTCCACACTTCCTTTGAAGGCTTCCCGCTGTCAGCGCTCCCTGGTTTCCAGTTCCCAATAGCGTGTAGTGGCCTCACCTTACCAGCAACATTGCACCAGACCAGGCCGCTGGGAACCGGAAGCCGGAGAGGCTGACAGCAGCCTTCAGAGGAACTGAGGGGGAGCGCAGTCAGCCCCAGTAGTACAGTAGTAATAGTGACCCCCGCAGTGGCCTCAGTAGTAATCATGAACCCTATTTTAGCCCCAGTAGTAATAGTAACCCTCCACAGTGGCCTCAGTTGTAATGCCATTACTACTGGTGCTGATATAGGGGACACCATTACTACTAGTGTCCCCTATATTGACCCTAGTAGTAACAGTATCCCCCACAGTAGCTCCAGTACTAATAAAGCCCCCCTGAAACCCATATTCTTACTTTTCCCTCCTGGTCTTCAGAGCGCCACTGCTCCTCTTCTTAGTGCTGCTGGGCAGAAGTGTGTGTACTCACAGCAGCACCTCCTCCCTTATGCTCTCCCCTTGAGGAACCAAAGAGGAGAGGTCACGGGAGGAGGGGAGGAAGATCCTGGATGCACACACTGCTATCAGGTCACTCGATGTATCAAAGTCAAATTTTATGATTTTACGGCGGTGGTGAGGATGTCATTAATCTAATGACACAAAAATCATCCACCTAAGGTCAAGCAAAGGGGTCAAAGTGTGGTGCAAGAAATAACCTGTAGGCTTACTTATATTAGATTGTAATCAACATATTAGATCAATTAAGAAATCACTGCCAGCAGCCAGACTTACTGGTATACTGATGCAAAGATTCAAGACAGAAACTTGCAAGATAACGAGGACCCTTGATGTGGGTTGTGGCCAAAATATTAACCAATACCTCATATATATCAACATGTATCATGATTTTTGCAGGAAGTCTGGATTTAAAATACTGGGGTGTCAGCAGGGGCGTAACTATAGGGTGTGCAGGGGATGCGAGCCTTAGGCGGCCCATAAGGCCCAAGAGCCTTAGGCGGCCCATAAGGCCTCTCTTCTCCATATTGGGAGCCCAGTACTATGAAAAAAGCATTATAGTTGGGGGCCCCGTTAGAGATTTTGCATCGGGGCCCAGGAGCTTCAAGTTACGCCTCTGGGTGTCAGTACTAGTGTAGTTTACTTGTGAGGGGCAGGACAGCCCACTAGGCTTTATTGTATGGATGTCATTAATAGGCTGTTAGTCTGCATGGTTTACCACACGTATCAGTGGAACCGGCACTCTTTCTATGCCTTAAGTACTGTATGTGTAAGTATAATACTAGAGAGGTTGTTCATCAGCGTTGCAAGGCAACAGTGCTAACCCCTGAGCCACCATGCTTCTTTTGCCTGCTCTGGAGGAGGAGAAGAACATGAAATATAAAGAGAACATACAAACTCCATACAGATTTTGTCCTTGGTCAGATTTGAACTAAGGACTCTAGTGCTGCAAGGCAACAGTGCTAATAACGTTTATTTCTTTCCCTTCCCCTTTCTTCTCTCCCACACAGGGAGAACATACAAATCAGTGAGACCCCTACCAATCAGCAAGTTATTACCTATCCTCTGGATACAGAATAACGTGAAATTGTGGTACAACCCCTTTAATCACATGTAAATACATTTATATAGTTAAAAGATAGTTTCTTCCTATAGAAATTGATGCTAAGCAGCTGCTATCATTATTTCACTGAGTTCTATCATCTGTTGTATTGTCTGTCTTTTACTAATTCCCTGATTTCTCTCTTTGTGGAGCATCAATATGTAATCATGTCCTACCTATCATGTTATCCTCCTGCATTTCTGGATTGATGGATGATATGGATATTTTTAATTCCTGTTTTAGGAAAAGTAAACTGCTATTTTTAATATAACTGTTATTTATTTTTACAGAATGTACCATACTGGATAAAGAAATATTTTATAGTATGGCTTATAATGGATGTGGCAATGCCAATTATGTTAGTTAAATGAAGTCCTCATTATTTTGCTCCTTTTCTGGTGCAAACCCCATATGTGACAATCAGAGAGCAAATATACTCTCTGAGTGATGTGGGGGTGATAACATAAACAACAATTCATGTCACACCTCCTCTGTTGCCAGCTAGTTTCCCTTGCCTCTACATACACTGACTGAAACTGACAGATGTAAATTCAGTATTTTTGACTAAACATCAAACTGTAGCTCCTGTTCTATAAGGGGGCTTTCACACTGGTGAGAAAAATCAGGCGATTTTCTCACAATGTGAAATGGAGTGAAAACGCATAATTATGAAACCAATGAATTTCAATGGTTTTATTCTCATTTGTGATGTTTTCACTCCTGAGAAGCTGCGTGAAAAACGAATTGCAGCATGTCCTATTTTTTTGCGATATCGCCGATTGTGCCCAATGGGACCGGCGGCAGCAGCTCTGGCCCCAGTGAAAGCAATGCGAGAACATTGCAATACCCTGCCACAGCTGTGCCAGCTGCAGCGGGGGATTCCCTCAGCCCTACAGGGATGCGAAGCTGCCACATTCAGAGGTTTCACTTTGTTCTCAGTGGGGCCAGCAGCAGTAGCCAGAACAATACGACCCTCTGCAATAGCTGTGACAGCAGCGGCAGGGGATTCCTTCATCCTGCAGGGAGTCCCCCTATCACTGAACACTGTGACAGCAGCGGCAGGGGATTCCTTCATCCAGCAGGGAGTCCCCTCATCACTGAACACTGTTACAGATTTGGGATGAAGGGATTCCCCGCAGTGATACAAGGCTGTTTTCACATGAAATGGATTGCGAAGGCCATTTTGAGACGTGAATCACGGCCCGATATCGCTCTCGCCAGTGTGCAGGAGCCCTGAGGGCTACGGACATGATTTTAATGTCATTTTAAAGCCAAGAATGGTAGGCCTGACAGAACCAGAGCTAAAGCTATTTCCATCAGAATGAATAGAGCTCATCCTAAACTGCTGGGGGGAGGGAAGGGGTTAATTATGAATCTTTTGGAGATACAGTGGTTGAAAGAAATCCACACCAAGATGTAAATTCTGTACAGATAGGGAAATCCTGCGATTGATTAGCATATTGAAGCATATGTCTTGCAATTTATAGGCACAAGCAACAGGTTCTTGCGGAGATTAAATAGTTCATGATTCTGCTTATTTTATGATTATGTCTTGTATTACTTGTGGACAGGGGTGGGGACCTTTATGCATCAAGGGGTGTTTGGGGGGGGGGGGAAGTGCTATGGAGTCGCTTACTCGTGTATATTCATCATGAAAAAGGTGATTTTTCTGTTTCTTTTTTGTAATCTCAAAATGGTATATTTTTTAGAAAATATATATATATATATATATATATATATATATATATATATATATATATATATATACACACACATACTGTATTCCTTTTTAAGACTCAACAAAAATACATTAAAAAAAGACCAAGTTTTGCAAAGAATACCCCTCAAGCAGGGGTGTAACTAAAGGCTCAGGGGCCTGGGTGCAAAAGTTCAGCTGTGGCACCCCTCCTCCATCTGTACCCATACCTAAACCTTGCTAATTTACATACATGATCTAGCCCCTTGGCGTAAGCTTTCTAAACATGAGCCATTTCCTGGACTACCTGAAAATCTGTTCATTCATATAGTTTCCAAAATTGTGTGAGATTTGTGCCTTGCGAGACACACAAATCACGCACAAATATAAATTCCGTTCTTTTGAATGGGGTCATACATATAAGCAATTTTTTTCCCTGCATCGCATGAAAATATTGTGGCATGTCCTATATTAGGTGTTCCCTTGGAACGCCTCGCATTGCCCATTATTTTTAATGGGGCTGGCACAGCATCGCACGGCGTACGAGGTGAAGTCCAGTGCGATACAATGCAAGGTGTAGCCATTGAAAATAATGGGAAACACTCTGCAATTCTCCGCCACGGCTAAAAGCATCGCTACTTCCCCGATGTGATGCAAGCAGGTTTTAACACAAAAACCCCTCACATCCATTGGGACATTGCACATTGGTGAGCGTGATATGGGGCACAGTTTCATAGCCTGATATCAGACACACCCTACGGCCGGCTACACACGGCTGGATTTGCATTGCACAGCAAATAAATATTTTTTAAACTGCAGGCAGGTTTCTGATGCGTTTTTCAGTTTTGTGTAAAGTGTGCAATCATATACAGTATATACCCAGGTTATACCAGCTGTATATATATATATATATATATATATATATATATATATATATATATATATATATATATATATATATATATATATATATATATATATAATTATATACAGTATATACCCAGGATATACCAGCTGTACATATATAATTATATGCAGTATATACCCAGGTTATACCAGCTGTATATATATATATATATATATATATATATATATATATATATATATATATATATATATATAATTATATACAGTATATACCCAGGTTATACCAGCTGTACATATATAATCATATACAGTATATACCCAGGTTATACCAGCTGTACATATAGAATTATATACAGGAGCTATCCAGGTAATACCAGTATGCTCCATATCACTAGATACAGGGAGAGACATATACATCTCCTGTATACAGTGATATCAGCCATGCTGGTATAAGGCTGGGTTTACATCTGCGTCAGGACCTCTGGCCGGAGATTCCTTCACAGATACGGCACCAAATACTGGGAAAAAATGCTACATGCAGAGGTTTTTTTTCTGTTCAAAGGACGGGCCGAAAGCGGATGGAGCCCATTATAGTCAATGGACTCTTTCCGGCGCTGTTCGTTTCTGTACAGAGACGGATCCTTTCGGTTGCCGGGATTCCCCTTCCCTGCTCCCCAAATGGAACAATAAAGCGGATTCCCCCAGTGCAGATGTGAAACCACCGAAAACTGGGTATCTCCTGTATATAATTATATATGTACAGCTGGTATAAGCTAGACATACTGTATATAGTGATATCAACCATGCTGGTATAATAAACTGGGCCAGGTTATACCAGCAGGGTCTATATCCCTATATACAGACTATATACCTTATGCCAGCTGTACATATATAATTATATACAGGAGATCTCCAGGTTACACCAGTATGGTCTATTTCACTATATACAGGAGATGTCTAGCTTATACTGGTAGTACATATATAATTATATACAGGAGAACTCCAGGTTACACCAGCATGCTCCATATCACTATATACAGGATGTATAGCTTATGACAGCTGTACACATATAATTATATACAGGAGATACCCAAGTTACACCAGTATGGTCCATAGCACCATATACAGGAGATGTCTAGCTTATACTGGTAGTACATATATGATTATATACAGGAGATCTCCAGGTTATACCAGCATGGTTCATATCACCATATACAGGATATATATCCCCCTGTATCCCTGTATATGGTGATATGGAGCATGCTGGTGTAACCTGGAGATCTCCTGTACATAATTATATATGTGCAGCTGTTATAACTTATACCAGCTATACATACTGTAGTACAGTCTCTTCTCTACTTACCTCTGGAGCGATGACTGGGCAGCCTGTAAATGCAAGTCCAAGACCTGGTTGGCATAGCAATGGGGATCACATGGCCGTTGCTATGCCGACCAAAGGTCCTTTTGCACTTTCATTTACCAGCTGTCCAAGCATCTCTCCAGAGGTAAGTAGAGCGGGACCTAGAACCTTCGCGGCAGTGCACTGAGAGACTGTGACCACTCATAACTGCAATCTGTCAGTGGGAGGGCCATGTGCTGCGGGAGTCTGAAGCCTGTAATTGGCTGCCGGCTCCCTGGTTAACAGCCCTCCTCTCTGCGAGTGCCGACCTGCGGGTGCTGCCTCCCCTCCTCTTCTCTCCCTCCCTCCTCCCACAACCACACACTTTCGGCTGCAGCAATCACATGATCGACAGTGCAACCGCCCGGTAAGGCACGCATTTTGATTATGACAGGGCCTCTGGGCCCCCTCAGCACAGGGGTCGAGTCACCATTGCGACCCCTGCGACCCCTCATGGTACGCCAGTGCCCTCAAGGAATTTATAAAGAGCTATAGTGTTTTGACCCAACAGGTGTTTTGGAATAGGGACTTAAAAATGAATAATTACAATTTTTCCAAAAACACGCAGGTTTGGCTCCAAAATTTTCAATTTCATGAAGGGCAGTAGGTGAAAAGGCACCCCAAATTTTGTTATTGACTTTCTCACGAGCATGTGCGGATGTAAACTGCTGCTTGGGCTCATGGCGGGGTTCAGGCGGGAACACGCACAGATTTTGCTTCAATGAACTTGGAACATCATGTCACACTTGAAGAGCCCCTGAGGTACCCAATACAGTAGAACCCCCATGAAAGTGACCCCTTTTCAGAAAAAAACATTCTTGGGGGTTTTCATCCAGGGGTATAAGAAGCAGTAGTTTCCTTTGTGGTCTTACCACTATATTGGGAGAGTGTATGTATACTGTGTAGAGTACATCATGGCTTAATATTAGAGATGAGCGAACCTACTCGTTTCGAGTAATTACTCGATCGAGCACCGCGATTTTCGAGTACTTCAGTACTCGGGTAAAAAGATTCGGGGGGCGCCGGGGGGCGGGGGAGGCGTGGTGGCGTGGGGGGGTAGCAGCGGGGAACAGGGGGAGCCCTCTCTCTCTCCCTCTCCCCCCACTCCCCGCTGCAACCCCCAACTCACCCACGGCGCCCCACGAATTTTTTCGCCCGAGTACGGAAGTACTCAAAAATCGCGGCACTCGGGCGAAAAAGGGGCGTGGCCGAGTAGGCTTGCTCATCTCTACTTAAAGGGGTTGTCCCGCGGCAGCAAGTGGGTCTATACACTTCTGTATGGCCATATTAATGCACTTTGTAATGTACATTGTGCATTAATTATGAGCCATACAGAAGTTATAAAAAGTTTTTTACTTACCTGCTCCGTTGCTAGCGTCCTCGTTCCCATGGAGCCGACTAATTTTCGCCCTCCGATGGCCAAATTAGCCGCGCTTGCGCAGTCTGGGTCTTCTGCTCTCTTCAATGGAGCCGCTCGTGCAGAATGCCGACTCCGTGTAGCTCCGCCCCGTCACGTGCCGATTCCAGCCAATCAGGAGGCTGGAATCGGCAATGGACCGCACAGAAGAGCTGCGGTCCACGGAGGAAGAGGATCCCGGCGGCCATCTTCACCGGTAAGTATAGAAGTCACCGGAGCGCGGGGATTCAGGTAAGCGTGGGTGGGGAAGATGGGGAAAAAAAAACAGTTCTGTCAACCTTGAGCCGGCTGAACCTGAACCATACAGGGATTGAACTTGCAACCTTCAGGTCATAAGTGAGAGCTTAGGACTGCATACTGCTGCCTGAACCACATGAGGCCCCTCTACTACTTACCTATCCAAAGACAAGTCATAATGATCGGTACCTATCAAAACGATATTCAATGCCTTCAGCAATACTGTAACCGTGCTACCAAACCATGTTGTAAGCTTATGTGGCGTTGCTGTAAGTCACAGAGTCCTTGTCCCCGTGTGATCACCCTGAATTGTCAGCTTCATGTTTTTGTTTGCAGCATCCCTGGGTGGTTACCACGCTGCCCTTTCATTTGAAAGCGGAGGGCAACTGTCCAGATTAAATAAAAACAAGCCTGTAGAAACCCAACTGTCTGAAATAAATACAATTTGGCTGACCACATGATTGTCTGTAATAAGCAGAGCCTTGTAGTCATCTTCTGTTAGGCTACGGGGTCTTCTGGAGATACAGTAGTGAATTACATTAGGCAGCTGCCTACTA